>NC_043002.1:34975911-35250911 GCF_006345805.1 Octopus sinensis | reverse complement strand
GTCTTTCTTCCTGATACCTTAGTAGCTTCTAAGTCGAAGGAAAGGCAGCATGTTCTTTGTCTATCTCCTTAACTTCTTGGAGATTTTAGGTGAAATTATACTAATGTGTCCATCTGTTTTAATTTAATTAAATTCTATGTCTTTGTGCAGTTGAGGATTGCTCTGCATTTAAATTGATGTAATGGTTGCATTGTTCAATTAAAAGGAGTTGCGTGAAACAATCGTACTGCATTACCTCTGAATATCTTTGTTGCTTATTTTGATTATGTATATATATATATATATATATATATATATATATAGTATGTATGTGTTGTGTGTGTGGTGTGTGTATATATATATATATATAATATATCCATTTCAAGGCAGTGAGCTGGCAGAAACATTAGCACGCCGGGCGAAATGCGTAGCCATATGCACTGGGGTCGATATAATCAACTTAATCCGTTTGTCTGTCCTTATTTGTTCCCTCTGTGTTTAGCCCATTGTGGGTAGTAAAGAAATATATATATATATCCATTATTGCTATCTATGAGAAGTTCTCATTCGAGCCAAAGTGTATGATTATAAATTTTCTTTAGAAAATTATAGAAACAAGTGCGAGAGATACAGTGAAGATACCATTACCAGCAGATGTTGACTGTATATAACAGAATCATATATAATCCTTCGCATTTTTAATTCCAGTTTTAAATAAATTTTCTGAAGCTATTCATTCATGTAACCATAGACATTATTCAACTTTCAAGAGTAAATTTAAATTTGAACCCGCATAGTATCATTTTCCATACTCCAACAATATATTGCCACTTGCTTATAATTTTAAAAAATTAAAAAATTTTTTAAACTCCCACCAGCCCTCTTAATGATTTCCATAACTCGTATGACTCTTATATAAAACATAAATTAATTAATACTTGCAAAACCATTTAATGCATTTCTGGCACAAACAATATTCTTTTCTTTTTCCTGATGATGGGGGCATTCCTTGGAAGTAAATCCTAAGATTCACATGTACTCTTTGAATGAACTCTAGAAATGATCGTTGGATTTCTTCATTTCCTCTAAATATGGCACCAAAAACTCTTCTTAAATATCTTACTTCCTCCATTCCATAATTTATTTTGAATTTTTAAAAGAAATGTCTTTCTATATTTCATTGTTCTTACCTGTATTTTTATCTATACTCTATTATATTTATATATCTATATATTTATTTGTCCTTGCATATTTTTAACATTTATATATATTTTTTATATTTCTATATCTTTATATTCTGAATGTATTAATATATGTTTTGGACAATTCTATCATATTAAATCCGTACATGCATACACCAATCGTAGTCTGCCTGAGTTAAACTTCTTCTCTATATATCTCGTACTTGTCTGGCATCTTTGGTTTGACTTGATCGCTTTCATGCTTCCTATGCTTTTCTAAAGAAAATTTATAATTATATATCTATATATATATATATGTATATATGTATGTGTGTGTGTATATATATATATATATATATATATATATATATATGTATGTATGTATGTATGTATGTATGTGTGTATATATATATATGTATGTGTGTGTGTATATATATATATGTGGAAACACCTTAAAATTTCAAACAAATTTATTTTGATATGGGGTAGGACCAACTTTGGCAGTATTTACAGATAAGATGTTCAACTTCACTAGAATGTTCCTCGTGCCATTCAGTAACAATTTTAGCTGTATGAATTGGTGCATTATCATCCTGAAAGAGTGTGTTTCCCTCTGGAAACAGTTCCACAACCATACGATGAATTTGATCAGATAAAATGCTTAGTCTTGACTATTAATTCTGCCATGAAAGGAAACTATTGGGCCGGCGGATTTCCAAGATATATCCCCCCCCCCCGATCATCACAGATCCTCCTCTATGTTTAAGAGTTCGAAGAAGGCAGTCTGGGTCAAATGCTTCTTTTGTCTGTCTCCACATGTATACTTGGCTGGTGGTCAGAAATAAGGTAAAGGATGACTAGTCCACTGCTCTAAGTACCAATTCTGTAAGTTTTTACTCTGCTCTAAATGCTTTGCAATGTTTGTTTTTGAAAGTAGTAGTTTTCTGATTGCAACTCTCCTGTGAAATCCGGCTTTGTGCAGCTCCTGATGAACAGTTTTTGTGGAAACTGGGTTCTTGAGGTTATCATGAAGCTCTGCAGTGATTTTGGGAGCTGTATTTTTGTGATCCTTTCTAACAATTTGAATAAGAGTCCGACGGTCCCTATCTGAAAGTTTTGGTTTTCTTCCGGAGTTTTGTTTCAACGACGAGGTTTTTTTCCTCTTTCTCAAAGGCTGTCATTACTTTCGAGACAGTACTTCTTGATACACCAAGCATTTTGGCTGTTTTCGTTACGCCTGCCACATTTTGATTTCTTTGAAAGACTGATAGATCTATCATTTTAATGAATTTTAATTACCTTTTTCTTATAATATCTGAAAAGAAACAGCAATTTTAGCAAAACATTTTAAGCAACACTAATAATAAAGCAAAAAACATAAAATTAAACAAGCTTTTGATAGTTTTATAGATATTTCAAAATTATGATGCTATCATGCCAGGTGTTTCCATCATTTTGTCCAACCTCTGTATGTGTGTGTATATATATGTGTGTTATATATATATAATATATATATATATATATTATATATATTATATATTAAATATATATATATATAGTATGTGTGTGTATATATAATATATGTATGTGTGTGTGTATATATATATATATGTATGTGTGGGATATATATATATGTATGTATGAGTGTATATATATATATATATATGTATGTGTGTGTGTATATATATATATATATGTGTATGCATATATATATGTATGTGTGTGTGTATATATATATATGTGTGTGTATATATATATATGTATATACGTATGTGTATATATATATATTTGTATATATGTATGTGTGTATATATATATGCATGTACGTGTGTATATATATATATGTATACATGTATGTGTGTGTATATATATATGCATATACGTGTGTATATATATATATGTATATATGTATGTGTGTGTATTTATATATGCATATACGTATGTTTATATATATATACACACACACATACATATATGCATATATATATATATACACACATACATATATGCATATATATACACATATATGTATATACAAATATATGTGACCTCGTGAGTACCACTGGCGATTTTTTTCCTTTGTCTTCCCTTCTCGGGATCTTTCCTTCTCCTATGTTTCTGATGAAGAGCTTTGCTCGAAACGTTAAACACTCCTTCTTCCCTTCTTTCCTGAGCGTCCAATAATACTTTATTTGTTCACGTCCTCGCGTTGTTGTGTTTGTTTTTTTGTGTTCTTGTTTGGATTAACTTATATATATATATATAATATCTATGTATATATAGATGTATAGTAATATATATGTATATGTATATATATATGTATATATATATTATAATAATACATATGTATATATAATATATTATATATATATTATATGTATATATAATATATATATCTATATATGTGTGTATATATATTTATATAATATAATGTAGTATAATATATATATTATATATATATATGTATATATAATATAGATATATATATGTATAATATGTATATATATATATATATTATATGTAATATATCTATGTATATATATATAATATCTATATAATATTATATTATATATATAGGTATATATATATATATATATTATATTTGTATATATATGTATGTATATATATATATTATATATATATATTATATGTATATATAATGTATGTATATATATATAATATATATATATATATATATATATGTACACACACACATATATAATATATATAATATATATATATATATATAATATGTACACAATATATATGTATATATATATATATATATATATATGTACACACATATATATGTATGTATATAATATATATATATATAATATATATGTACACACATATAGATGTATATATATATAATATATATATATATATATATAATATATATATATATATGTACACACATATATATGTATATATATAGAATATATGTACACACATATATATGTATATATATATGGGTTATCCCATAAATAATGCACATTTTTTACTTCTTTTATTTTTGAAAATTAAGATGAAGTTCTTTTTTAATCTAAAATATACTCTCCTTCATTTTCTACAATGCTCTTCCATCTATCTGGTAGACTCGCAAGGCCCCTCCTCCAAAATTCACTTGTCTGTGACGTAAAACACTTCTCCAATACAGTTCTGATCTCATCTACAGAATTAATATTTTTTTCCGTCCAAATGATTTTGAAGACTGCGGAATAAATGATAATCAGAAGGGGCAATGTCTGGCAAATATGGTGGGTGGGGCATTGTTTCCCATTCAAATTGCTCCAGCTTTTGGAATATCATCCTCGCTTTATGTGGCTGAGCATTATCCTAATAGAAAAACACCTTTTGTCTTGAAACAAAAGATGGTCCTTTTTCTTCTAGCACTGACTTAAGCCACTCAAGTTGCTTGCAGTAGATCTCCTTTGTTATCATTTGGTTTGGGTTTAAAAGCTCAAAGGTGACTAAACCTTTCATATTCCACCAAACAGATAACAACCCCTTACGTGGGTGAAGATCTTCTCTAGCCTGGGGTGCTGGTGTTTCTTCTTTCCCTACTCACTGTCTTCAGTGCTTTTTATAGAGAACCCATTTCTCATCACCAGTCACTATTCAATCCCAAAGAGGTTCATTTGTGAAACATGACAGTAAGGAAGAGCACACATTCACTCTCTGCATGCAAGCAGATTCAGAAATTTTGTGAGGAACCCATTGATCAAATTAGCTGACTTTTCTGATGGCACACCAGTGTCGATGAATGGTTGAATGACCAAATCCAAGCTTGTCTGTTCGTTCCTCAACAGTTACAATGGGATTTTGTTCTACCAAGGTTTGCAGGATGTCCTCATTGAGCTGTACTGCTCTTCCAGGCTGAGGCTCATCTTCTAGGCTGTAGTTTCTGGCTTGGAATTTCTGGAACCACCATTAACACTGGCTTACTCTTATGTCCAATCCCCATATACTGCATTAATATTCCTCATACTTTCTGTTGTGCTGTCACCTTTATTGCACTCACAAAGCAAAATATGCCAAATATGCTCTTTGTCACTTCTTTTATAGCTTTAAAAAATAGCTTTTAAAATCGAACAGCACTCTTCAAAACTTACACTAAGAATAAGGACAAGGTAAAATTGCTACCTGCTTATATAGCAAGTTGATGCAGGTAGTTTATCCCATTCCCCTCTGAATTTTAGTTTATGCAATTGAAAAATCCGCATTATTTATGGGATGAGCCAATATATTTGCATATGTGTATGTGTATATATATGTATATATGTATATACATATATATGTGTGTGTGTGTGTATTTTTATATCCTTGTATTGGATACTCAATATAACGAAGCGAGGAGTGGTGAAGAAAATCTATACATGATGGATTAGTATTACATGAGACTTAATGCTCTATAACAAAGGCTCATGGTGAACTGCTTACCAACACGAACTGCCAATTGCTCACAGTTCTTTGTTTTATAACAATGAGTCAGTCCACCTTTTAGTCACTAAAGGGTTGGTTGGAATCCTCCCACATGCCCCCTTTTTAGAATCTTCTCCCCTTTTAGTATTGACTCCACTCAGAGTTTTAATATATTTCATGCTTAGGGTTCAATTCCAGTGTTTCTGTTCTTTTCTGTTTCTTGGTGCTAGAATGTGTAGTTTCAAATTGCCTGGGTGTTGGTACCTCAAATGTGTCATACAATACTTCCATAGGGATTTAACTTCTTATGACTGTATTTTCTGTGAGTCTTTTCTTAAGCTGGTTAATATGTCTTTTGTATTCAACATTTTTTCCTTTTACCAGGAATATCATTCTTCCAATTTGCTTAATTATTACACCATCCTCCCAGCTTTCTTTATCATATCTATAGGTTTAAAAAAAAAACTTTGTGAAATTAAATGGTGGTAAGATATTTTCTAAACTGGATCTCTCTGACAGTAGAGTAAGCTAGAGGTAGTAGATAGCTTCCATTATCAAGGTGACCAAGTCAGTAGTGGAGGTGGATGCTGGGCAGAGTTCAGATAGTACCTCTGCTGGCAACAAAGGACTGCTCCGTCAGAGTGCAAGGCAAATTGTATGATGCCTGTGTACGAACAGCTATGCTACACAGCAGTGAAACATGGGCTGTGACAGCCAAGGACATGTGTAGGCTTGAAAGAAATGAAGCTGGTATGCTTTGCTGGATGTAAAATGTCAGTGTGCATGTTTGACAGTGTAAACATTTTGAAAAGTTGGGCATAAGAGGCATCAGATGTGGTGTGCAAGAGAGACAACTCTGCTGGTATGGTCATGTGATGTGTATGGACAAGGACAGCTGTGTAAAGAAGTGCTGATCTCAAACTGTGAAGGGAACCTGTGGTAGTGATAGACCCAGGAAGATATGGGACGAGGTAGTGAAGCATGATCTTCGTATTTTGAGTCACACAGAAGCAATGATGAATGACCTTTAGCATTATGTTGTGCTTCAGAAGAAGGCCCATCAAGCCAAGTAAAATTGCAGACATGACAGATACTGGCATCAGGCTAATGGCACTCATGCTGGTGGCACATAAAAGCACCCATTACACTCTCAGAGTGATTGGCTTTAGGAAGGGCATCCAGCCATAGAAACTATGCCAAATCAGAGAGGAGTCTGGTACAGCCTCCCAGCTTGCCAGTTCAGGTCAGACCATCCAACCCATGCCATATGCTAAATGATGATGATATATAAATTTTCTTTGAGGCTCGTCTGTATTTTTTGTCCTACAATGTGACATTTTAAAGCATATTTTACCACACTTGTAACATTTTATATTTTTAAACAGATAGTTATTTTTAAAATGTAGACCACTGTACCCATAACATGGATTTGGTCTTGATATGTTTTTTGCCTATTTTCTTATTCATTACTGATTGATACACTTGAATCTAAACACAATCTTTCTCTTCAATTTTATTTACGCCTTGTCATAGATTGATAATCCTCTGACATTCTTCTGCTACTGCCTGTACAGCTAAATTTTGGTTCTGTTCTAATTTTGTTAATATCTGGGAATGTGTATCTGCATCTTTGCTAGCAGTAAGCCCTTGAGCAAATATTAAAAACTTGAACATGTCAGGGTTCAATTTGAATTTCTCACACTCTCTGTTAACCACTCCAGCATAGGTGACAAAATCTTTATCTTTTTTGATGAAATTTAAACATTGCCAGCAAATATTAGACAGAGAGCTTCTTTCACTGAAAATGTTCGATAAAATATTTGTTTCATCGAAACAAATCTTATATGGCTTCTTTGGCAAAATATAATCACTTTATTTTCATGTTTGGCAAGGGATAACTTTCTTAAAAGTAATTGTAATTTTTTCTCATTGGACCTACTTTCACACTCATCTTTGAAGATTTCTTCATATCTATGAAATTATGCAAAGAAGAAAATACCTTCTTCTGGGTTGTATTTGAATTCTCCAATTGAGTTTGCTATGCTGTCTGGTGAGTATGGACCTGAAGTATTTCCAGACTTCTTCAACATTAATTCCAGTAACTGTTGGTTTTGTTGTTGTTGCTGTTGCTGTTGTAGTTGTGACTGCTGCTGCTGCAGTTGCAACTGCACCATGGAGGCCAATAAGTCTTCCTTGTTAAAAACGACATTTTCTTTGGTTTCATAGCAAAAAAAAATTTTAACATCCAATGCAAGCTTCAAACAACTTGTTGCCACTTTTATATCCTTGTATTGGATATATGACATAATAAAGCAGGGGAGAAGAAAGTATATACATGATGCATTACTATTTGCAGACTCAACACTCTATAACAAAGGATCACTTACAACATGAACTGTCAATCTCTCACAATTCTTTGTTTTATAACAATGAGTCAGTCCACCATTTAGTCTCTTGAGATGTGGTTGGAATCCTTCTATTACAATGTATATATGCGTTGGTGTGTATATCTATATGTATATATGTACGTGTGTATACATATGTGTATATATATGTATGTATAATATATATATATATATGTATGTATATATGTATATATATACGTATGTGTATATCTTTGTATACATGTATGTATATATATGTATATATATGTATGTATATATATATATATGTATGTATATATGTATATATACGTATGTATATATCTTTGTATACATATATGTATATATATGTAAATATTTGTATGTATATATGTATGCATGTATGTATACATGCATGAATATATATGTGTGTGTGTGCATATATATGTATATATGTATGCACTAGTGTATATATATTATATATATATATATATTATATATATATATATATATATATATATATATATATATATATAATAATAAATATTAGGGAATAAATCCAAATTTACAGGGAAAAATCAGATTTAGGATTGAATCCAATTGTTTTCGTTTCAGCACATGATCTCAGATCAAATTACTTGCTATGCGAGTACATCTCCCCTATATATATATAATATATATATATATATATATATATATATATTATATATATATATATATATATATATCATCATAATCATAATCATAATTTAAAATCCGCTTTCCATGATGACATGAGTTTGACGATTTGACAGGAGCTGGCCAGGCAGAAGACTGCACCAGACTTCTATGTTTGTTTTGCCATAGTTATTATGGCTGGGTGTCCTTCCTAACAACAATCACCCTGTAGAGTGGACTGAGTTCTTTTTACATGGCACCAGCACAGGCAAGAGCAATTTTGGTATGGTTTTTACCACTGGATGCCCTTCCAAATGCCAACCACTTTACAGTGTGGACTAGCTTTTTATATGGCGCCAGCACTGGCAGTGTCACCAAGTAACTTGCAGGATCTCTCTCTCTCTCTCTCTCTCTCTCTCTCTCGATATATATACCTCAGTAAGCTCATAAATGTGAAACAAGGTGGAAAAAAATAGTACTCAAATACCGAAGTTTAGAGTAATATGGAATATTAATAAAGCAGCAAATACATCACAAAAACTCTTACTCAGAGTTTCACGTCCCCATTCGTCGAACAGTTTTGGTTGTGACTGGAACAAAAATAAGGTTATATTTATAAATATACAATTACATTGATAAATACACATTTGAAATTAGTTTTGTTTTATTGGTCCTTTTCAACTAATGATTTTAAATAATATGATTTTTAACTTCAATTTTAAATAATATAATTTTAAATATAGATATACCATTCAACCCATACCAGCATGGACAACGGATGATAAATAATGATGATGGTAATGATGACGAGAGCAACAGAAGTCAGTATTAATACCAAAAGGTAAAATATTCTACCACTGACAAGGTAAAATGATGCTGAAATCATATGATCTGGTAGTCCTGACAGTGAAAGTGGTGGTAATTGTCTACCACTGACGATGTTTATGATGTGTTTTTATGTACCAAAAAACCATATGAAAGTTTCTCTCTCTTGGTAAATATCACAGTATTGTGTGTTCTAACACAACATTTACTTTTAAACAGTGAATATTTTACTTTTTATATATACACACATACAATGGGCTTCTTTCAGCCTCTGTGTACTAAATTCACTCACAATAGATGACACTTGTCCAAGGACTGACCCCGGAACCATGTGGTTGGGAAGCAAATTTCTTAACTATACAGCCATGCCTCACCTCCTGAATATCATGATGAATAGGATCAAAGAAGATTATGGGAAGAACAGCATGTTCAAACGTGCTGAGGTTGTTACAGTTGTAAAGGAACAAACAGCAGACTCACCTTTTTCCTTAAACAGACTATAGCTATTAAAACATCAGTTCTTTTAAACATGGTGCAATTATGGCTAAGCAGTTAAGAAATTTTGGGTTTGATTTCACTGTATGGTACCTTGAGAAGGTTCTTCCATTATTGATTTGATTAAGTCCTAATACTGTAAAACTGGAATTTAGCAGGTGGTAACATTGCAGAAGCCCATCACATATGTGTGTCTTTTGTCATGGCATAATAGTAAACGATTCACTATTGGTGACAAAGTAATACACTTTAAAGTCTTTTGCAAGAATGAAACCATGGGAAAAAAGCCCTTTAAACTGAGTTATTCTCTTGATAATTTCATAATCAGAAATGCAGTGAACTTGTTATTGATCCCATAAAAGCCTGTAACCAATGGCACAAGTGTTCACAAATTGCTGCATAAAATAAATTTTAAAATAAATAACACAGCTATTAAGTTACTTGTTAATATGGAGAAAGATATTTAAATTGAGTTTTATTTTCATTTTTTTATAACCAGTTGATAAATCAATAACTACTTTATATCTCTTCTTAAATAAGTTAAGAGATGATATATATGTATCAAAAATTTTTTTAAATTCTTAATGAATTGAAATTTTTCCTCTTAGCTGGTGGAAGAAAACAGAAGCTTATCAATAATTATTTGTAACTTTGAAAGAAAAGGGGAGATAATTTCAAGAAATTAAGAATTAATTTCACAAAATTAGTTTATGCGCTTTAGAGAAAATCTGATCTTTGTCAACAGTCAACAAGACAACTACATACATGCTTTGGTCTTAACTGGATCTTATCAGTAATGGCCTCTGTTCCCTTGAATTTGTTAGTTGCATACCACCTCCATTTCTGCTAAAGCCTGTGCTACAAGGGTTATTGCAACTTTTCAACTTAATTCCATTTTGGAATCCTTCCAAAGAAAATAGAAAAGTAAAAATGACCCAATTTCATTTCTGAGTTTATGTCCTCTGTTTCTTTAATTACTCTTAGCTTTCATTTGAGCTGTCTCCCCTTAAATTATACCATCCATTTACCAATCTACTTAGCTCCTTTCACATGCTTTATCATATCACTTGACCACAGCTTCTTTATATCTATTTTGAATGCCCTTTCTTGGATATAAGCAAAAGTTTTCAATATAAAAATGTCCATACATATACTTGAAAATTGTTAAAATTAAATATTTTAGTTAAAATCTAACAATATATTAACAATGTCAGCCTTGATCAAGTACCAATGACAAATGACTGAGACCTTTGACAATATGTTGTGTTTGGAAGACCCGTCAAGCCAAATGAAATCGTAGTCATGGATGATGCTGGTGTCACATAACTGGCACCTTTCGAGCACTGGGCTTAACAGAGGTAATGTGGCATATGAAAAGCTCCTTTCAAGTGTTGGGCCTCATGGATGCAATAGCGCATGACTGAGACCTTTGGCATTATGTTGTGCTTCAGAAGAAAACCCATCAAACCAAGTAAAATTACAGTCATGGCAGATACTGGTGTCACACAAATGGCATCCATGCCAGAGGCACATAAAAGCACTCATTACACTCTTGGTGTGGTTGTGTTAGGAAGGATACCCAGCCATAGAAACCATACCAAATCAGGCTGGAGTCTGGTGCAGCCTTCTAGCTTGCGAGCCTGGTCAAACTATCCAACCCATACCAGCATGGACAATGGACATTAAATGATGATGATGAAGATGATGATCACATTTAATGAGAACAGAGAGATGGATATCTCTCAACTCCAAGGACATTGACATCTCTTCAAGTCAGTGCTAAATGCAGTTGGTGAACATACTGATTTGAGTGGAGACCAAAAACCAAGCAGCAGAATTTTTCTCAGGTCAGACATGGAATTGATGAGCTGGGTGTTGGAAGTAATCTAGTAGCAGCCACAGCATGCCTTGTTTGGCACTCAATAAGCCATTGATAATGTATCAGTGGTTTCACAAGCTTGATGGCAGATGGTCTGCCATCCCCTTTGATTCACAGCAAGTGTTTCTAGATCTGTAGAAGGAATGTTATATTTTTGCTGAATGGCAGCAACTTGATCTTTGCATCTCTTCTGAAATTAAATGGATTGTTGGCCTTTTGTCAATTCTCCATAGAAAAAAATACAGGAGAAATGGAAGTGGGGCATCCTGATAAGGTGACCAGTCCAGCAAAATTGATACTTCACAATGAGAGATTCAAGACTGAAAGAATTGCAGCATTCCAAGATAGTTTGATGTGGAACCCTATCTTCTCATGAGATGCCTAGGATGTGTTGGAGACACCTGACATGAAAGGATTCAAGACTCTTCAGGTGCTTGCAGCAAACTATCTTGGTTTCTACACCATCTAAAAGAATGGATAAAACGAAAGTCTGATACACAACAAATATTGTGGGAATGGTCAGATTCTTGTTGGATAAGACTTTGGTTCAAAAATAACCAAAATCTGCAGATGCCTTCTGTATTCAACATTAGGCCCCCCTCATCAATAGATGGTAGGTGAACTGTGACACAGTATTGAGTATTACTGTCAATATGGAGAGAGGGAACTTGAGGCAATGACTGGAGTGTGTTGATACATTACTTTGGTTTTCTTGCTATTAACCTTCAGATCGAGTAATTGATAGACATTTGCTGTGATGCTCAAGACATGCTGCATCAACTCTTGATCATGAGTTGGCAGGTTGCAGGCATTGGCCTACTGGAGTTCAAAGGTCATGGCAATCTCACATGTTGATCGGGATATAAGTCACTGGAGATTAAAAACACTACAAACCAGATGGTAGTTGATTATGATTCCATTGTCTGGATCAAGTTCACCCTGTGCAATGAGGGTAACAGCCATGACAAAGAGGTTGAAAAGAACTGGAGCAAGTACATAGCCTTGTTTCACACCAATGCTGACATGAAAACAGTCTGGTTCTCAACTGCTGATGACCACACGCACTTTCATGCCCTCATGTACTTTTACTGCAACTATCTTCACTAATTAGGCCACATAGATAACAAAAACTATCTGCTGCATCTAGCTAGCTATCTGGCCCCTAAAGTTATTCATGCACATCTGCTATCATATCTAAAATCTTTGTTTTGTGTCAGTCTGTCATTCCACTTTTTGTGTTCATTTCTTGCATTGAAAATATAGTATTGGCTTACTGTATCTACTCTCTTCCCTGGATATAAAGCAAGGATGCTTCTCTGATGGAAATAGAATATTTTATTATTTTAAACTTTTTTTTTAATGATCTTTATGATTTTTTTTATTGATCATTATGGTTTTTTTACTTATGGCCTTTCTTCTAAGTTTAAAACATTCTGCAGCTCTGCAATATATTCTTTATTGAGAACCAAATAATAATTATATAAAGATTTCCAAAGACATTCTGTTCTGAACACATGTTAATACCAATTGTTATGGTTTTCTGTATGATTTTTTTTGAAAATTATCAAAACCTATTTTCTTTGGTGGTAGTTTCAATCATGAAATTATCTGGATACTAACTAATTAGCTCTACTTGCAAACAAAATGTCCATAATCTGGTGATTAGTTTTAATCTTGATTTGAATTCAAATTACTTTCTCTCTTAAATATTTAAGCTAGAATCAATGGAGCATGTTATGTACAGTATCTGCATAACATTATTTTATAAAATCCTTGTCCTTTACTTTATATTTTCCTATGCTTGTATAGATTAGATGATCTGAGGTACATCTGTTGATACTATCACATCTCAATTGTGAAGCTCAACATTTAGAGATCTACTACCCCTTCCCCACTTTTCTCATGATTTAGTCTGTATTTTCCATGTGTATCTTAAACAGTCAGTACACAGCACTTTTTTCATCCCTATCCATTTTCAAAATATGCCCATATTTAAACAATTATCTTTACAATGTACATCTGCTGAAGTCTTTGATGCACAGTTACTTTTAACTATATATCTATATTGTAAGTTTCCTTAAGTGTTTTTAATTTTATTGGCTTTAATTTCTTTCTATTATATATGTGTATATATATATATATATATATATATATATATATAAGACCCAGCAAGCCAAGTGAGACCATAACCTCGTGGCCTATGCCAGGGGTACAACCAGCCCACTTATGCGTACCTTTCCTTCATTGGACACTAAACTCTGCTTGCAAAGACCTGTTGAGGCAAGTGAAATCAAAATCAAAATCAAATTTGATGACTGGCATCCATGCTAGTGGAGTTCTAAGAGCACCATCGGAGCGTGATCACTGCCAGAGCAGAAAACTGGCTTCTATGCTGGTAGCACGTAAAAAGCACCATTTGAGCGTGATTGTTACCAGCGTCGCCTTACTGGCACTTGTGCTGGTGGCACATGAAAAAACATTTGAGCGAGGTCATTGCCAATGCCGCTGGACTGGCTCCTGTGCAGGTGGCATGTAAAAAACACCATTTGAGCATGGCCATTGGCAGTACTGCCTGACTGGCCCTTGTGCCAATGACACGTAAAAGCACCCACTACGCTCTTGGAGTGGTTGGCATTAGGAAGGGTATCCAGCTGTAGAAACTCTGCCAGATCAGATTGGAGCCTAGTGCAGCCATTTGGTTCGCCAACCCTCAGTCAAATCGTCCAACCCAAGCTAGCATGGAAAGCGGACGTTAAACGATGATGATGATGATGAGATATATATATATATATATTATATATATATATATATATATATATATATATATTGCTTAGATGTTTACGTAAATAACCAACCACTCGCCACTTGTCATTTCCACTATGCAATCAAGAGTTTTTCAACTGATTTTATCACATGCTCCTCTGTGGTTTCTAAAAAAATTTGTGCCCCACCATGAAAACACAAAGTTAACACATACCATGTGTGTGTGTATATATATAATATATATATATATATATACATATATTCAAAAGAAGTTTTAATTAAGACCTTATTACAAGTTTTATTCCCTTGTTACTTACTTACTTACGCTCCATTCTGAAGAAACAATGCACCACCAAAATATTGCCATTCTCCACCTTAAAAAACATTGACAGTCTTAGTGTTCCAATAACCAACTCTTGCATTGAACAACTGCTGTGTAACCTAACTCTATTGGTCCTTCCTTTTTTTCATGTTCCATTTTAAACTAAATATTCAGCTATATGAGCAATGGCCTTTCTTTTTAGCTGCAGTGAAGGTACCCAGTTAAGAAAAGCAGTTTTCTGAAGTAACCTGTCAGAATAAAAAACAGCTAACCTAATATCTGAGGTGCCTTACATCACAAGGGAAGCCATTTACAAGAATTATGACTTTGAAATAAAAACTGATTAGAAAGAACTCTTCATCTGCTGGTTTATATCGGTGGCCTCTGCTCCTCTGAATTTGCTAGTTGCATACCACCTCCACCAAAGCCTACCTAATACACCCATCTTTCCTCCTCTTATCACCTACTGTATTTCAATTTCTTGCCTTTACACTAACCACATTGCCAAATTCTTACTTCCTAGAATGTTAACTATTACATTCATTTCTTTACACATTTTCCTGCAAATATTCGAGAAGAAAATGAATTACAACTATCTCACAACTCTTGGAGGGCTTGTGTAGGTCATAGGTATTGCCCTAACTTCCACCTGACTAAGCCTTAAAGGAATATGCTAAATGCACCCCAGTCAACTTTGCTAATGATTAATTATAGGAAGGGGATCTGAATAAAAAATTCAGTTTTTTTAGAAATTGGTAAATAATAAAATAAATACTACATATTTAAATGTCACAATGTCATGATTATGACTACAGTAGAAATGTGAAAGAAAATAATGTAGAATTGTATAAATAACAAATTTAAGTGATTTAGTAAAGTGTACAGGATTCAGGTCTTGAGTTCAAATCAAACATTTTAGTGCCCCCTGTGTTGGGCCATGCACTTTGTACTGTTTTCATAACCTGAGATTTTTCTGGAGACAGGGTATTAAACTGAAGCCTAACCATTTTACATATAGGAAAGAGGCTAATTGAAGCTGTCTCTGTTGACTGCTAAGCAAGGTCCATATTTTATAGTGTGAGTTGCCTTCAGTCTTGCACACCTGGTCGTTGGTCTTCTTGAAACTCTTCCATCCTGGCCATTGGCTGTTGCTGCAGTTTCCCTGCTTGCCTGTTGGTGCAGTGTCAATACCATATCTCATGTGCATTAGCCAACTGAAGTGATGTACTGGGGTGTGGCACTTGAAGCCAACACATGAGGGATTTAGAAGGTGAGTGAGAGCCAGTGAAACCTGTCTACCCTACAAGGTAGGGAGCAGCATGCTAGATACCAAAGCTACTATCTCTACTCAGTCCCCTACACCTTTCAGGGCACAAAATTCTTTATACTTTTTTGCTAGGAATTGGAACCAGCTCTTCTGATAGTATTATACATGAAAGACTAATATCTCATCCAGAAAGTAATAATATCTTTGATCTACCATAAAATTAGAATGTACCATTGAGTGTTATGCATCTATCAGGGGATTGCAGGTTTTTGAATTTTAAAACTGAATCATACCAAATATATTCCTCCATTTGAGATAGAAATGGAATTAAATTAGATAATCTTTTCTTGGGGGCACTCATTGTTACTGTGATTCTATTAAGTTTCTATTAATTCTTCCTTGTTACTTCACATGGCCTTACATACATAAAGTAGTTTTTTTTTGGTAACAGGCAGTAGCACTCAAACTTTTATTATTGTTTAACCATATAGAGTTAATAGTTCTTGACACTTCAAATATGATACTCTTTTGGGAATAAACAACTAAACTGAAAGGTTGTATGCTCTCTAAGGATTCTTTATGTTTGAACAACGCTATTGAATACAAGCAATTATAATATCTCACAGTTGTTTCTGAATTATTGACATATGAATAATATATATATATATATATATATATATCAGTTAACAAATTAATGGCAAAAGGAGTTACATAGTCACTTTCATCAGCTTACAGCTGTTTCTGCTAAGAGTAAACTTTCACTCAGAGCTAAGTTCCAATGCAACATCTTAATATCTTCTACTGACCTGATGGTTTACTGTAGACTGTAAGTGCTTTGAGTTATAACAGCTAGTCATTAGTATTGCTATAGCTAAGCAGAATCACAAAATATAAATGTGTATGTGTATTTGTGTGTGCACATGTGTGTGTGTTTGTATAAGAAAATCTGTTTTTTATATCATGTATATTCTTTGTGTTTAAATAAGCTGAAAAATATCAATAATATTTTTTCTGAATATTGCTAATTTAGGTATTGTAGGATTAAATAGATTTCTTTTATATAGGTTTAGTCTGTAGAACCTAAATATTCAAGTAACACATTGTAGTTATTGTGAATTTACTGAAACTACTAAGGTTACTAAGAAAATGAATATATCATCATCATTATCGTTTAACGTCCGTTTTTCGCGCTAGCACGGGTATATATATATTAATATTAATGCAAGAAAAAAAAATGTTTGTGCTACATTTCTGTTAATTCCCTAGAATTTTGTTAAAATTTGTATTTAGGCCATATAGAACAGAATCAGAATTGTAGATAAGCAGTTAGTGTTAACATATTTAAATACAGTGAGCATAACAAATTTAATTAGAAATGATTGAAATGATTATGCACATAATTAATTATAGTTTTGATGTTTAGTGTGTTAAATATATTAACACTCACTTAATTATTGCTTTTTATGCGAATAACATCTGAATATTTATCTGTGGTGATTTATTGTTTTAAATATGCTAAATTTTCATGCCTACTTATGTAAAAATAAAGGCGCATCAACTGGCTCAATGAAAGACTGTTATATGAATGTGCTGTGTGTGTGTTTATTGTGATTATAAAATCATCTTCTAGATTTGAAAGCGACTTTTAAATTTGTATTTTTAGGTGCACTGGAAACCTTCTATTGATGGGTCCAAAGTATCATTGACATATGTTAGTCCTTGTGGACAGAGTGGTTTTCCAGGTGAACTGACCATCACTGTGACCTATGAACTTACTGATGACAACTGTCTCAAAGTTGACTATATGGCTACCACGACAAAAGCAACACCAATTAATCTCACCAACCATGCTTATTTCAATCTTGGTGGACATGTAAGTTTTTTTAATTTTTATTTCTTTTTTGTTGTTGTTATTTTTAAAGAGTAGAAAGAGAACATGGAGTTTATTGGAAGAGAGACTCATAATTTGTTCAGTCAATAAGAAGCTGGTTTATCAGCCCAAAAACTGATGTAGTGCATCCTGTTGCTGGTATTGTGCTGTGTACTACCAATAGTCCAATGTAAATAGCTACCATAAGAGATACAGCTCACTGTTGTAAATAGCAGAGTAATACATAACTCACTAAGGTTTCTTTAATTGCAAATATTGAGCCCAAATCCTCCCATAAGATGTATATCTTTTCTCACTTAAATCACTAGTACACAAATAAAGTCATGATACCACCACTGCCACCTCCACCACCACCAGTAGTAGTAGTAGTAGTAGCAGCAGCAGCAATAGTGCTACTATCGCTGTTACTTATGAAAAGATTCAGAGTAAATGTAATTCAATCAGATTTGACTTCTTCGGAGAGTTCATATATAAATTCAATTGTTTCAGGGTGAGGAAGGGACCTTGCTCTCCATCTGAGACTAAGAAATACTACTAGGTTGGGGACAAGTAAATAATGAAAGAATTGAATTGAAAGGGTAATGTTGGGATGAAGTGTGGACAGAGAGAGGTGGGTGACTTGAGAGATTCAGAAGTCTGGTGTGTAAGGTGAGCAAAAGGGAAGGTAGTTAGAATTGGAGAAGGAAGGTAAAACAAGCCAATCCATTAAGCCAAGTGAAGGGAAAAGGTCATATTCAAATAAAGAGAGAACAAGGTGGAAAACAGTAAGTAAAGACAACAGGTGACAAAGAGCAACAACACTTGGTGAGCTTAATTGTCTTTTCATTGCAAAAAGAGATTTCACTATAAAGAGTTATTGAGTTGAAGAAACATGTGTCAGAATTCAACTTTACCAATTACAACTTCAGAGTCTTTTATTCTGAATTCAAATATTTCCTTGGGTCAATCTGGCCTTCTGTAATAATAAACATAAAATTCTGCCTGTCTGTCCAGCCAGGACCCCTGTATCTCAGTCTACATTTGCCCTACATAGGCATATACTTAATTGGAATCAGGATGATCCCAGGAATGAAAATCTTCCCTTCATTTGGTACTTGAACATCCAGCATTGGGATCGGGTCTGGAAGAGGATTTGTTATATTCTAACAGTTGAAAATTCTAATTTTAAAATAACTCCCCAAATTTGTGAACTTACAAGTTTTTTTTTATTTAAACTGAATTTGAAGTAATTAGCCCTCCACAGGAGCTAGCTTAAGAGTCCACTCAGAGTGCAGTTTTTAAGCTAGTTTATTCATAAAGAGCATCTTATTCGTGGATTGTTAAACTCATATGATGCTTGATTTTACTTACAGCCTTGAGATTGAACCCTATTGGAATAAAAGTGTTTCAACAAAAAACTTGCAATTGGTTTAGAAGAGGAACTCATGGAAAATGATGTTTTTCACACTTGAGGCAGCAGTCATATAACAACATACATCTAGCTCTAAAACAAGATTAATTCATGTGACCAAAACTTTTAACAATGTGTTTCCTTTTATTTTCAAAATAATCAACAATTTTATAGGATTTACCAAAAAAAGTTTCTTTTTATATATATATAAATAAACTAGTGTTTTAAACGCAACTTAAAATGTTTACCTTCTAAAATATCACTTATCATGTATATAATAACAAAATTTCAGTCAAGGTTTTGATTTGGATACGATCACTAAAATACATGATTGTAGGTGAGTTAGAAACACGGAACCAGAGGTAGTGTCAAAAATTAAAATAATTTGAAACATATATTTCTAAATTCTTATCCTAGTTTTCAAACTCTAACTATAAATTTGAATGTTTTAAATACAGCTGTCCAAATTCATTTATATGAATTTTTGTTAGTCTTAAAGATTCTGTATAGTGTTCATTTAGTCATTAAGTAGCTTTATAGACTGGGACACATTGTAATTTACTTTATCTACAAACACAACACAAACTTTCTGAGAGTATTTGCAAGTATGAGCTACTGTTAACCCACTAAAATCTTTTATTTCTTAACTACTACACTTGTAAGTAATTAAATTCATATTGTCATAATCTTAGAAACCTCTCCTTTAAACTCATTGTTAAAGTTGTTCCCTTATTAGTTCATTAGATGATATATCACTTTCATGCTGTTTTATGTTTTTATGGCATGGTGAAAGGGGAACTGGTGCAGGAGCTCCCAGTCAGATGAAGAACAAGAGCAGAAAGTCATGATTTATGAGTTGCTGCTAATCATTACTTTGATTCCTTTAAGGAGCCAAGCTGGAAATCAGGGGTTGCTTGCTAATGAGTCTGCCAACAAATAGAACAACTTGAAATATTACTAATGGGGTCAAGCCCCTGTTGTATCTGATGGATGGTGCCTTGCTGGAAAACCACTTCATTCTGCACTTTCTCACAAGCAGTGGTACTACACAGAAGGTGCAGTAAGAAGTAGCGTATCAAGATATGGAGTTATACACAGGACAGAGATCTCATCTGAATACTTGCTAGAGATGGTGCTAGATCAGGTGATAGGCCAACTTTTGTAGGAGAGGTTCTTCAATTGAAGTTAAACCTGGTGTATTACTAGTACTTATTTTGTTAACCTAAGTGGAGTGGTATCTACTGTAACTCTTTGGTGTTTGTCATTATTTCCATCAGTCTACTATCTTCTTTTATTCACCTAATATTGTCAGCAGCTCATAGAGTTTATTTTAGGGATCTTCAATATTTAATTCACCTTGCATGTCATCATCATCATCATCATCGTTTAACGTCCGTTCTCCATGCTAGCATGGGTTGGACGGTTCGACCAGGGTTCTGGGAAGCCAGAAGGCTGCACCAGGCTCCAGTCTAATCTGGCAATGTTTCTACAGCTGGATGCCCTTCCTAACGCCAACCACTCCGTGAGTGTAGTGGGTGCTTTTTACGTGCCACCTGCACAGGTGCCAGGTGGGGCTGGCAACGGCCACGGTCAGATTGGTGTATTTTATGTGCCACCGGCACGGAAGCCAGTCGAGGCGGTGCTGGCATCGGCCACGAGTCGGATAGTGCTTTTTACGTACCACCAGACCAGGGATCCTGGCTGGTTCAATTCGATTTCGATTTCGCTTGCCCCAACATGTCTTCACAAGCAAAGGGGGTTGGCATGGGTGCCTGTCGTACGGTCGCATTGGAGTATTTTACGTGCCACGGCCGCGAGTCGGATAGTGCTTTTTACGTACCACCAGACCAGGGATCCTGGCTGGTTCAATTCGATTTCGATTTCGCTTGCCCCAACATGTCTTCACAAGCAAAGGGGGGTTGGCATGGGTGCCTGTCGTACGGTCGCATTGGAGTATTTTACGTGCCACGGCCACGAGTCGGATAGTGCTTTTTACGTACCACCAGGCCAGGGATCCTGGCTGGTTCAATTCGGTTTCGATTTCGATTGCCCCAACATGTCTTCGCAAGCATGGGGGGTTGGCATGGGTGTCTGTCGTCGGATGAGGTTCTATATCGACTTCGCTTGCCTCAACCGGTCTTTGTGTCCAAGGGAGGAAAGGCATTCATAAGTGGGCTGGGCTCACTTGTCCTGCCTGGTCTTCTCACGTACAGAATATTTCCAAAGGTCTCGGTCACTGGTCATTTCCTCAGTGAGGCCTAAAGTTCGAAGGTCGTGCTTCACCACCTCGTCCCAGGTTTTCCTGGGTCTACCTCTTCCACGGGTTCCCTCAACTGCTAGGGATTGGCACTTTCTCACACACCCATCTTCATCCATTCTCGCCACATGACCATACCAGCGCAATCGTCTCTCTTGCACACCACAACTGATGCTTCTTAGGTACAACATTTCTCTCAAGGTGCTAACGCTCTGTCGAGTATGTACACTGACATTACACATCCATCGGAGCATACTGGCTTCATTCCTCACGAGCTTACGCATGTCCTCAGCAGTCACGGCCCATGTTTCGTTGCCATGTAGCATGGCTGTTCGTACACACGCATCATACAGTCTGCCTTTTACTCTGAGCGAGAGGCCTTTAGTCACCAGCAGAGGTAAGAGCTCCCTAAACTTTGCCCAGGCTATTCTTATTCTAGCAGTTACACTTTCAGCGCACCCACCCCCACTACTGACTTGGTCACCTAGATAACGGAAGCTATCAACTACTTCTAGTTTTTCCCCCTGGAAAGTGACGGAAGTTGTTTTCTGCAGATTTTCAGAGGTTAATGCTCCCGAGCATCTGCCACATACAAAAACTATCTTCCCAGTTAGCCTACCTTTGACATTGCTGCACCTCTTATGTGTCCATAGCTTACACTGGGTACATCTTATAGAGTTTCTACCTACACCTTTTCTACAGATCGAGCAGGGCCATCTTCCTGAAGATATTTGTGGATTGTCTACCTTTCTACTTATTAGTACTTTGGTTTTAGCTAGGTTGACTCTAAGGCCCCTTGATTCTAAACCCTCCTTCCACACCTGGAACTTCTCCTCCAGTTCTGATAGTGACTCAGCAATAAGAGCAAGGTCGTCAGCATAGAGGAGCTCCCAGGGACAACCTGTCTTGAATTCCTCCGTAATTGCCTGGAGTACTATGATAAATAGGAGGGGGCTGAGTACTGAACCTGGTGGACCCCAACCTCTACTTTGAATTCTTCTGTGTACATGTTGCCAACCCTAACCTTACTTACGGCATCTCTGTACATGGCTTGCACAGTCCTCACCAGCCATTCATCTATCCTAGTTTCCTCATTGACCACCAGATAAGGGATCGGGGGACCCTATCAAAAGCTTTCTCCATGTCAACGAAAGCCAGGTACAGGGGCTTATCTTTGGCTAGGTCTTTCTCCTGCAGCTGCCTTACCAGGAATATAGCATCAGTGGTACTTTCCCTGGCACGAACCCAAACTGCATCTCATCTAAACTAACTCTCTCTCTAATTAGTTGGGCTATGACCCTCTCCGTAACCTTCATTACTTGATCCAACAGCTTGATACCTCTGTAATTATTGTATCTAGGGCATCACCTTTACCTTTGTAGCAGTTGACTAGTATGCTGCTGCACCAGTCATTGGGTATGACTCCTTCGTGTATCACCTGGTTGACTATACGGGTGACTAGGTTATAGCCGACACTGCCAGATATTTTGAGCATCTCTGCAGTAATTCCTGATGGGCCTGGGGCTTTCCTGTCTTCATGCTTCTAATTGCCTTAGCTACCACGGAACTATCAACTCGGATAGCTGGTCCCTCTGTAGGGTCAACGTTCGGCAGACTCTCTTTATCCCATTCATTTTCCTCATTCAGCAACCTTTCATAGTGGCGTCTCCAAGCTTCTCTCTTTGCATCCTCATTTAGCGCAAGTGAACCATCCTCCATGCGAACACATTTCTCTCCTACCACATCACGATTCTCTCTCACACACTGTCTTGCAACACGAAATACCTCAAGTCTTTCATCCTCACGGCGCAGGACATTGGCAAATTTTCTCTTATCTGCTTCCCTCTGGCTAGATAGACCTGTCTCCTAGCTTCCCTTCTGGCAGTCTGATACCCTTCCCTGCTACCACCGTTCTTCCAGGCCTTCCAAGCCTGTTTCTTTTGTCTAATAGTCCTGTCAACAATATTGTTCCACCACCACGTTATTTTGGGTCTTAAGGGGACTTTGCACCAGCCACAGATCTGGTCAGCGGCTTTCAGCAGGTTGTCCCTCAGAAACGTCCAGTTGTCTTCTAACCCATGTGTAGCTATACCCCCTTCCACTTCGTCAAAGGCTTCAAGTAACATATCTCTAAATCTCTGTCCATTCGCAGGGTCTTTAAGCTTCCAGACCCTTCTTCTCCATGCTGGTCGTCTTCTAGTCGCCCTCTTAGTCCTGATCCTAAAGTCACTAACTACCAGTCTATGTTGTGGGGTGCATTCTTCGCCTGGGAAGGTTTTGGCATTTATAAGCAGCCATCTTTCCCTTTTTCTGGCAAGGATGTAGTCGATTTGGCTAGTATGCCGGCCCGATCGGTAGGTGACCAGGTGGCTTGTTGGTTTCCTGAAGTTAGTGTTGCAGACCATAAGACTATTCGCATCACAGAACTCCAGCAGCCTGGTTCCCCCCTCGTTGCGGGAACCATAACCGTAGCCTCCATGTACGCCATGGAAGCCCCCAGCATGTCGTCCAACATGCCCATTGAAATCACCAGCCACAAAGAGAAGGTCCCTGTCGTTCGTCAATGAGGTGGTCTGCAGTAGGGTGTCATAGAAACTGTCTTTCTGTCCATCGGGTAGCCCTGGCTGAGGGGCATGTATGAGTGAGATTTGGTCTTGACCATTTCCTCTGCGATTGACCAGTCTTCTATATTAAAATGTGATGTTACCATTGGGAAATAATATGAAAAATATGACTGAAGATGCTTCAGTAAAATTTTAACTGGAATGAAGATATATTGGAGAGATCATCATCATTTAACTGACCATTTTTCATGCTGACATGGGTTAGATGGTTTGACAGGATCTGGCAAACTATGGGGCTACATCTAATGTCAACTTTGGCATGATTTCTATGGTTGGATACCTTCCTAAGGCCAGTTGGTTTACCGAGTGTACTGGGTGCTTTTTACCTGCCACTGGCACTGTGACATAACAAAGTAACCTGCAAGATAAGAAAAGAATAGCAAGAAGGAAACAAGGAAAAGGCAAAAACCCTCTCAACTAAATAGAGTGGAGAGTATGAGGAGAGAGAGACAAGCCTGTCATGTTATACAAGTGATGCAAGGCTATCCTGCATTATATAGGGATGGATGGGAGTAGCTATTAAGAAAATAATGGTGATGATGGGATGTCATAGCATCTCGAGATACAAGAAGGTGAGTATAAAAGAGGAAAATGAAAAATATAAGAACTTGTATTCTTTGATATTTAGAATACAACATTTTAGTATTAATTGTCATCAAACTTAATTCTATGCTTGTACACTGTGCACAATGACTTTGGTATCAGCTGTGTTGTTAACAGAGATAACAATAAAGATGCGTTTAGAAATAATTCCGTTCACTCAATAAGCATCTTAAAGTTACATTCATATTTTCACTACACCTTCACATGGTGACATATAGATTGTATATATTGATCACAGAAAACAAATCCATAGTATACTTTGATTTCTATGATGAAAAATCTATAATGTATGTCATTTATATTGATCACTATGATGCAGTTCTATGATTATGTCTGATTTAATACAAGTCTATGATGTATGTCTGTCATTTATATCTTTGCTTCCTAACATTTCTTGGAAACAAAAAAGAAAGTTTACTCCTCATTTTATATTGTAACTATTTATTTTTTAATAGGGAATAGGTAACCTTTCAAAGCATTGGTTAATTGTTCCTGCAAATCATTACCTACCTGTTGATAAAAACTGCTTGGTAACAGGTAAATATTTCTCCTCTGATTACTAAATATTTATGAAATAAATGACTTACACAGAAAGACTGGTGTTTTTTTTTTTCTGCTGTTATGTGTATCAGATGATGAAGTGTTGTGACAGGTGGCAAGATGCTATATTGGAACAGATATGTTTAACCTATGTAATTATGAAAAAGTAGACTTTAAAATATTATCACAATGGTATCAGTTTAATGTACTATATACAAATAGAGATATTTGTATATAGTACAAAACTTAAAGTATTCTACCTGAATTTAAAATTGTTTATAGATGCAAGCTAATAAAGGAGCCTCTTTGTGGTCACTTGGAATGCTAGAAAAAGCAGAATCTTCTCTAAATCACACCCACTCTCTTTAATGCATTATATCAGTAAAAGATAGTATGGTCACAGCTAGAATGCTCAATCAGAACAGACCTGGAGTTAACCTACTGTTTTTGAATCTATACAACTTTATGGTAATTGTTTGCACATACTTTACATTAAGCAATCCCATTTACAGATGGTTCTTGAAGGATAAGCATTTTAATCTGAGTTATAAAACCACAGCTGCTAACTTTTATAGATCCGAAATACAATTGTCTTTTCTATAATGTAATTTATATCTAGTGTGACTGTGACTGATTTTACTCTAATTTAAGCATTTTAAAAAATTTTTCAAATCTGTGTATTTTGAAAATTCTTCTAACCATATATGTTTAGGAATATTTTTATATAATGGCTTGATCTGAAAGACAGTATTGTTCCCATGATCTTTGCATGTTTTCAAGAACCAGTAAGATTGATATGGTTTCACAGATTTCCATCAATGGCAGAAAGACTTGCTAAAGGAATTCCAGAGAAAGGAATTAGCAGTAGAAAAGGTAGAGACAAGAGACAGTGTATCTGTAGGCCAGAGGCTGAAGTATGTTGGTAAACAAGATCATGCTTGTATATGATAAATGTTAACTATCTCATGGAACACATAAGTTCAGTAAACTAGTGTTCAGCCATGGTTTTTGTAGTGTTAATGTCATCAGATGTATACTTTTGAAAATAGGGTAATACTTTATGCAGACAAAATTCCTAGAAGAACTATGTTCTAGTTTCAGATAAATTCAAATCTACAGTAGTGGAGGAATAGTAATTTGAAATTAATGTTCTACATATATACACTATATTATGTAGCTCTTTGTTTCTTATAGAGCAATAAACAATGATTTGCTGTCAGCAAACTTGTGATAAGAGCTTCATCTGTTTATTAGTAAGTTATTGGCTTACAAGACTAAGCTAAACTGGGTAGGTTCCATGGTAGTATGGGCAGAGGATAACAATAATATTGGATTATAAGTTTTATTACTTATCTTTTGACAACTTCAGTGATGAATTTAGTGTGAAGATAGGAGCTCCATCATTGTTCAGTTTGTAGTGCTCTCCTATTCATTATAGTCCTACAAGCCATGACAAAGGAGTTTAAGACTGGATTTTCATGGGAAAATTTATGCTGAAAATTTAGGGGAATAAGAGAAGAAATTCCAGTTATTGAAGCTAAACCTATAATTGTGAGGCCTTAGCAAAGACAAAGGTTTTAGTAAATAGGGAAGGAGACTGGGCTCTGTACCTTCAGGGAAATGGCCTTGCTTGATATACATTAAAGGAATTGGTATACACTGTATTTACTGCAAGCTATGGACATACAAGAGATGTAGTAGAATCACTGGCAGACTATCCAAAAGTGTAAGCTTCAAATATGGTAGATACATTGGAACAGCTCATACAATCACATTGGAAATTGATATTTTTAAATATACTACACAAGTAGTAGTTGACAGTTTTTGTTTCATAGGATATTTAATTAGAAAGTGAGGTGGTTGCTCTGAAAGAATAGTAACAAGAGTGACAACTGGAAGAGGAAGCTACTACCACTGCTGATTTGTTATCCTCACATTTCCTTGAAGTATTTGAATATCAAGAAGTGTATTTTTTATACAGAGAAGTGACTTCAACCATTGTATTAGAAATTTGTTCCAGTGTAGTATGCTTTCAAGAATTTATTATTAAAGAATATTTTTGAAATATCTATTTTGGCATAAATTGAATGTTGGTGAGTCCTACATGTACTGATAACTATCTTCAATTTGAAACCAATGAGTTTGTATCCTTTACAAAGGATTGGGGCAAGGAAAGTACAAATATTTTCTTATTTCATTATAAGAACCAAATTTATATATTTTATAAACTGGTTCATGTATATCAGTAGTAAACAATAGAATATTTCATTTTAAGTTGTTTGTTTTTAATTTGAAGAATTGAAAATTTTAATGCCTTAAACTCTCTTTCCTTCCATTCCAGGAGAAATTCGACCTGTTGATGGAACACCTATGGATCTAACAAAAAAAGTTCTTCTGAGTGAAAAATTCAAAGAACTTCCTGATGGTTATGACCATACATATTGCTTTGGAAATCTTGAGAAAAAACTGATAGCTTTGTAAGTAAACATTGGGTCATCCCATAAATAATACAGTTTTTATAATTGCATGAACTAAAAGTCAGAGGGGGGTGGGATAACTACCTGCATCAACTTGCTATAAAAGCAGGTAGTAATTTTACCTTGCATTTATTCTTAGTGCAAGTTTTGAAGAGTGCAGTTCGATTTTAACAGTTATACTTTCAAAGCTATAATGAAAGTGACAAAGGAGCATATTTGGCATATTTTGCTTTATGAGTTCAATAAAAGCAACAATGCAACGGAAAGTGCAAGGAATATTAATGCAGAATATGGGGATTGGACAATAAGTGTAAGCCAGTGTCGATGGTTGTTCCAGAAATTCTGAGCCAGAAACTACAGCCAAGAAGATAAGCCTCATCCTGGAAGATCTGTAAAGCTTGATGGAACAAAATCCCATCATAACTATTGAGGAACTAGCAGAGAAGCTCGGGTTTGGTCATTCAACCATTCACTATTACCTGTGTGCCATTGGAAAAGTCAGCAAATTGGGTTAATGAGTACCTCACAAACTTTCCAAGTCTAATTGCATGCAAAGGATGAATGTGTGCTCTTCCTTGCTGTCATGTTTTACAAATGTACTTTTTTGACCAAATAGTGACTGGTAACAAGAAATGGGTTCCCTATAAAAATGTCAAGCTCCGAAGACAGTGGGCAAGGAAAGGAGAAATACCGGCACCCCAGGCTAAAGAAGGTCTTCACCCATGTGAGGTATTGTTATCTGTTTGGTGGGATATGAAAGATTTAGTTCACTTTGAACTTTTAAACCCAAACCAAACAATAAGAAAGATCTATGGCAAGCAGCTTGAGCGGTTTAAGTCAGCAATAGAAAAAAACCCGACCATCTTTGGTTTCAAGATGAAAGATGTTCTTCCATTAGGATAATGCTCAGCCACATATAATGAGGATGACGTTCCAAAGGCTAGAGTAGTTTGAATGAGAAACGATGTCCCACCCACCATATTTGCCAGACATTGCCCCGTCTGATTATAATTTATTTTGCAGTCTGCAGAATCATTTGGATGGGTAAAGTATGAATTCTGTAGACGAAGTCAGAACAGTAGTGGAGGAGTATTTTTTTGTCATGGACAAGTGAATTTTGGAAGATGGGCCTTGGAAAAGCATTGTAGAAAATGAAGGAGAGTATATTTTAGATTAAATAAAAGAAGCATAAAAAAACACATTATTTATGGGATGATCCAATATTATTTTCTTTCCATTTCATATTTATGTTAGGAGAGGCTAATTTATATATGTATGGAAAAAATGACATTGATATTTTTTTTATGTGTTTATACACTGTGACTTGGTGTCGACACATTCATGCACAGAGTGAGTTTATTTGTGCTTAGTTTCAGGTGACATTGGAAAACAAAAGTTAGATGCTGCAGCTGTGGCCTAACTTTTAAATAAAGCACTTTGTTATAAGCAAAACCACTAAAGAGACAACCAGAAAATATTAAAAACACTCTCACATATATGAATAAATAAATATAAAAATCAATATTGAAGTGTTGAGTAAGAGAAAACTATATGTGAATGAATTATTTATTAGAAATGTTAAGAGCAACCATAAAGAATCAAAAAGCCTATCTGAAAAAGCAATACACTTGAGAATCCTATTATGCTTCATTCTTCAATTTTTTCCTCTTCATTCAAAGCCTTAAGTGGAGAACCAAAAGGAACTTCTAAATGTTGATTATTATTATCTTTGGGAAGATACTAGCATCATAGTAGAAATATGAAACATTAATAAACTTCTCTTTATACTATAAACAAACTAACATGTTTATATAGCAAGTATTAGTTGGCTGTTGGTAGCAAGTGGTTGTAAAGACAAGGCCAACTGCTTGATGAGTCAGAGTGATCCTTAACTTGCATCCAGTTATAGAGGCTTTTATTTTATTCACTATAATGAACCTTCAATTATGTATTGTTATTTCTTGATTATTTAAATATCCCTTTTTAACTTTTTAGTATTCAGATTACTCTGTTAAATGTAATGCTTATTTATTCATATTGTTTTGAATTAATTATGCACTATCTTGTAGCTATGAAATTTCAATGATGTGACTGTTTATTTTTAGAATGACATTATAGGGTAGGTGTGAGAGACCAAATCTGGCCAGTTTGAATATAAAACAGGTAAAATATTTGGGCTGGATATGGCCAGTTTAAATGCTAAAGGGTCAATCTATTGTTATATCTACATTCTCCTCTCTGGCAGTTATTTACCTTATAACAAAAGGCTGCACTAAAGTTGTCGCTAATAGTTTAATATGAAACAGCTGAAGAACATATATTTCAGTGAGATAATGAATAATATGTGACCTAAAAGGAAGTTGGTCGTTATCCAATGTAGTTTTAAATATTTTTAAGATGGTAAAGTTTGATTTCAGGGAAATTTGGTTGTTGTTTGTAGTAGGTCAAGCTACCACATAGACTCTATTGTTACTTGCTTGATAGTAGTTGTAGCAGTAGTAGTATATAAAGCATATATTTTTGAGATATATTTAGTTATAGTGGTATTGTGATCTAGAGATATAGTGTATCTAGAACTGCCAGCATCTGATGTGTCCTGCTTTCAAGGCAATAGAGTTTTATTTGAAGGAAATTTGACTGCTATTTCTTACATATCTGTTAATGGCATAGACTTCCACTAGCTTAATGTAAACTTTGAGATAGATAGGCATCGGTGAACTGCTGCCTTAGACAGTATTTATATCAAAACAGATTAAACAGTATGTTTCATGTTTTACTATATAGCAGTGAATCTTTGAACAGTAAAGCCAGAAGTATTGTGGCTCACTTGAAAAGGAAAGTGAGAGTAGAGAGGCAAGTTTTGTCTAGCGAATGTTTCAAAAAAAGATGGGTGAATGTAACACGGATGGCACGTATGAATGACGAAACCACCTTGAGCATAATCCTATGAACCAGGACAAATTTAAAACAGAGAGTTACTTACTTGCAAGTAAATGTGTTAACATGTGACATTAATGACCGAGGTTACTGTGGTCTTTTCCGTAGGCTTTTCTTTCCATGGATAAACCTTGTCTGTTTTCCCCTTTCCACTTTACATCATGACATTTCTGTGATCCACGATACCTATTGATCGTTTTTTGTTGTCTTTTCTTCTTTTTTTTTTCCTTTTTACGATCCCTCTTGATCGAAAACCTACCCCACTTTTTTTTTCCTCCCCCAAAAGAAAAGCTCTACTTTGTAATTTGTCCCATCTGTGTTCAGCCCTGTGTGGCTAATAAAGAAACATATTGTGGCTGTTGATGAAAAGTTTAATATGAATGATTAGTCATTCATTTTAAAGTTGGTTGTTGTTGGTCATTAAATGTAAATTTGTTTTAGCTTGATACCAACAGTCAGCAAGTAGACCTTCAATCAAAATTTTTTTTTAAGGTTATATAGTATATCTTCTTATGAGTCTTTCTGTTTCTGATATGACAGGGTTTAATTTGAAAGAGTTGTATTCTTTCTTTTATTCTTTCACCTGCTTCAGTCATTGAACTGTACCCATTTCATTTGATATTTATTTTAACATACTAATAATATACAAAATGCAAAGTGCGGTGAGACATATATGTTGCATGATATTTCTGTTTTAATGTACCAGTTCTCAAACATGCTTGAGTGTTAAGGACTTTAACCAACATTTTCAAGAGATAATTACATTAGTATGGATTTTCAATGTGAATGGTTGACATATATACACAGCAAAGAACAAATTTGTTACAGAAGACACATGATGTCATCATAAGCCATCACAATGGTTAGGCCTCTTGTATGACATAATGCAATATAAAGAATGCATAAAAAGATAGGGTATTGTATAATCAATGACATGTATATTTAAAATCAATCTTAATAGTGATTCTGATGAATTCATTTTATATTGATTTTCTTTTCAAATTATAGGGTGTGGCATGAAGAGACTGAACGAAGCCTCAAAGTTTGGTCTACCCAACCTGGAGTGCATGCGTACACTGGTTATTTCCTTAATGGGCCAGTGGGTAAAGACGGTGCAGTCTATAAAAAATATTCTGGACTTTGTTTGGAAACACAACACTATCCTAATAGTGTTAATGAAGTAAGTGTTCGGTTCTTTAAAAAAAAATTGTTCCTTTTCTCTATCTCTCTCACATATGTTTGGGTGTGTGTACATGTGGCACCTTGAGCAAATGTCTTCTACTATAGCTCTGGGCCAGCCAAAGCCTTGTGAGTATATTTGGTAGAAGAAAACCTGTTGTTGTTGTTGTGTGTGTGTGAACGTGTGTGTTTGTATCTCCTTGTCTTTGACATTGCTCGATAGTTGTATATAGGTATCACTATCATACAAGCAGTGACATTCATTTCTGATATTCTACAAAAGCATGTATGGCCATGAAGAAATATTACCTTGGAAACAGGTGGGGGTTGACAACAGGAAGGGTGTCTGACCATAGAAAATCTGCTTCAATAAACTCTGTCCAACCCCTGCAAACATGGGTAAGTGCACCTTAAGACAATGGTGAAGATGATGATGATGGTGATGATTGACTCAAGACGGAGTTATTAAACTGGTGAAAGAAGTGAAACCTGACCTTAGGAGTTTGAATGTTGTGAAGGAGATGACAAGGGATTGCAGCAGGTGTTAAGATACCGTACTGAAGCAGACACAAATGACTTGTGTCAGTATGGAAAAACAGGTATAAAAATGATGATAATGGTGATGAGAGAGAAAAATTATTTATTCACTGATAAAGCTGTTATTACTTTATTTGCATCAGAAGTGTATTTTTTGAATGACTAAGAAACTGCACCTATCATAATAAGCGTAAATTTGAACTGTTCTATCCTAAATACTTTAAAATATTTTAGTATTATTCTGAGTATTATTTAGTATTATTCTGAGTATTATTATTTAGTAGTATTCTCAAACCCAATTGGAATTAACCTTGTCTTCCATCTGTCTGGGGTTAGGTTGGTTCAAAAATAATTGCAGTTTTCATTTCTAAATTTTGATGTTTATTTTGGATTAAACTTTTTTAAGCTATGTTCATGTAACATACCATTTTAAAGAACAAATTCTATATATTATATGTGTTATTATTTTTTAAATATTTTAATACATAAACAAATAATTACACCCTTTCTGGATAGGGTTATCTGCTAGGTAAGTTAAAATGGATTAGTCCTGTTAATATATAGATTTAAGATAATTTGAATGAGAGAAACAGACTTTAATTTATAAGAAAACAAATGATAAGTTGTGAAGTTTTGCATTCTTTAAGGCATTCATAACATAACATGACCAAAATTGATCATGGACATATTGTGCATGAAGGAGAATAGCAACAACAAAAACAAAAATCTGCTAACAATTAGATATATTCTTCTTCTTTGCCTTCCAGCTCCCTGTAGAGCATTGGCTATTAGTGTATGCTTAGCAAGTCTTGTTTCATGCAGTTATTTCTAACAGCTTCCAGTAGTCTAGAAAAAATTCACAATTCTCTGAGATACAGAACCATTTTTGCTTTAGACAGGCAAGATATTTTGTCTTCTATGTATGTCTTCAGAGTAGAAGTGTATTGGCTTATTGTTGGGGTGTTATACTCATGATTGTAAGATTGCGCTTTTGATTCCCACACTGGGTGATGGTGCTGTGTTCTTCAGCAAAACACTCCATGTCATATTCCTCCACTCTACTCAGCTGTAAATAAGTAATTCTGCAACAGATTGGCATCCCATTCCGTGGGAATGTTGTAATTTCAGTTACTTGTACCATGTGGAAACTGGGTAACAGGCTCTATTACTTTGCTTTTCTTCTTGTCTTCATAGCAAGAAATATTCCCATGCTTTAGGGCTGCTAATGCTACACACACATTGGAGGACAAAGCCTGAATTTAGCAGTTTATTTACAGTGTCACATCCAGAAACAAACAATAGATGCCATCCTTTGCATTGCTTGTAGGGAGCCTGCATCTATACGGAGATTAGATATATTCAAGAATTTGTGATACCAATAGCCTTTTTACATCACTGCTAACCCTGTATACTTGATACACAAAGAGCAACAGTACAAGTAGCAGACAAATCTAAGCTCTCTCCTTTCTAATTAGCTATGGTGCTATTTTATTATAAGAAATATATGCAAATCCTATTCTTTCTAGTAACAAAATGTAAATAACACTAACTTAATTCCTATTGAAAATACCTTATTATTTCCTTTCCAGCCTAAATTTCCAAATACAGTTTTATACCCTGGGGAGACCTTTCGGCAGACAACTTGGTTCCAGTTTGGTGTTCTCAACGAGGTCCAGTACAACAGCCTAATCAGTCAAATTTAACCATACCTGTTTAAACTTAAATCATTTATATGAGGGCAAAGCACTAGAAAAACTAATTTGATGTTTCATTTTTTAGCAGGGTTAAAATATTTAGCAGGGGTTAAAATAACTAATTCATTTAGGTTTTTCATTTTGTATACTCAAATGGCAGTAAGTTTGGTCTGGGTTTAATTTTTAAAATGAAAAATGGAAGATATAAAGAAAATTTATCAGTTGCCTAAATTCTGCATGTACTGTGTGTGTGTGTATATATATATATATATATATATAGCTATACATACATGCATATATATATTTTTTTTCTTATTTCAGTCATTTGATTGTGGCCATACTGGGGCACTTCTTTGAAGGTTTTAGTGGATAAATTTGTTTTTAGTGGAATAAGTCTGTTTTTACCGAACTGCTAAGTTATGGTGGACATAAGCAAACACAAACATAGTTTTATATATATATATAATGTCTTGCTTTCCTGAGCCTGGACGTATTAAAGCTCTGGCATCTGCCAACTGACTTGGTATACATCCACAAGATTATCCACCATTTTTCTAACAACAACAACCTTGGGCACCTTTTTGAATTATATGTCTAACACTCATGGACATGCTTACAAAATCAAAAGACAACACAGTACATATAACTTTTGGAAACGTTTTCTTATGCTCAGAATTGTTGAAGCATGGAATAAACTACCCACATCAGTTGTTAGCTGTCAGGATACCTATTTCCTTCAAAATTTCCATACTTCCTGAGATTTGCCAACAGTACGCGATGCACCCCCCCTCCCACCTTTTAAATTACTCATTTGCTGTTCACTGCTTGTACATACTCTATGTACTATTAGAACATGTACAAGAACTGAGCAGTGAATGAGTCCTTAAAAAAGGCTGTAGAGGCATCAGGTGTATTGTTTATGCAGTTTTGGCTACTTTTTGTGAGGAGTTGTAGTGCACCTGAGCATGGTATATAGTTTCTTTCCCCCAGATCCACTCACAAGGCTTTGGTTGACCTGGGGTTATAGTAGAAGACACTTGCTCAAGGTGCCATATTGTGTGACTGAACCCCAAAACACATAGTTGGAAAGCAAACTTGTTAAACACACGACCATGCCCGCACCTTATCCATAAGCTTAAAACATTCCTTTAAATTAATTTTTTTTAGTGCTGACATGATTTGTGCTATATCTCCATGTTAAAACTTTAGATTTTGATGTTGTATATGCAAAACAATGAAAAATGAAGAAAATGAAAATTTTATCCTTATATATTTTTTTAAAGCATTGAAAAACTTTTTTCTGTATTTGTGACCATTTAAAGAATGTAAATTTTTCCTTTTTATCCTGAAGAGCAAATGTAACAAATCCATATTGTGGTTGCAGTATATATGACATTGTAAATGTAGTAACTCTTTGGTTTTCTCAACTGTTGATTTGTCCTCTGCCAATATCTGTGATATTTGCTGTCAGATGAAATGATTATTCATTTACTCTTGAGAATCACAGACAATTGAAGTCAGGGATATATCTAAGGGAGAGAACTACTTTGTTAACTGGGCTACGCATAAAATATTCCAAAGAATCCATGCTAAGTTTAATTAAAGTCATTAAAAAGTTATATACAAAATATTTTTTTAAATCTTATGTTTTTACTGGAATCAGTAATAAAAACTACAAAAATCTAAAGGACAAAATTTCATTCAATAATTATTTTAAGATTTATCCAACTCAGCTCAATTAACCCAGTTCTCACACCTTGCCTGTGATGGTTCATTTGTTCAATGATAAAATTTTCATCCCAATTTTATGAAAGAACTTCATTGTTAAAGTAATGTGCCAACCACCAGTTTAATTTGGAGAAAGTTTGTTATTTAACTAAATCATTCCAAATTCCTGATTATTTTCAAAGTATGTTGAAAGACATGGAGAGCATATTACAATTTATAATATAGCCATAAAAGGATCAAATTTAAAGTCTACAAGGATGTTTTTAATCTTCTTTATCATCATGGTTGTTAATGTATATTAATGTAACATTCAGATTCTGTAAAATAAACATGGTTACAATTATATATATAATTTTCTCTTAAAATGTCTTACTGATGAGTTTCATTTCTTCACTTCCCTGAAGAGAAGATTACATTGTTTTACACCATTTTATTCCTTTGGAATAATACCAGTGATATCTTTGAAATATATGTTGGAAATAAAAGAATTCGAATGACACCTGCGTTTAACTCCATTTATTTATTTATATATATTATGCAAAATATTTCACATAAACCCGAAGTTTCTACCTTTAAAAACAAGGAGTTACAACCTGTTTACTTATGTGATTTTTTTGCTACTCTGGTAACTATTTATATATTTTTTCCGTGTTAATTGTTAACAAGGGAAAATACACACATCTATTTATATATATATCGCCTGGCCCTCGTGCCGGTGGCACATAAAAAGCACCATCCGTTCGTGGCCATTTGCCAGCTCTGTCTGGCACCAGTGCGGGTGGCACGTAAAAAGCACCCACTACACTCACGGAGTGGTTGGCGTTAGGAAGGGCATCCAGCCGTAGAAACACTGCCAGATTTGACTGGGCCTGATGAAGCCTTCTGGCTTCACAGACCCCAGTAGAACCGTCCAACCCATGCTAGCATGGAAAACGGACGCTAAACGATGATGATGATGATGATGATATACACACACGCATATTTAGAAGGTTGTTTGTTATGGTTGGTCAGAGAGTAACCATTGGCCACTCTGGCTGGCCATAACAAACAACCTTCTAAATATACTAATGTTCTAATGTCTAGAGTGTGCTTTTTTGGGGGGATATATGATTGATTTTCTATGTAAATATATACACACACACACACATGCACACACCATGTATATAAATAGAGATTTATAGATATACACACCCCATATATATATTGCTTCAGTCATTTGACTGTGGCCAAACTGGAGCACTACCTTAAAGGGTTCTATTTGAAGAAATTGTCCCCAGGACTTATTCTTTGTAAGCCTAGTATTTATCACATTGGTCTCTTGCCAAACTGCTAAGTTACAGGACATAAACACAGGCACACACACACACATATATATATATATATATATATATTATTTAAAACAGTTTGAATCAGGGCCCATGCAAGTTGAAGTCTTGTTGGTTTTATACAGAAACCTAGCTCACTGGGCTCAGATAGCTTTCTTTCATTTGTCCACTCACTCATATATATATATATATATATATATATATATATTGTTTATGTCAAACGAATTTTATAAACTTTCGAGAGAACATGAAATAACTCTCCTCTGGCTTGGAATACAATATGTTGAAGCACATGCATAAAGCTATAAAAAATAGCACATAAATATTGTGTTGCAAAATTCTTTTGGATAAAAATAAGTTGACGGTTGTTCTGTCATGTCTGTGGGAGATGTGGGTTCATGTCCCACAGGCAGCTGCCAACTAATTTTGTCCCAAAGGGTTTTCAAACCCAATATTTATATGATATTTATAGCTTTATGTGATTTGAGATCCACTGTTCCAGACGAGAGTTATATATATATATTATATAAATTATTTACATTCACTGAAGTAAATGTCAAAATTAGCAAAACATTTCAGTAATTAATTTTTATAAGAAACACACGCACCAATCAAGTTCTGTCCTTCAATATGTATTAAATGTTTGAAGTCTAACATGAGGTTAGCAAATGACTCGTCCACAAATGTGTACATGTCAGCTCACTTTCATACAAGGTGACCTGTACTGACATACTTTTAAGAAGGTTATATCAATTTTTATGTGACACATAATCAAAAGTAAAGAGAGCTTTAAAGGTGCAACATTTTTTAATTGAAAGAAACTATCTTAAATGTTACACCCTCTTTTCAACTGTCTTCAGTTGACTCCATTCCATTGCAACTAACATATTCATACAATGAGATATCCTGTATGTGGTTGTTCAACCTGCTAAAAATAACAGCCAAAATCTTTACCATTTTAAAAATAATTACATTAGCTAATGTAATCCTATGTCTACAATGTGTTAAAAAAAAAAAAAAAGATGTCTGGAATGCCTTTGGAGATATACCTGTTCAACACAACTGAACTGGAACTAACGAGCAACATTAATACTGTGTTAAAATTAATTTAAGTTCACCAGATCTCATTTAATTTTCTGTCAAATTACTGTATAAATGCAGATTCATTATTTCTGATATATTGTACCCTATTTTTATGATAAGATTAGCATTTGTTAATTCAGTGATATAATTATTTCATGATGGAATGAGTTTACTTGACATGCCATTAATCAAGATTTCAACGAAAAACTTCAGTAATAAATGGGTTGGAGGCAGGGTCCTGTAGTTTAGTCAGAGAAGGAAGGGCAGTACTATTGATCACTTTATTTTTGGGGGGATTCTCCAGGACTGTTGGGAGAAAGGGTGGAAGTTATCTTCAAAATGCAGATCTGGCTTGAATGTGTGAAACAGATTGAACTCTGCTAAAGGAATCCTAGGACCACATAGTGGTGTTAAACCTGGTAACAAATTTCCCAAGAACTCAGAACAGAAAGTTAGAATGCATACTGCAAGTACTTTATTTTATCAATCCTGAAAACAGTGCTGGATTAACCATTAAGCATGTGCTTATGGCATCAAGGGAAGGAGGGAGCACCACAGAAATGTTAATGGTTTACTGCATAAAAGAAATCACTTTAAACTTGCTAAAATAATATTCAGGATGCCTTTATCTCTACTAAGTATAGATGCAGATGTATTACCTAAGATTAATTTTGAGGATATGATCTAAGACTTTGCAATTCAAAAAAGTAGGAGGAAACTTTTCAAATATAAATGAAGTGGAAGTACACAAAAATAAACATTATTTTCCCCTCTTATTATTTTTTTCCATTTTGAAAAATAAATATTTATTTTATGGTTTGTTATTGTTTATATTTTGAATTACATAATCTCTTATGAGGGCACCAAAATCTTTTAAGTGCTTAGAGCTTGATGGGTCTTAATCTGACCCTGCCTGAAGAGATGAAAGGTAAAGTTAGTCTCAGTATGATTTGAATTCAGTGTGTAGATAACTACAACAAATACAACTAGGTTTTTTATCCAACACTCTAATGACTCCTCTGCTAGTTTGCTAGATCAGCTGTTAAAAATTTCATAATTGTTTAACTGTATCTTTAGAGATGAAAAAAAAGAAATTGATATTACATCTGTACTATATTTTTATCATCTTGAACTCCTATTAACATCAGATGCCTTATTCTTTGCTGTGTCGGACACAATTCAAAATAGGAATCTTTATTTCTAAGCTAAGGGTTGGGGTGATGGTTAGTATTAAAGTGCCCTCACTATAAAGTAATCTTAGGAGTAGAGATTCTTATTTTGAATTCAGTCTGGTATTATTTACATAGTCAGAAATAAAACTCCTGCTGATAGTTGGTGTTCAAACTGACCAAGATGTAGTGTTGACATAATATCAAATATTTTTCCTTTTTTAAAATAAAGTTAATAGTTCAACCTATTATAAAATATCACCTAGGTGACATATGCTAATACAATGCTACAATTTTAGGTTAAATTTATCTTTCAGTAAAACCAGCCATATTCATTTGCCAGTGCAGGGTTTACTGATTGGATTTTTAGCAAGCTTTGTATGCACAGTTTCTCTGATTTTACTATGTCATATTGTGGTTCTCCATCAATTATAGAAATTTCATTCTATATATCACTATATGATTTCCTTTCTTACAGCATGTATTTTCAGCCAATCTTGATTTAGAGGGTTCTCCTTTTTAATTATCCTGATATGACATTTAGAGGCCTTCAACTTTTACCTTTATATGACCTGCAAATGCTTAAGATGTTATCAGTTTATGTATAATTTGTGACTTGTTGGGAGGTTTAAATTTGCAGAAGAAATTGCAAGGTGAGGTGTTACTTTTGAAAACTGTTATCATGTTACGTATATTGCAGATTCTCTGAATTTTCTTGGACATACTCATTTCTTATGTTGGTTGATAAAAAAATTATTACTTTCAGTTTAGGTATAATAATTCCTTGTTTGAATCCATTATGATGCTATGTATACACCCATAAGTAAAACACTTGATGTTGACCAGGAGCCAAACTGATGAAAATGTGAATGTAAAAATTAAATATTTTTTCACTTCTGAAGATGAACTTAATTGTTAGAAAATTTCTAATCTTAACAAATACTATAATTTAGTCATTATAAATTAGGATTAGTATAATAAAAGCAGTATAAGTTAACATTGTTCCTCACTGTAAACATCTTTCAAAAACTAGATTTGTAATAGTCTAAAAGAAATTTTTTATTATTTGCAGTATTTCAAATATATTTGTGTGATTGATTTAGCAGAATAATATTTGTGTTGTTTATAACATATAGTTTAATCTATTATATAAAATCCATTCTGTCTCTGTGTGTGTGTGTCTTCTAGGATCTTGGGCTTCCTCCATCTGATTGCTATTTGATATGTAGATACTGATGGTATCAGGGTGTGTATAAGTCTTGAAAAAATTACAAAAATTGATTCCAGGTGAGAATGCAATCAATAAAGCCATGGGAACGTGCATTTGTATGTGTAAGTACATCAGCTGTTGCGATGTAGTTACTGGTACTTTAAACTTTTCGGTTGCATATTTGTGTGAATAAAATCGTTTTTCTTTGGAATAGAAAAAAAGTCTATCTTTATTTCTTCTTTTGCTGGTGTCTCAAATTTAGGTTAAATCAGTGTTTCTCAAAGGGGAGGCCTATGGGATGGTCGGACAAGTTGTTTTGAGAAAATTTGGTTTAAATGTTTGACAACTCAGCACCATCCATTGGACGGGGGGGGGGCGTTTTGCTCGTAGTTAAATATGTTCCATTAACAAACTAATCAAAGTGAAATTGATTTCAACAAATGAGTTCTAGATTTAAAGATTCAATAATACAACAAATTATTAAAATTTTTTCACTATCACATGTACCACAAGACTTAGTTGCACTAAGCTATACTGACATCTAACCATCTACTGTGAATTGCCAACCAATCACTGAATGAAGCATCAGAAACATCTAAAAACAGAAGTACTGAAATAAGTTTGCAGCAAAATTCATTCATTTAACAATGAAGCATATAAATTAACATCTAAGATCTTAATGTAAATGGTGTTAGATATTATTAATCCTAATTTGAGAAGGAATGGATCAGCAAGGCCATTGATGGAACTTAATTGTTTTTTTAAATTTTCAATTTGATATTATAAGAAATTCACTTCATGTGATTCTAGGTTGGCACACTGGACAAATGTCTCTATTATTGTTTCAAGTTGATAAATGCTCTGGGAGTGAAATTTAGTAGAATATGCGTAAGGGGTTATTGCCAATAAATCACTGCCTCAAAGAAAAATACCTTGTTTTTATGTGAATTATGTACCTTTATGCAAAAGGGGGATAAAAGCATGTATCTGACAAAATACTTGGCTCAATAAAAGCAGTGCTTTTGAATAGCACAGTTGCTATTCAAAAGATTGAAATGAGTAAAAGAATAAAATAATTATAAACACTGATTTCAGAGGGATGGGTAAAATAGGCCCAGTAGTGAGACTTAGCATATTTGTTGCTTGTCAATAATTGATAGACTTGGTTCAATGGACTTTTGCTTTCTTTTCAAAATGATTTGATGCTTACAATGTCTAAAATATTTTAAAGTAATTTAGCAATACTCTTTAGAACAAGATAATTACCAAATTTCTTTAGCATTACACCAGCTCCAAGATGTAAGTGCATAAAAATGAATTCAGCTTGGAAGTCTGTTCTGGATTCACACCCACCATTATCTTATCAAAAGATATATTATGAATTGTGTTAACCCTATTTAAGGATCATCCAATACCATATTATTTCAAAAAGAAATTTCCACACAATGATTGATTTTGTTCATGTAGATATTTGTAGCAAATATGTTAATAATTGCAAATAACAGAAACCCAGCAATATTCAAAATCAATGTACCTGGTTTATTCATTGAAATTATAATTCATTATCTTCCTAAAGGACTAAAAAATGTTCTAAAGTATTGAGTTTACTGGCACAGTATGATAACATTTATCTAAATTTGAAAGATAAAACAAAATCAATTACAACTGCAAATCAACCCACATGTAACCATTGCATGGAAGCTCTAGCACTCCAATCAACAGCAGTGTTTTAGTGTATATACCTCCAATAATGCCTATATAAATAAAATACAAATATAAAGAAATATCAAATAACTATGATGTATTCAAATTGCAATCCATTATTTTGCAGTCAATATTGCAACATATTGGTGCAGGTAACTGATACCAGCCATTATGTCAATGAGTGACTGGGTATGTATATTATGACTTGCATTGGTCTTTCAAGAGTTATTAATCTATATAACTTTTATAACAAGAGAAACAAAATACAATAAATAAGTCACATGTGCAATAAATTCTATGTAAAGCTTGCCATATGCGAATTCACAATTTATCATTACTAAATAATGAGATAATTCCATCTAACCTATAAAGCAGTAGTAATTACTGGTTTCTGGCTTATGTTCTGATTTCAAATTCCACTGGGGCCAACTTTGCTCTTCATTCTTCTGGAGTCAATATAATAAAATACCTGTAAAGTATTAGGGACGATATTGTCAACTAATCCCCACTCTTAAAAATTACTGGCCTGTGCCTAAATCAGAGATCAATATTAATCACTTCTAATTTTTCTGTTAATGTTGGTGATAATATTGACTTCAAATTTTGGCACACGGGCTAAGTCAATTAGATCAACTCCATTGCTCAACTGATACTTGTTTTATTGACCCCAAAAGTGTGAAAGGCAAAGTCAACCCTGGTGGCATTTGAACTCAGAATGTAAAGTCAAATGAAACGCCACTGGGCATTTTGCCAGGTGTGTTAACGATTCTGCTAGTTATCTGCTGGTTATAATATTATCTCCACATCATTATTCTAAGGGGAGTATCATTAAAATTATAATTACCTTGGTCGCACAAGATACAGGAGTTCCAAAATGCTGATTGTTCTTAATATTGCAGTAAACCGGTAAAGCTGCAGTTGTATCATTTCAATGAGAAGGAAAAATTAAAATTATGGTTTTAAATAATATTTCCCTCATATCAATATATTTTAAACAAAAGCTTACTATCTATAAATTCATAATTGAATGTGTTCTCCAAATAGTAATAAGTTACTTAACTTGTATAGTCGACATTTTCTAGTGCCAACCTTGTCATGTTGGCCATAAACCCAGGAGCTGCTACCTGCTAAACAGAGAAGCCGATGACTAAGCTGGAGTCACTGATGGAGAGATCCCTTTTTGCAAAAGTCGCTATTGAAACCTTTGATATCTTAGACCCCTGGACAGCTTCTCTCTTTTGTCAAATTGGAATGAAGGCGTTAGACCTAAGGAAAGAGCCCCATGATATAGAGTGTTTCATGCAGTGGATATAACTGGCTGTTCTTTGCAGCAATGCTTTTACCATTATATCTATGGAATGTAGATGATACAAATTATACAAAAGAAAAATTTGTTTATTTCAAGAATATAAAGAATGCTCTCTCTCTCTCTCTCGATATATGTATATATATGTGTATATGTGTATAAATGCGTGTGTGTATATATATATATGTGTGTGTGTTTGTATATATGTGTATATATATACATTTGTATATATGTATATATATGTGTATATATATATATTTATATGTATATATATGTGCGTATATATATATATATACACACATATATATGTATGTATATATATATATATATATATATACATGTATATATTCATATATATATGTATGTATGTATGTATGTATATATGCATATATATATATATATATATACATGTATATATTCATATATATATGTATGTATGTATGTATGTATATATGCATATATATATATATATATATATATATTATAATAATAGTAGGGAATATAATTCCAAACTTACAGGGAAAATTCAATTTAGCAATTCTAAATCAAATTTCACAATATATAATATATGTATATAATTAAGAGAAATAATCCCTATTAAGTAATTCAATAGTGAAAAACATTACCTACACCATATAGAAAAAATTTAAATATACTATAATAAATATTATTTTAAAAAATCACTAAATTAAATAAACATTAAATTGACTATGAGCATTTCATGATTATATTTTAAATCGATAGTAATAAAATCGATACTATTAAAATTAATTCGATTTAAAAATATAGCCACTCTTCAGGTCTAAAATAATAATAAAATAAATGTATCTAAACACAATAAATTAACAAATAAATACAGAAATATACATATCCTAACACTAAATAAACAAATAAAAAATTATAATATTAATGAAAAATAAAATCATAATTTATCTTAATGAAGAATTCCAGTTAACTGAAGTTTCAAATGTTAAACTTAGAACCTAGCATTGCTAAGAAATTTATCACGTGAAAACATGACATAAATAATAACTATAGAATAAATAGATGTATTATTTATTTTTATGCGCCCTTTTCAAGTCTAGTCAGGCTCATGGGCCCAGTTTCTATGGCGTATGTGTTCCCCACCAGCTGGACAGGATGCCAGTCCATTGCAGCATTTCTCAAGAAACAGGAAGAAAGAAAGTTGCGGTGAAAGAGTACAACAGAGGTCACCACCACCCCCTGCTGGAGCCTCATGAAGCTTTAGGTGTTTTCGTTCAATAAACACACACAACACTCGGTCTGGGAATCGAAACCGCGATCCTCCACAAACTAGATGTAATATACGATTTACTGGAAATATTCTTAATTCTCAATAATTTAAAACTAAAATACGTAAAATACATAGAATAAACTAATTTTCGATAACTTAATCTATATTCATCAATTTCTTTTTTAAACACCTTGGTTTAATCTTATTTTAATGTAATCTCCTGCTAACTTATACTCATTATACAACTACAAATTATAACTACAAAAATTAGTGACATAAATCAGGGTTAAATATATACACAAATTAGCTAAACTTATTATATAAGTAATTTAACTTATGTCTACATTTAATTTTTCGCTTATCTTGGAATTAAACAATTTTTTTAATTTTTAGATAGTAATATCTCCATAAACTTATTTGTACATAGTAAACAAAAATTATTACCTATTCGATAAGAAGGTGCTTTACAAACTATCTCCCAATTTAAATTATACTTAATTCCTTTAGATTTCAATCCCCATATATATTTGCTAAGGCCAGTAGAATTAATCAATGTTTTATTCTTAAATGAATACATGTGTTGAGCCATCCTTAATTTAATTTTATTAGAAGTCGACCCCACGTAAATTGCATTTAGATTATAACTATTCATATTAATATTATCAAAGTTACTACACATTTATATACTACATCATCCAAATTACATTTATTTTTAAATTTACATTTTGTCTTATCTCTACATGTACAATTAATTATATTCTGGTCTTTATTATTATTGGAATAATCATTAATTTGTTACTGTAAAACTTATTAAGCTTAAATCTATTAAAAGAAATAATGTTACCAACATTATTAGTAGTAGAATAGCCAACTCTAAAATTATTACTAGAAAAAAACGTTATTATATTTTTTATTATCTATAATGAATACTTCAATTTGTTTTAATATCTCTTTAATAATGTTTGTTTTAACTTGAGCCCCATAAGGAATAATTAACCAAATTTTGTTCTTAGTATTAACATTATTTTTATTTATATTATTATATTTATTGCAGCATGGAAGGTGTTTGTAAGCCATTTAAGAAACACACAAAAGCCGTTCGATTCACTTCAACATGTAAGTTTAATTTGTCAAAATATTTTCGTCGCTATAAGACCACGACCTGTTCACTGACAAAAATCCGTGCTGCATCTTTTTTGTCAGTGAACAAGTCACGGTCTTATAGCGCCGAAAATATTTTGACAAATTAAACTTAAATGTTGAAGTGAATCGAACGGCTTTTGTGTTTCTTAAATGGCTTACAAACACCTTCCACGCTGCAGTTGTTTTCGTTCCAGCACACGATCTCAGATCAAATCACTTGTTATGCAAGTACATCTCCGTAATTATATTTATTATTATCATTAAATGAATTAAATTTATTATCTTTTAGTCTATTATTAAAACCATAATTTCCTAAATAAAACTTATCATAAAGAATTTAATACTATTATTATATCCTGCCTCCCACAAGGCTTCATTATAATAAGGTGTGTTTTTTGAAAATCTATTATATATATGTGTATGTATGTATATATATATATATATATACACACATGTATATGTATATGTCACTTGTCCCTGTTATCTCCCCTACTGTCCCTCTCGCATCTGACCACTGTCCGAAGTCAGGACGCCATGATAGATCGTTAGCTCCTACACACATTCTTTACTCTCCTTGTTTTTTTGTGTATCTTTCTGTCGAAGAGCGTAGGCTCGAAACGTAAAAGACTTTTTCTATTTCTATTCCTGAGCACTATACTAATACATTTGTTTGTTATATATATATATATATATATATATATGTGTGTGTGTGTGTATATATATAATCTCACCACCAAACTACTAATCAGAATTTTATAATGCAAAAATCAGGTGGAGAGTTCTACTTCAAATATTAGGTATTCCTTCTTATGACAAGCATTAACTCACATTTTGCTAATACTGTTTAAAAAAGCCACTTATTAAACGTGAGATGGAGGAGAGGGTATTTATAAACTCCACCCCCAGTATATAACTGATGGTTAATCTCTCAACTCAATTAAAATTTGAATCCTAGATGAAACTAAATTGTACATTTAACTCAGCGTCTCAACATCTTTTAAATGTTATTGCAAACATTCCACTGAGTAGAAATGACTACACAAGACCAAGGGAAGAAAGTTTGCATTAAATTGTAATCCAATTCTGAATTTCCTGCTTTACAAATTTTACAAAGAAACAATGCATTAGAAATGTTTGACTACCACTTGTAGCTAACAACAAACAAAAAGTTTTAAGGAAAATGTTAGTCTAACCAATGCTAAATTTCATTGCTAATGCTTTAAGTATGCTAATTAACCCATTATCATCCACAATGACACATAATCTAGTGAATAATTGTCATGGTGACACATGTCTTCTAATAACTGCCTTCGTGACATTTTCAATGTTCTTTTTTCCTGAATTTTCAAGAGAAAACTGCAGTTTGACATAATTTTGCATAAAAAATTCAGGAGCAAATTAATCTTTGTTAGTAGAACTAGGAATATTTTTAAAAAACAGATCCCAATAAGTAAGAAGCTATGGATATAAATTATATTTTCCTTTTTGTTTCCAACTAATTTCTTGTATATAGAACCTTAACCATTTTTTACATCAATTCATTCTGGTATGCCAATAAATGAAAGGAAAACATCTGTTTTAAAGAGTAGATATTGAATGTGTTCTCCAAATAGTAATAAGTTACTTAACTTGTATAGTCAACATTTTCTAGTGCCAACCTTGTCATGTTGGCCATAAACTTAAAGAGTAATTTTATGTAAGTTCTTGTTATATTATAAAAAACTGCTTGATACAGAAATAAATATAAAAATTAGCTTAACCAAATAGAAAATACTTGATTATTTTAAAAATTTATACAAATGCAGAGGTAGAACATTTCAATAAAAATATAGCTGTGAAATAGTTAACATTTCAGTATGTTACCCTTGCAGTAAAAAACCCCTGCAAAACTTAATATTTGGAAATTGAATTTATATATATATATATATACATGTTAAAGTAAACATATCCTGAATGTTTTAAGAATTTTAATGTTATAGTTTATTATCAGCTTCTTTCTTATGTTCAGGAGTTGTATAACTGATAGTAGGATCTGGGTTTCCTCTTGTGTGTACAATCAGCAAGGCCTTCTTCCTCCAGTGTATGGAGTTGCATGCTTAGAAATAAGGAGTTCATATACCCATATAGATATGCATGAAAAAATGGAAATATTCTGACTGTTTTAAGAGCCTTATGGACTCCTCATTTCTAAGCATGCGATCCCATACACTAGAAGAAACTTTGCTGATTGCACACCCAGGAGGCAATCCAGATCCTATTACTGGGCTCACAACTTCTGAACAAAAGGAACAAGCTGATAATAAACAATAATCATGACTTCTTAAAATATTCAGGATATGGCTATTTTTCTATGTATTTATGTATCTACACGAACCCACATGGGTATATGGACTCTATATTAGAAATACATTATATATATATTGCTTGAGAAGACTAATCAAGCAATGTGAAATCATAGTTGTGGTCAATGCTGGTATCACATAACTGGCAGCCATGCTAGTGGCACATAAAAACTCCCATTACACTCTTGGAATGGTTGGCATTAGGAAGGACATCCAGCCATAGAAACCATGCCAAATCAGATTGGAAACAGCTTACCAGTTTCGGTCACACTCTTACCAACATGGAAAGCAGATGCTAAAAGATGATTATGATATATATATATATATATATATATATATATATATAAATGGTCTGACAATCATAACCATTTATTGGTAACCTGTGAGAATATTCTTTACACTACAACATTTTTAATTAGTGTTATTAAACTTGTAAAAGTAGAAGTGGAAGGTTCCTTGAATGTTTGATGTATACCAATCCAAAATTTTCAGTGACTGTAGAAATTCCAGCTTTCTTAAATGGAATATTTTTCTGTACTGACTTCAATAATGTTGACATTATTTTCAGTAATGTTTAAAAAGGATTGCTCTGAAAATGCAGATCTTGAAACTATTTAAAATTACAATGAGACTTAATTTTGCAGATTCCTAAATATATCTCTTATCAAAGGAGATCTACATTTTATTTGTTGGAGATCCTTTGATATTTTTCATCTCAATAAAGGTTTTAATGTTGGTCTTAGTTACTGCTAATAATTAGAGTTTTAGCATCATCTTAAACCTGAAACAGTTGTTGCAGAAAAAGAAGATAATGCAATAAAATATAAATACAGATCCTGAGCTAACAGTATGTAAATATTGAAAGAAATATTAAAAATCATCAAAATATATTTGCAAGTCATACAGTTGTTCATATGGGTTTTGCTTCTGTGTACAGCACTGTTCAAATTATGTAAATGGTAACTGGTTCTGTAGTTATGCTTAATAATAATTAGAAGATAATTTCATCTAATTAAACAGACCAAGTCAAGCTATGAGAGCATGAGAGAGAGAGAGAGAGAGAGAGAGAGAGAGAGAGAGAGAGAGAGAGAGAGAGAGAGCGAGAGAGACAGATTAAGAACTGACAGTTGAGAAGGGTAGTTATAATTTATGTTGCTGAAGTCTGTTCAAGAATCTGGTGAGCAAACATCAGCTGACAATTGTATAGCTACTGATGTAAAAACTGGTTGTGTCAATTTCCCTTCTCCTTTATGTCTTTGATGAAGGTGAGTATATTAAGGTTGAATATGGAATATATGAGGAGAAAATATTTAATGACTTTTTAATAATACATATTCCAAAAGTCACTGATCCATTTATTGCTAATGTTCTCAGTCTATTTGATGCATATTCTGGAAAATTTATCACCTTATTGCTCCTGTCTTCAGTTTATTTGATGTAAAATGTTCTTGTTTATTACAAATAAAACATCCAGAGTGAGCATAGAGGAGATTCAATTTGGATTTGTACCAGGTAGGAGCATGACTGATGCTATATTCCTGGTTAGGCAAGTGCAGAAGTATTTAGTCAAAAATAAACCTCTGTACTTGGTTTTTGTTGACATAGAAAATGCCTTTTTGATAGGGTCTCCTGCCCCCTTATCTGGTGGTCAATGCAGAAGCTATAGATGTTTGTTTTTATTATGGTCACACAGAGCTAAATACAGAAAATAGACGAAATGCAATGTAGAGTTTTTCTTTTCAAGGTGGGATGGGTGGGACACACAAAGAAAAAGTTCGATCAATAGGGATCTTTGGGTTATGTGGTGTATAAAAAAGAAAAATATAAAGTTCCCCCCAAAAAGAGGGGGAGATCGATATTGTTCAGTTTAGATGTAGCCTTGGAAAGAAAAACCTATGAAAAAGACCAAGTTCACCTCAGGCAGTTCAAAATGTACACAAGAGTAAGTACCTTTCCTCTTGTTGTCTCTTTTTGTTACAGATTTATGCTTAAAATGGTGTCGTCTTTCATACTGACCATTCTTGCCACATTTACCCATTTTTTATTGAAACTTTCATTCGACAATACTTTCCTCTCTATTCTCATCCTCCTTTTCAAGTGGTACTTCAAAAAGTTGATTAGAGACTGACCAGAGAGGAAAGTGTTTGTAGGCCTTTCAAACGTATCCACCACACGCATTCTTTCGCCTTAGCTATCAGTGTTATGAAAACTGCTTTTCCCTCCCATTTAAAGGAAGGTGGCGGAACAATATTCACAATAGACTCGGCCGATAAGTGGGTCCATCCTACACGCAACAACAGCTGTTCGACGAAGGTCCACAGCTCTGAAATATCTGGACACTGCACGACTGCGTGCAGAACAGTTTCGGCGCTCTGACCGCATCTCAGGCATGCACGCCCGTTTCTGCCATCCACGTCCAAGACAACCAGCCTACCCTCCGGGTCTAGGAATATCGATCTTACTTTTACGTTTAGACTCTTTCGAAAAAGCGCCACGGTACCACCACCAGCCATGTTTGGCAGACAGGGAGAAAAATAAATGTCGAATTGACTGCCAAACATGGACGCGAGGGCCCACGGCTTACTGAGTCTGGTTTCACTGATAGCTACTATATCAACGTTCAGTGACTTGATGTCATTTAGAAGGTAACCTTGCTTCTGAGCCGACGCCAAACCACACACATTCATCATCATCATCATCATTTAGCGTCCGTTCTCCATGCTAGCATGGGTTGGACGGTTCAACTGGGGTCTGTGAAGCTGGAAGGCTTCATCAGGCCCAGTCAGATCTGGCAGTGTTTCTACGGCTGGATACCCTTCCTAACACAACCTAATTTAAGCATAATTGATGGTCAAAAAGTTGTGTTTCACACAACAGTGAAAGAGACAAGGTTACTTACTCATTTTGAAAGTTTGAGTTGTTTCCTCTTCTTTTGAAATGTCTTTGAGGAGGTTTTTATAAAGTTTTTTAGATAAATATTTCTGGAACCCCCCGACCACATTTGAAAAGATGGTTTTGAGTGTGTGGTGCTGCGTACTATTTTTATGTGTGTCGGTGGTGTAGTGCGTGGATGATTGTTCAGTTTAAAGTCATCTTCACAAATGTTTGTGTTAGATGTAATGTAGTTCATTAGTTTTTTATTTGCTGTGATGAATCAGAAGGGGGTTAAGGTAAAGCATTTGCATCTATATGTGTGTTTGTAGAAAGTGTTGTTGTGGTATTAGGGGCAAAATTTGTCTTTTCGTCATTGTTATTTGTTTTCTTAGTTGTCGTTCTTGGTGCTGGTCTGTCTTTTGATGTTGGTGTTGTTTTAGTTGGTTGTGACGTCGGAGGTAATTGTGATGGTGTTGTTTCTCTTCTTGGTGATGTTGTTGAGTTTTGGTTGCTAGTTTGTTGTTGTTCCATATTCCTATATAATTCTTGCATCAGTTGTGGGTTTGGTGGTATTGATTGCAAAGGGTGTTTTCTATTTGTTTTCAACTGTTCTTGTGTTTTATGTGCCAAAACGCACTTTGCAATTAAGTGGTCTGGGCTGCCACAGAGGTAACAATGCGGTTTTTTCCCCCTCTGCCACCACATATAGGCTTTGTCCATTTTCTAGGTAAATGATATTTAGTAATTTCCTGATAGAAGCTTCATCTATTTGAATGGTCACTTCTATCGATTTCCCAGTCCAATTTTCATTGTTAACAATGGCAATTTCTAATATGTTGATCGATTTTAAATGAAAACATATTGCCGATGTTATCCATTTTGGTTGGATTTCGGGTGGGACATTCTTTATTTTTATTTTACTCACTCTCTGTCCCATGTGGTATGGGACCATGACGAGTTCGTCATTTTGTATTGTCCGTGTCGAGTGAGTTTTTGCCTCTTCCTGATTATGGAAGCAGACCTGTACCATGTTAAATTGGGGACCCCAGTTTGTATGCTCTTTAATTTTCATATTTTAGCACGTAGATGTGGTAGTTTTGGTGGTGGTGATGACAGGGCTATCAAGGGTTGTAGAAATATCTTTGTTGTTGACAGCAATGTCTCTTTCAAACTTTGTTCTCGACTTTACAGTATCGTCTATTCTTCCTTCTGTCATTCCTAGGCTGGGAAAATCTTCTTCAGAGAATAGTGTCGAATACTGTTTAACAATCAAATTTCTCGACATTTTTATCATCGAGAAATAAACTTTAGAATTAAAAGGGTGATGTAAATTCCCCTAGGGGCGAATTCCACACTTAAAAATACCCAAACGAAAGTTGGGCGCTTGAAAACTTCAAAACAAAAAAGAAATGTAAACAAAACATCAAGCAGATGATAATGCTTATACTTTAGACGAAACGCTTCGGCAACATATGTAAAAAATCTGGAGAAGCAATATTTTGGTATGAAAACAGGGCTGAAATTGCCCCTAGGGGCAAATTCCCCCTCCGGAAAACACACCCAGACGAAAGCTGGATGTCTTACACACCTCATGTGCAAACATTTGAAACAAAACTTTTCTAATAAACAATAAAAAAAGGCGATTGACTTATGAGCCAATCCAACAACACTATCGATAGATAGATAGATGAGTGGTTAGTGAGAGGTGTACAAGCCATGTACAGGGATGCTGCCAGTAGGGTGAAGGTTGGCAACAAGTATAGCAATGGATTCAGTGTGCAGGTAGGAGTTCATCAAAGTTCAGTTCTCAGTCCCCCTATTGTTTATCTTAGTCCTCCAGATCTTAACAGAGGAATCCAAGACTGGTTGCTCTTGGGAGCTATTCTACACTTGTTCTTATGGCCTATAGAAGAAATGACAAGAGGCCAGGAATTGTGGTGATTTGCTGTACTTGAGAAGATGCTTCAAGCTAAGTAAAACTGCTGTCATCCATACATACAGGCTTGTCCCTTGTAGATGCCAGTGCCACATCAAATGCACTCATGCCATTGCTAGGTAAATGCAGCAATGCTGGTGGCATGTAAAAAGTACCCAGCATACTCTGTAAAGTGGTTGGTATTAGGAAGGACGTCTAGCTGTAGAAACCATGTCACAACAGACAATTGGAGCTGGTCAACCCCATGTCAAATCATCCAACCCATGCCAGCATGGAAAACAGACATTAAATGATGATGATGACTTTCAAAATCAGACAAGACCTACTATAGAGTAATCAACTGTTGGCATCTGGTGAACAATGTGATGTCAGTGGCTAGGAAATAGAATGGATGGGAATGAGAATAGAATCAACATCTGATACAAAGGAAAAATATGTACTTCTAGCTGTGCTACATGAAAAGACTTGTTTTTGATATGCAACCATATTTTTCATATACTTTATGGTTTAAGTTTGAAAAGTTAAATTGATATTCTAAAGCTATCCAAGTAATAAAAAATTCCAGAAATTGGTTTGAAACCAAATAAAATTTACTATCAACATAGAGTAAAATAGAAGGAAATGTAGGAACTACTCACATTGGAAAAAGTTCCAATTGTGAGCCAAGGGAGAATACTCGACCCTTAATTACTTTTGCACACACTTCAAAAACAAATATTTTCATCCCTTAGCAGCAAAACTAGAGGAAGATGTCCAGCACGTTAGGACGGCAAATTAAACATGATTACGATATAAATAATTCACAAAGGACATTTATATAACATAAAATACAATTTATAACTGAAGATTCAATATAGCATGTACAAAAACTCATTTTAATGGCTGTAAGTTAAGGGTTTCCACCACTTAACAAAATTTCAAGTTTCATCTTGACATAACATTTATATATGGCTGTATGGTAAGAAGTTTACTTCCCAACCACATAGTCATGTAAGTGATATCCTTCATTTCCTATCATCCAGGCAAGCATCTGGTCACAGGGAATATTACATTACTAGGAAACAGGCAAGGGCATACAGCTGTAAAAAATCTGCTTCAAGAAATGTTGTCCAATCCATGCAAGCATAGCACCCAGCTGTAGAAGCCAACCCAGAACAGACTATGGAACCTGGTGAGGCCCCTGGCTTTACTAATTCCTGTCAAGCTGTCTGACCTATGCCAGCATGGAAAACGGACATTAAATGATGATAATGATATATATACATGCTTGTGAGATATGGAGAAAGAGCAGCAGCTGTCTTATGTAAATATTACCTTAGAACCAAGCAAAGAATTTCTTAGTGCAACCACACATCATAAACAAAGTTAGAGATAGGCCCTGGTTGAGTAAACTGCAATAAGACAGCTGCAGATCCTTGACCATATGTTATGTACGCCCACAAACAAACAAGTGGAAGTAAGGCATACTTGTTAAGATCTGGCTGAGTACTGTAGAGGAGAACTCAGCATATGTGTCTGGTGGGAACTGAAACAGAAGCAGAGAATATATGGAGGCTCCTTGTGTCAAATGGCCTTGGAGATAGTAACAATATTTAGTTGTAACCTAACTTTACACTGATGTTATCATCTCTGATTTATGAAAATATATTTCTTAACTATTCGTCTATAAGTCAAATAAATCAATAATAAAATTACTGGTGTATTTACAGTAATACTGCAGAATACATCTTAGGTTTTTAGCCAATACTGTGAACACCTCGACCATATATATATAACTTCATGAACAGAGGAAATTGAGCTGGTATGATTGATGACTGAGTACTCTCCCTTCGACAATCCACAGACACACTGCTTACAAACCTACTGTTTGTTAGGTTTATATATCTTCATGAACAAAGGGAAAATTGCGCTAGTTTCATTGGTGACTGAGTACTCTCCCTCCTCAGACACACTGCTTACAAACTTGCTGTTTGTAGGTTTGTAAGCTAAATTGAGTAGACCAAATTGTATATTTTCACACATTCTCAATATCTGTTTAATAACTGCTGCCTTAGTGGTGTTTTGTTTCAATGCTTTACTGTCTTTGCACAGTGTTGCCCCCCCCCCTCCACTCCCACACAAATATATATATATATATATTCTGTAATACAGGGATGGTTTGCATGGCTCTCATAAACCATTCATCTCCACTAAGATTTCTTAATAACCACCAAGCTACAGTGTAGAACTCAAAGGCCTTCTCCAGTCAACAAATGCTTCTCATTCAGCTCTGAATACTTTGAGTACACAATTACAATGGTATTTTAATTATATTGGAAGTAATACATTCAACTACAGTCACTTTCCATATGAATATATACATATATAGTTAAGTGACCTGTTTAGGAGAATGATGTACCACAGATATAGCAGCGATATTGTTTTTCTTCTGTATGAGCATGCTTGTGTTTAGTTGAGTGATCCTTTGAAGAAAATGATTTACCAAAGATATTAGCAATATAGTTTCCTGTAAAAAATATATGTGCAGTAAGTCATCATTTTGAGAGAATGAATCACCAATTATTACAGTGATGCTTCATCTCTTGTATGGATAAGTCTGTGTCTAGTTAAGTGGTTTATTTGAGAGAATGATTTACTACAGATATCACAGTCATATGGCTTCTCTCCTGAATGAATACGTTTGTGAGTTGTTAAGGAATCATTTACAGAGAATGATTTACCACAGACATCACAGTGATATGGTTTCTCTCCAGTATGAACACGCCTGTGAGCAGTCAAATGACTTGTTTGAGAGAATGATTTTCCACAGATATCACAACAATATGGTTTTTCTCCTGTGTGAGTACGTTTGTGTCCACTTACTGCACTTCCAACAGAGAATGATTTACCACAGATGTCACAATGATATGGCTTCTCACCTGTATGAACATGTTTGTGCTTACTTAAGTGACTTGCTTGAGAAAACGATTTACCACAGACATCACAATGATATGGTTTCTCTCCTGTATGAATGTATTTGTGTGCAATTAAGACATTTCCATGAGAGAACGATTTACCACAGATATCACAGTGATATGGTTTCTCACCAGTATGAACACGTTTGTGAGTGGTTAAATTAGAATTTCTAGAAAATGCCTTACCACAGATTTCACACTGAAATGGGGTTTCTCCTGTATGAGTGCGTTTGTGTTTAGTTAAGTCACCCTTTTCAGAGAAGGATTTACCACAGATATCACAGTGATATGGCTGCTCTCCTGTATGAATACGTGTGTGAATTTTTAACCGAAAACTTACAGAGAATGATTTACCGCAGATATCACAGTGATATGGTTTTTCTCCTGTATGAATACGTTTGTGTTGAGTGAAGTGATCATTTCGAGAAAATGACTTATTGCATATGTGGCAGTGATATGGCTTCTCTCCTGTATGAATACGTTTGTGATTAATTAAATGGGCATTTTCAGCAAATGATTTACCACAGATATCACAAGGATAAGGCTTCTCTCCTGTATGAATGCGTGTGTGTCTAATTAACTGACAGTTTTGAATGAATGATTACCACAGACATCACAGTGATATGGTTTCTCTCCAGTATGAACACGCCTGTGAGCAGTCAAATGACTTGTTTGAGAGAATGATTTTCCACAGATATCACAACAATATGGTTTTTCTCCTGTGTGAGTACGTTTGTGTCCACTTACTGCACTTCCAACAGAGAATGATTTACCACAGATGTCACAATGATATGGCTTCTCACCTGTATGAACATGTTTGTGCTTACTTAAGTGACTTGCTTGAGAAAACGATTTACCACAGACATCACAATGATATGGTTTCTCTCCTGTATGAATGTATTTGTGTGCAATTAAGACATTTCCATGAGAGAACGATTTACCACAGATATCACAGTGATATGGTTTCTCACCAGTATGAACACGTTTGTGAGTGGTTAAATTAGAATTTCTAGAAAATGCCTTACCACAGATTTCACACTGAAATGGGGTTTCTCCTGTATGAGTGCGTTTGTGTTTAGTTAAGTCACCCTTTTCAGAGAAGGATTTACCACAGATATCACAGTGATATGGCTGCTCTCCTGTATGAATACGTGTGTGAATTTTTAACCGAAAACTTACAGAGAATGATTTACCGCAGATATCACAGTGATATGGTTTTTCTCCTGTATGAATACGTTTGTGTTGAGTGAAGTGATCATTTCGAGAAAATGACTTATTGCATATGTGGCAGTGATATGGCTTCTCTCCTGTATGAATACGTTTGTGATTAATTAAATGGGCATTTTCAGCAAATGATTTACCACAGATATCACAAGGATAAGGCTTCTCTCCTGTATGAATGCGTGTGTGTCTAATTAACTGACAGTTTTGAATGAATGATTTACCACAGACATCACAGTGATGTGGTTTCTCTCCTGTATGACAGCGTTTATGAGTTGTCAAGTGACCTTTTGTAGTAAATGATTTACCACACATATCACAGTCATATGGCTTCTCTCCAGTATGAGAGCGTTTGTGTATGGGTATATCACCATTACAAGAGAATGCTTTACCACAGATATCACAGTGAAAGGGCTTCTCCCCTGTATGAATACGTTTGTGTTTAGTTAAGTGATCATTTACAGAGAATGATCTACCACAGATATCACAGTGATATGGCCTCTCTCCTGTATGAATACGTTTATGTTTGGTTAGTTCACCACTTCCATAGAATGACTTAGCACAGAAATTACAACTATATGGCTTTTCCCCTGTATGAATGCGTTTATGTTTAGTTAAGTGATTTATTTGAACGAATGATTTACCACAGAAATCACAGTGAAATGGTTTTTCTCCTGTATGAATGCGTTTGTGAATATTAAGATTACATTTTTGAGAGAATGATTTTCCACAGCTATTGCAGAGGAATGATGTTTTTGCTCTTTCTTTCAGCAGCTCATCAGAACGGATTTTTTTAGAGTCTGTTTTGCATTTAACCTTGTTCTCATATGGTATATTTTCCATAATTTTTCTTTTCTTAATGCAATATATACACATTTATATTTTGCTTTTATATCATATTCCTTACAAATATTTCTTCCAACGCATTTCCAGCAATTCTAATCCTTGTCAATATCTGAGGTCACTGCAAATTTATTTGTAATGCAAAATCATTTTGTACATACTCCACTCTTCAAAATGTAAAAACATTTCATTATAATCTCAGTCCATGGGATATATTTCAGTGATTCTACCATGGGTCTGTATGAACAGGGTGGTATCTATTCCGTATTTCTTCATTTAGTCTTTAAAATATGATAAATATTGATGATGCATCCAATGTACAATTTTTTTTTAATACCAATGTCTTCCAATATTCTGAAATAAGAGAAAGATAGTATAAATGGAGGATGCTTAAAATGTAAAAAGTTTCAATTTTATTATATTTCTATGTGTGGTAAGAAGCTTGCTTCCCAACCTCATGATTCTGGGTTCAGGTCTACTCTGTGGCATCTTTGGCAGGTCTTCTATAGCCCTAGTCCAACTAAAGCCTTGAGTGGATTTCGTAGATGGAAACAGAAAGAAGCCTATTGTATATGCATCTATGTAAGTTAAAAAGCACCCGGTACACTCTGTAAAGTGGTTGGCTTTAGGGAAAGGCATCCAGCCATAGAAACTAAGTCAAAGCAGACATTTGAGTTTAGTGTAGTTATCTGGGTCACCAGCTCCCGTCAAATTGTCCAACCTATGCTAGCATGGAAGATGGACGTTAAATGAAGATGATATATATATATACAATTTGTACAAGTTACCACAAATTTGATAGATCAATGAAAATGAAAGATTATATAGCTGTTTCCTGGTGTAGTCATTTACTGAATTAAAAGTTATTAAAATGTAAAATGAAAAACCAAAGTGTACATACCATTCTACAAGAATATATTCTACTTCTTAAGATTTTACTTGGGTTACAATAATACATTATAATAGGAAATAATGCAGAGGCCTATAAAAGGTGACCATCCAGTTAATATATTGTTACTATGCAGTTATCATTATCATCATTTAACGTCTGTGCTCCATGCTAGCATGGATGAGATGGTACGACAAGAGCCAGCCAGGCCAAAGCCTACACTAGACTTCTGTGACTGTTTTGTCAGGATTTTTACAGCTGCATGCCCTTCCTAACACCAACCATTATATATATATAATTTACATTCTTGGGGAATTTCCATAATGAATATACTTCCTTATCAATTTTGTAGGTTTTAAACATCAGAAGTTACAATTGTTACAATAAAAAAAAAATCTTCAAAGTTTCAATCTTTGGAGAGAACAAACAACCAGCTCTTCATTCTGTATTTCCAATTACAGCCTAACTACCTCTGACCATGATCACCCCTTCATCATTCACTTCTATATTCTTTGCAATCTTTCATCATATACTCTTCACTACCTTCCATGTAACTCACATTCAGCATCAAACAACCTAGCCACCCACCACTTCAACCCTTGATCATCATTCAGTGTATTCATACCCCTACTCAACCTCTAATCATTACCTAGCCACCCTTCCTGCCACTAGAGTCCATATGACAACTTGTTACTACCATTTCCCTTTCTTTTTCTAGTTTCACAACAAATACTATCACCCACTTCTATATAATATGTATTTCTTTACTACCCACAAGGGGCTAAACACAGAGGGGACAAACAAGGACAGACAAAAAGAATTAAGTTGATTATATTGACCCCAGTGCGTAACCTGGTACTTAATTTATAGACCCCGAAAGGATGAAAGGCAAAGTCGACCTCGGCGGAATTTGAACTCGGAACGTAACAGCAGACGAAATACGGCTACGCATTTCGCCAGGCGTGCTATATAATATGAGCAGCTATGTATCTCCTCTACAGCAAAAATTCTGTACAGAACAAGATGGAGTGTATAATGTTCGGCGTCATTCTGCATGATCAGAAGGGACACACCTGGATCCGACAACAGAGAGGAATCAATAACAGCGCACTACCATCAAGAATAGAAATGGGTCGGTCACGTTACACGGTTTAAAGATAATAGTAAGGGGCGATAGGAGTGACAGAGTAGGCACCGTGAGAATGAATTGGATTACAAGGTAAGCAACAAGATTGCGAGTTACATGGAAACCGCACGAGCAAGACTGACCAGAGACAGATCTTAGTGGAGATAGTCCAAGGCGGGGTTCCTCCTTCAAGAGTAATATTAGCCACAGAATGAATTGAAAAGTACTTCAACACATAACAACTGACACAACTCATTACAGCCATCAAGAAACTAACATCACTCTCGACAGTTTACCTTAGCAGTAACGTATAAAATAGAAACAAGGAATATTTCGTACTTTAATTTTTTTAAAATTTACTTTCGTTTCAATATACGATAATAAGAGGCATTATAAATGAAAGAAGTCGAGTGACTGAGGAAAAACAATATAACAAAAATTTACCTCGTATAAATGACAGTAATAACGATGAAGTCAGAGGTGGTGGTCAAGAGTGTCAGTTTATAGATATAATTATTACTCGGTTTGTATACATCTGCATAGTTAAAAGCAATTGTTTGCAATGCTTTTACGTTCCATATTCAACAGATTATTTTCTTAACCGATGTCGTGCGATTCATGTGTTCTTTCCGCGTGGAGCACAACTGTCAATATCCGGTTGGAATGCGCATGACGAAAATAGAGAGAGAAAGCTCGTGTCGAATAAGCGCGCGCGCACATACGTTTATTTATTTCACTTTTTAAGTTATGTCTTACAGATATTCTATATAATTTAGAGCCAGCAATGAAAGTTACGATGTTTCGTATATGAATACGTCTATGTGAAAATGCGATCGAAAATAAAAAATGGGTGTATATGCATGTTTCAGGAATTATTGCTCCTTCTTCAGCACCACATCCAACCCATTAACCATTCACAAACACATTGCTTTAAAATACCATTAAGTTTAGCAGTGTAACACTATTGGGTAGACCAATTTACACTGGTAGTTGGTACGTATATTTCCTTTAGCAATCACAATATACTACTAAAAGTTTATAAGTCAATACTGAAAAGTATTGGCGACGTTTCCAGAAAGTGTTACTGGAGTCGGCGAAGATCAGCGTAATAAAATGAAAGTAAAATATTTGGTAGTACTTTAGAAAATTCGTCATCAAAATGAAACTGGAAGAATGTTTAGGAACTGAAAGTTGAATTTGAGTGAAAGGAATTATGTCGTACGTGGGATGTTTTTGGTTTCACACACCAGATCCGATTTTTTTTTAGAACATTTTTAGACGCGTAGTTCTTCATGCTAATTAGGAAAATCTAATCATTTTTTGTAAGAACTGATATTTTGCGGGAAATTTCCCCCAATCAGATGCAGCCATTTTTGATACATCAGAAGTTCCCATAGCAACATTATTGGACCAGCATGAGAGCATCCATAGAATTCTTTCTTCAGTATTCTATTGGATAAGTTTTAAATGTTTCAAATAATCTCTAACAACCCGTGTAAAAACACTTTTTAAGGATTCAGATCAAAACAGTAATTTGACATGATTTTGTAAAATTAAAGATTCATTATTTTTCTCAACAGCTACATCTTCACAGATTATTATGAACCTGCAAATGATTTTGCTTCACAATACCAACTTGGCTCATTTTTTGCTTCTTCCTACCACCTGACGCATTTTCAATTAGAGTTCCATTCACATTCAGGATACCTTATAGCAATATTTTTCACAGAGGAACAGGCAGGGAGATTGAAAAGGAGGTGGACAAATCACCATCTTTAAATAAATCAAGCTCATTTGCATTAAAAAAAAAGGACTTGTTGAAAACATAAAAATCCAAAGAAATTTTTTTTTGGGGGGAAAAAAGAAATAGGGTGCATATCTTACACACCTGCAGTATTCCATGGGTTGTGGTGCTGGATTTGCTTTGATGAAGACATGCATTTGTCTAAAGACTTTGCTGGAAATGGTATGGCTTAACATCCATAATGACTTTGAGGGTTTTTATTTGAATGTTGTTCATGTTTAATAGTGGAATATGGCAATCTTACACAGATAGGTAAGAATACAGTAATGTTTAATAGTTACTGTGTTATCATGATTAGCATGATTCCACTGAAGGATGTTCACAAGGTCTCTTCATGAAGTCAGTGTAGGTTTGGCATAAAGTATTTAAGGTTGCATGTGAATGACACTTGAGTAAACAAGGTTAGAGAGGACTGGAGAGTGGTATCATATAAATAGATATGTAGGTTTTTGCCAATGTATATATTTGGGGCTAATGCAGTTTCGCACCTCCCCTTCAAAAATGCATTTTTTTAAAAAACATTTTTCAGATTCCTACATTTAAGATGTTAGAGATTACGAATATGCAAAAAAATAATTAATTTTTAAATACCTCCCCACCACCACCACCACTCCATCCCTTAAAATTTTGAACTTTTTCGAAATTTTTTTTCCCCTTATGTTTTAGATGACAGAGATTCCGAATATGCAAGAAACCACGTTTTCAAAATTTTTAATTCAATAAGCATATAGCTATGTGTATAAAGAGATAGATATGAATGTCTTCCTGGAGCTAAAAACAGTAGTAACACCTTGTTCTGTAGGACTGCCACATTTAGTTGGCAAATATATTTTATGAATAAATGAATAGGGATAAATAGATAGACAGACAAATAAATAAATGGATGAAAATGTTCAAAATTTAAAATTGGACGAGAGGGTGAAATTTGAGCCCATTATTAAACATTAATGTTTGTTTCTCATAAAATGGTGTATATTTAGAGCAGTTGTACACTCAACTTAATGTGACAGTCCCATGAAGAGAATCACACCACCATTATTTAGCCCTAGGAAGCATCAATTAAATTCTTATTTACGCAAATTTTCACTTTAATGTTTTTGACTGGATTTAATTTCAATTTGCATATGTTCGTTAATTCACTATGATCTCTTTAAAGTAAACAAAATCAAAAATTTAAATTTGGAGGGTAGGGCGAAATATTTTTTTAAAATTTATTTTTTTGCATATTTGTAATCTCCGACGTCTAAAACGTAGGAAACTGAAAAAATTTTTTTTTTAATGCATTTTCCAAGTAGAGGTGCGAAACTGCATTAGCCCCATATATTTTATGTAATGGATGAACCTTTCTTCTTTCCTCATTTTATGTCTGCTCTCTGTGCTGGCATTGGTGGGACAACAGATTATTCATAATTGCAAGACACTGACTGTTATAGTTTTAGAATTTATCAAGAAAGCAAATACCAAAATGTCCACCTACCTGTAGAATTCTATTCAACACCAGAATGACATGGATTACCAAAGTTAGTGTAGTATTGGTAATACATCAGAAGCCTTCAAATAGTTATAGAAAACTGGAGAAACAGAAAGATTTAAGGCTCAACCTCTTTTCATATTTCAAGTGTGCTATATAAAGATCCATGGCATCTAAAATCCTATCAGAAAAGGAAATTCAACCTGTTTGAAACCAGATATTTATAAAAAATAACTTGCTATCTGAAAGCAAGATAATATTTACCCAACAAACAAATCAAAGAACAGTTTAGACAACTACCAATGTCATCTACAATCCTTAGATGTCACTTGATCTTGCTCAGTTACACATCAAGACTTGATAACTATGACATTATGGTAGAATTTCTGAGCCAACAAAAGAGCCTCTATATCTGACACCTTTATCTTGTCAATCATTGAAGCAATATGACCATTGTTACTAAAACTAAGCTATCAATATGCTCTATAAAATATAACAGAATCCAAAGAAACTGGTTTTGATCTGTGTTGACAAAACTTAGAAAAATCTATTGAAAGAGTGCAGTAAAACTGCCATAAAGAGTGGAAAGTCTATTTCAGATAGAGTTTTTCTTCAGAGAAAGCTTGACAGGAGTGAAATTAAAAAGAGGCAGTCGAGTTTTACATCCTCTAGTTTGAGAAACTGGCTGCAACTGATGAGGAACACAAGAAATAAGCTTCATATATAGACAAGAAGTAATAGTAGAAAGTGGGTAAGAAGTAGAAGGAAAGAGAAATGAAATGAAGAGCAGCAGTTGAAAGGAGAAAATGCAGTGAGAGACGTTGAAGGATAAGAAGGGATTGTTGAACTAAGAATAGGTAGGAGCAGAAAGAAAATGTTCATTTAAACCCACTGCTGACATGGTAGCAAGTTCGAATATATAATGTTGGCCCTTCCATTTCTTTCAGCATATAGTCCATGGGTGTATGAAGATGCTGCGAGCTAAGTGAGCAATGAAATGGCTTGTGTTTGAGTGGGTGGCAACAGGATGGCCAGGCATACAAAGCAGCATGCTTTGTATGTGCACCCAAAAACAATTGGCAAGGCGCATCCCATTTCCTCAATACAGAGTGATGTAGAGTTTGCAGATGATACTTTAAGGTTGGAAGATGTGCAACAGAAGTTCTGGGTAATGTGATACCATGACTAAGGCGCAGTGATGGTTGTAGTGTTGTAGGAGCAAGTGTTGCACTATCAACAGGCATACTTAAAAATGCCTGGTTGTGTGAGGCCAGGCAATATGGAGCTTCTTACTAAGAGGTTGGTGAGATTCCTATATTTTTTTGAAAGTAAGGAGTGGTGGCACAGGAAAGGTTGGAGCAGTTTGGGCTCAGAAAGTAGAATTTAGAAGTTGTGAATGAGTTTGTTTTTCAATAAAAGCTCAGAGAGTAGAGTCTGGTCTGAAGGTGTAAAGAAGGTAGAGAGCAGTGGCATGGTCAATTGCTCAGGCTGGGCAGAATGCAGGGCCCACAACTGTTCAAGAATATCATTGACTGAGTAAGAAATGTTCCATGCTCTAACTGCCTTAGGTATAAGCATACTGTTAAAATACTTTACAAATGTAAAATTTATGTGGTAAATAAGTTTAGAAAAGATGATTTGAACTCTCCAGAAAATATCAACCAACAAATATTATAATTATCAGATTTTAATAAACATATTAATGTGTAAATTTTGTCACAATTTTATATCAAAAATATTTCTTAAGTTGTCTTCTTTACCTCTATTCATAGAAAATGTTCTCAATATTTTCCTTCTGTATATATTCACGTATGACAAGGCTTTTGGAGAGACTAATTCTCCACAAATTTCACATTTACAAGGCATTACCCCTGTTTTCCAGTCGTGATTAATGAGATTGTGTTTCTGTAAGAAGCTCTAGTTATATAGCTGTGGATTACAAGACTAGAACTCAAAGATTGAGTTCCAGCAAATAATTTTAATACAATTTCTACTGAAAATGTGTTTGTGTTTGTATTCAGCAGTAGATTACAAGTGTAAAATTATTTAACACTGAATGATTCCCTACATATTTTAAATTGCTGTACTTATTATTTTTTTTTTCGGTAAATTTTTACTAAAACACCTGTCTTGCTTTGAAGATGAAATTTGTTTTTGCTATGGTTTTTTTATATATTTTGAGTGAACCTAACTACCAAAACCGCCGAAAATAATTCGTTCCTTAGGCAAACTACCTCTTCAAATCGAGATGTGTTTTATAATAAACATATATCGGCGTAACTTCGGTATACTACCCGGAAGTACCGGATACATTTCAAGAAAGTGTTTTATATATATATATATATATATATATGGGGGGTTAGGGGTGAGAGGAAAGGGTTTCTGTTATCTTCAGAAATGTAAACAAAGCCACTTCCAGTACTTACGGAACATATACCGAAGGATCGCCAAAAGTTTTTCTCAAGCGATAACAAAATTGTAGGCAGCAATATGAGAATTCAAAGAGAATGAATTCCGACATATTCATTCACCATGATAGATAGATAGATAGATGCTGAATGTTTGTAAACTTTGAGTTTTAACACTTACAAGAGAAAACATTCTCATGTTTCTCAATTTAAAGTTTTCCTACCAATGTGCATCTGTTCGTGCCTTTTTAAGTAATCATTAGATACAAAAGATTTCTCACACATTTTACAGTGGTAGGGTTTTTCCCCAGTGTGGCTACGTTTGTGGATTGTAAGCTTAAAATTTTCAATGAAAGATTTCCCGCATATTTCACAGCGGAAAGGCTTTTCCCCAGTATGACTACGTTTGTGGATAACAAGTTTCGAATTATTAGTGAAGGATTTCCTGCATATTTCACAACTGAACGGTTTTTCTCCCGTGTGAATTCGTTTGTGTTTTGTTAAATCGCTATTATCAACAAAGGATTTTCCGCAGATTTCACAGGGGTAAGGTTTTTCACCTGTATGTATTCGTTTATGCCTTTTTAAGTGATTGTTATTTATAAATGATTTCCCACAGATTTCACAGTGAAACAGCTTCTCGCCGGTATGACTACGTATGTGAATAACAAGATGAGAATTCTGAGTGAAAGATGCCCCACAGATTTCACAGTGGAACGGTTTTTCCCCCGAGTGTATTATTTTGTGCATTGTCAAGTTACTGTTAGACACAAATGACTTCCCGCATATTTCACACTGATAGAGTTTTTCCCCCGTGTGAATTATTTTATGAACCACAAGATGAGAATTCTGAGTGAAAGATTTTCCACACACGTCACAGCGAAACGGTTTCTCTCCCGTGTGAATTCGTTTATGTGTTGTTAATTTACTATTATCCAGAAAAGATTTCCCGCATATTTCACACTGAAACGGATTTTCTCCAGTATGACTACGTTTGTGGGCAACAAGACACGAATTCTGAATAAAAGATTCCCCACATATTTCACAATAGTAAGGTTTTTCCCCAGTATGTAGTCTTTTATGCCTCGTCAAACAACTGTTATTGACAAAATATTTTCCACATATTTCACATTGGTATGGCTTTTCCTTATTGTGTATTTCTTTGTGTGCGAAGACTTCTTGTTCCGAGGAGAATGTTTTCCTACATATCTCACAACTATATTCACTAACATTTCCGTGTAATGATGTTTGTTTAGTAAATGTTTCACTACGTAAAGTCTTCCCATCGCTGTGTGTCTGTGTAACTGAATCTGTTGTGTTTAAAGTGTCCAAGTGATTAACGTCATCCATATTGATTTTCGAGGAATTCTTAACAAACTGAGAAATGTGAAAATAATCTATTATGGTTCATCGATTTGGAGGGACAGTGCTTATATGATTTTATAAGAGTAATCACTACATATGAAACATTCACATAAACAGCATTATGTTCGTAATATATGATGGGCGGTGTTACTGACAATGTTTCCCTAGTCTAAATGACAACGGTGTTGTAAATTAGATGTCCTAACATAATTCAATACATTCAGAAACGCCTTCACTCATATTAATTTGCTTCTTCGACTCAATCGGATGCATGGTAGTAATAATAATAATCTTTTTCTGTTAACCGCTGAGGGTTTATATAAAAGATTGGTGACGGTACAGACAAATACAATTCAAATAAAATGGGATTGAAACTTGTAAATAACAATAACAATGAAAATGTTAATAATATCACTAAAAAGGGAGACTTCCAAAGGCTTTCGTGGAAACCCCACAAACCCACGATCGCCCTGATCTCTAAGTCACATGCCCTCTCTTCTTCATCTACCCTTGATCTAGAGACGCATGCTTATAGTATGTCTGTTCCCATGGGCCAGTCACACTACATTCACCCACCTATTAACCACAGTGTACAAGATTCAGTATGCTGACAATTCAGCTACACCATCTCATACCTCTTCCTCTCTTTAACCCACGACAAACTCAATGAACAGTACCTATTCTCAGCTTGGTCTTCAAGTGAATCAGCCTTTCCATACTCACATCCTTCTCAGCCCATTCTTATTGATGATGTTTCTCTCCTGTAGGTGAACTCCTTGGCCTCTGCATCGTTCAGGAGACTCAGCAAATGAGTCTTTCAGAACAAGAAACTTAGAGCAAGTACAAAGATCTCCACTTATTGAGCTGTCTGTGTATCACCCTCCTGTATGGGTATGAATGATGTAACCTTTATCAGTACCAGATTAGACAACTGGAAGTGTTTCATTTCAGATCACTCTGAAGTATCCTCAGCCTCATGTGGAAGGATAAGGTTCTCATACAAAAATCCTCCTGAGAGCTGGTATCTACAACATTGAGGCTTGCATCCTTCATTGTCTTCTCTGCTGGGTGGGCCATGTAAATCAAATGTTGGGTAACTGGCTCCCAAAGATGTTCCTTTTCAGTGAGACTGAGGCTGGATGTCCAAAACTTTGTGTTCATGATCCTCTCAAGCATTTTATGTGGTGTCCCTTCCAGTGGAGTGGAGTCCCTAACTGGAGTTGAGTGCTTTGAAACCAAATACAGGAGACTGCATGAAGAGAGGAGGAGACATCATCATCAACCCCCTGTGACTGTTGTTCGGTGTCACTTGCAGTGCCCTAGGATCTGCCTATCTTGTATTGGTCTTGTCAGTCATGTGTAGTAGAAATTACAGATAGAAATAGAGTGATGTTGTAAGAGAAAATAAAGTGAGCCAGTGAGAGTTGTAGAGTTAAGGGAAGTTGTGTCTCATAGTTGCTGATCATAAACTTCTTTCTCCCTCTGACCATTTGTCTATAGTAGCTGCCTGCTTGTGACCATAATTCTAGCAGTCCGTTTACTAACTGATGGTAGCTGTCTCTCACTCGAGTTGTCACTCACCGATTAACTGAATTTTGCTTGGGGGTTCTTGTTTTTATAACTATCCAGAAGGATAGACGTATCGTTGAGAACAATAGATTTCATTGGTGGTACTTGTTATCTTAAATCTGGCTTTTGGTGGCTTATAAGAGGTTAGAAGAGTCAAATGCAAAAACATTATTTTGCTTAGCTAAGGCATCTGGTAAATATAAACTGCTGTCACAGAAAAACTATTGTTTTACCGTGAGAAAAGTTCTGTTGAAGCTTTAATTTAAATTTGGCTATCTAGGATCGAATCTACATCATGCCTGCAAGATCCACTACATATGCTTTTTTTGTTTTATATGCAGATGGAGTCTTAATCGTAAACCCCATACACAATGCCATATAGCATATATTCGTGTTAAGATTAAATGAATTTGGAAAAATGAAAAAGTGCAAGTCATATAATAGTGCTGACGATTTGTATAAATTGAAAGAAATCATTTTTCCAAATTAATCACTTTTAATGCTGTCACAAAGGGGATGTAGGGGCAACTTTTGTTTTGCTCAGTTAGAATCTCAAGTGTTCAAAACATGGAAATTCCATACACGGAGGTAAAGAAAACGTACACCATCCGTTTTCGGCGTAGCAAAAACCCTAACCCTAAATCTAAACACCGGGTGTGCGTATTTTTTACTTTTGCCAAAGTAAGTATTAAACAAATATGAAAAGAAAAATTTGCGCTAACGAACCGGATGGGAGCGAAGAGAGGACTTTCGGAAAATTCACAAGATTCGATTTTTTCCCGCGTAACTTTTAGGAAAATGGTTTCTTTTAAGAAAATTTTATATAAATGCCTGGATCTTTTCAAACGGCATTGACTACGATTATAAAGAAATTTGTGGGGGGAAAAAAATTTCCAGAAGGGTGGGGAGAGGACTTTCGAAGAGAAAGAAATTCATAAATTATTTTTTTCTTGAAAGTAATGAAAAAAAATTTTTTTTTTAAATATTCTAGATTTATTTATTTTTCGTTTGAGTAAAAGAAAAAGGTTTTTAAAAGATCCCATGTATCATGGTGAGAGAAATAAATTCATAAATACGGTGTTGAATATGGTTTCACTATGGAAAAAAGTTAACGGCGATTTAGCTGTTGTTTGTAGCACATTTCCCCCGTTGGAGGTAAGAAGAGCTATGTTCAATGTTTTACAGTATAAAAATGCACCAACGCACTCCTCTGAAAAAATATTCCCGATAAATTTCTTTATAATCGTAATCTCTGCCATTTGAAAGGTCTTTATATAAAGTTTCATTAAAAGATATCCATTTCCCTAAAAGTTATGAGGGAAAAAATCGGATCGTGTGAGTTTTCCGAAAGTCCTCTCCCCACCCCCTGGGAAAATATTTTCCTCACAAATTTCTTTATAATCGTAATATATGCCGTTTGAAAGGAATTTATATAAAATTTCATTGAAAGATATCAATTTTCCTAAAAGTTATGATGGAAGAAATCGGATATTGCGAATTTTCTGAAAGTCCTCTCCTCACCCCACCCCCACCGGTTCGTTAGCGCAAATTTTTGTTTTCATATTCATTTTATACACATTTTCTTATACTTGTGAAACTTTTTTTTTTTTATTGTTTTGGTGGCCAGGTGTTAACTTTAACCCTTTTAATTATTCTTGTTTGCATACCTGATAATATTAAATACATTGTAAAGTAACAATATTAAATGAAATTACGAAATATTCTTCGATATTAGAACTTTACAATATATCCCACATCCACCTCTTATTCACATATTAGTATTAATAGTTTTGCTTTACAATAAAACAATACTGCTTTTGACGTAGATATGATATTAATTAAGTATACGCCAAAAGTATAATTTGTCACCGCCTACAAGAAGTCAACGGTTATATCCCTTTGCACAGGAAGTTATATTTAACGCTATAATTATTGTTACCAAATTATTGGTACACACGGATTGACGCTAGATGCATTATTGACTGCTGAGAGGCATGATCCAGGTATATATGCTACTAATTATATACAACTGTGTTTATATGGTTGAGAAATATTTTTAATATCTGATATATCAAGAAATATTGTTGATTTCATTTAATGAGAACGCGTACTTGTGTACATGTTTATATTTAATTCGAAAAGGTAGTGGATAGTAAAATTAGTATTAGGCTACATCCTGTTGTTTTCTGAGTTCAATTCCTACCATGATAATTTTTATATGTCCATATTTATGAATTTGATACCAGTTCAAGTACTGTAGTGGATTTAATATACTTTATCAAAATGTGTGGCTTTGTGCCAATGTCAGAAGTTAGAGTGTATAATGAAGTAAAATTCGATTCCATGTAACTGTCCAGCCTCTTACTCAAGAAAAATACAGAATTTACTTTATTGTTTGGAACAACTATACTTGGGATTTCAAAAGTAACAAATCAACATTTAAGTTTGGAGAAAGTACTATATACTTTAAGTTAAAGTTAGGACACGAAAATAAGTTTCCCCCACACCATTGTTATGTATTTCACTTCTATTATAATTACCGCATCATCGAAGGGACATAAAACTCTATTGTTTACACACAACCTTTGTCAACTTTTCACATGTAAACAGTGAGTGCTCTATACTAACAAGTTTTAAATTTTAAAGTTGTTTCCCCTTTGTATTTCGTCATTTATCCGCTAGGTGATACCAAAAAAAAAAAAGTTAAGAGGAATAATTGTTACAAGTTGAGATTTTCATTGACCTCGTGCTGTTTGACTTTATACGATCATATTCCGACTACATTCATATGTATAATTTAAATAAGACGAGCTAAAAGAAATAACGCAGAATGGCCAGTCGCGTGTATTTGAACAACACAGAAATACAAGTGTATGAAATACCTACAACATAAATTCTTGATTTATTAAAATTATCTTCTAGAGAATATATCATAATTACAAAATGAGTAATGGTCAATGGAGTATAGGTAGCTGATTATAAGGTAGAGGCAGATCCCTTACGTAGGATACATGAGGTTTCTTATATGCCTCAAGATGGTTGAGTGAGCTAAGATGATAAAGTAGAAAATATGGAGTTCCTGGCTGGAATGAGAGTGGAAGGAAGTTGTTGGAAATGTGTGTGGAGCAGGAGTTGATGGTAGGGAATAGTCTTTTTAAAAAGTGGGAGAAGAATAAGTTCACATGGTAGCGGGTGGAGGGAGGAACCGTAGTGGATAGAGTCTTGATGGATTATATATTAATTGACAAGAGAGCGGTAGGAAGGTTGGTGGATGTGCATGTAATGAGAGGTGGAGGAGTGTCAGATCACTTCTTAGGACAGGGTAAGTTGAAGGTATGTTTAAATTGGTATACAAGACAAATTACAGGGAAGAGAGAGGTTGTGAAGGTGAGTAAACTGGATAGGAGAGAGAAGGAGCAGGAGTACTTAGAGAAACTGATGGGTAAATATGACCAGGTTGAGAAACAGGAGGTAGGAAATGAGGAGGAGTGAGGGGCAGTAATGAGATGTGCCTCTGAAGTATATGGTTGGAATGGGGTGTGAGGTACAGAGGGTAAAAAAGGAGGTTGGAGGAAGGGAAGACAGGATGAAGGATATAAATGGAAATTTGTTGAAAGGAAGTGAGGATCTACAAAAGAGATGGGCAGAGTATCTTAGTGAGCTGTTAAATGTGGAGGATGTTAGGGAGGCGAGTATAGTGGCTGTAGGAGGAGAGATGAGAATGCATGTTGGGGAATGGAACTATGGTGCAGTTGGAAGAGAGAAGGTGAGGGAATCCTTGCAGAAAATGGCAAACTGGAAGGTGCTAGGTATTGATGGGTGTACAGTTATTGGCAGTTGCATTCTATTCCTTGACCTGAGCACAGAATGGGGCTTGTCTCTTTAAGCTGGGGAATGAATGGAATGCCTGGTGTGTGTCTTGTGGCTACCCTCCCCTAAAAAAATGGGAAGTAGGCTGGGGTATATATAAAAAAAAAATATCGTTGGCTCCAGCTTGTATCCAAGTATTGGGTTTGTCAGTTTCTATCCAGTCTCCTCGACATGTCTATGCTGAATGTGACTTTGGAGTCCAAGTTGGTGGTGAAAGAGTCATGGGCAGAATTTGCACAGGATGGTCGGTGCGGGTCGAGGATGTTGAAAACGCTCCTTTCCTCTCCTGCGTTTTACCTCATTCTGTTGTCTGTTCTGCTTGAAGGAGCTGGCTCTATTGTGAATAGTAGTCTTTGAGGTTGTCCTATCCATGGCAATCTGTTCCCATGAGGATGGATGGGTGTTAGTTTGAGCCAAGGTCTGTTTGAGCTGGTCTTTAAAAAGGAATTTTGGGCCTCCTCTGCATCTTGTTCCAATTGCAAGTTCTCCGTAGAGCATGATCTTTGGGAGATGAAAGGGCTCCATATGCTGGACGTGACCTGCCCATCAGAAGCAATGGTGAAGAATGGTGGCTTCAATGCTTGGTAGAGAAAGAGTTTGCTTAAAATCACCAGATAGCAGGAGAGATACACCTCCTATTGGGCAGTGACAGTCCCTGATATCTTGTAGGGTCCTATCTGGGGCCTCTAGGAATCCTTTATGGGCCATTGTGCATTCATCCCACACAATGAGCTGGTACCTTCTCAGGACTTTTGCTTTGTCCCAGCCCTTGCTGATATTGCAAGTTGCAGAGTCAGACATAGTCACATTAAATGCAAGTTTAAAAGTGGAATAAACCATCCTTTTATCATGGACAGGAAGTTGGGACAAAGAGCCAATGTGAAATTTTGCATTAAACTTGGGAACTCTGCTACAGAGACATTGAACATACTTCATTAAGCATATAGCGACGAGGCAATAGGTCATACACAATGTTTCGAGTGGCACAGGCGCTTGAAAAGCAGAACATCCCTAGAAGATGACGAACTTAGGTAAATAAGTTATTTTTTATTAAATATAACTTGTCCGGGAACCTTTTGGTACCACCTCATACTAAGCTACTGGTGATGTGGATAACCAGTCCCTCTATTTGATCCACATTAAGCAGGCTCTCCTCCCTTGTATCCACTATATTTTGCAGCCTTTCATAGTGGCACTTCCAAGCTTCTTTCTTTGCAGAATCACTAACTGCAAGTGCACCATCATTCATATGAATGCAAAATATAGTGGATTGTTGCAATATATGCTCTTTCTCATGGAGACAAGGTTGACTGTTGTATGTGCTGAGTAAGTAAAGAGAGGACCTTGACAAGAATGTGCCAGGTATGTTGGATTGAACCATTTCCCTGAGCCCTCAGCCTCCTGATAAGTAATGATGTTTCTGGAGGAAGAATTACAGTACCCACTGCTCTGTAGATTGATATATGTAATATTACACATTCTGGAGATGTAGCTGTAGTCTGCAAATATGTAGGCATCACAGTGTTATGATATAATATTGATATCAAGATTTTAGCACAGGATCAGCAATTTTGAGGAAGTGGGTAAGTTGATTATATTGAACCTAGTGCTCAACTACTACTTATTTTACTGACTTCGAAAGGCAAAGTTGACCTCAGCAGAATTTGAACTCAGAATGTAAAAATGGATGAAATGCCACTTAGCATTTTACCTAGCGCAGTAACAATTCTGCCAGCTTGCTGCCTATGTTATAATATTCCTTTCTACTATAGGCACAAGGCCTGAAATTTGGGGTTGGGGTTAGTTAATTACGTCGATCTCTGTATCCAACTGGTACTCAGGATGAAAGGCAAGCTCAGCAAAATTTGAACTCAGAACACAAAGACAGATGAAATGCTACTATGTATTTTAACTGGCATGCTTATGATTTGCCCAGTTTGCCACCATTGTTATGTTATAATATTGATAACAAATTACAAAATATATTTCAGTCACTTAGATAAATTTCTGTATCTAAAACTTACTAATATAGATATGTAGTAAAATTTCCACTGTTGAATTTCCATTTTTAAGTATCCTCTACATTGTTTACTTTTTCTCTATTTCAGAATATTAGATAATATTGAAAACAATATCTTGGAGTAAAATGATTATTAGATGGAGAAACAGCTTCCCAGTTACATAAAAATATCCCATGGATGATATTTACCAAGTTTACTGAACAAAATTTTTCTGACCGAAAACATGGATCAAATTCTTCAAGGACTTTTTGTTTCTAATCACCCAGATATACTTAAAGAAAAAATTCTACAAAAAATATTAAAATCACCGAAAACAGCACAAGACACAGTCCCAGTTTTAAACCTTGCTGTAAAATGGTCATTAGATGGAGAAACTGCATTCCAATGTACATCCGGTGTTCGACTTTACGAAAATTGGGCAAGAGACAATGAAGAGATATTTCAAAAATATTTCAACAAAGTTTTAATGAATGATATCTTAATTAATTCACACCAAAATCCAACAGCAGCCATTGTTATCATCGAAAAATCGTTACAAATTTTAAAAGGTACTGAATGCTATGCATCATTAGTGAAATATTTCCAGCAATTAATCACAATATTTTTAAAACAGAACAGTAATTTACAATGTTTAGCTATAATCTTTTCTTTATTGATGAAACAGCCTAAATGTGTTCCTGTTTATCAACGATATGACTTCTGTTGTGTGATCATTGATATTTTATATGTTACTAGAACACCAAAACAAGGAGTTAATTTTTTACAAGAAGTTAAAACTATAAATACAGCTGGACAAATTTTATTTCAATTATGGGAAAATTGTACTCCTAATAATTCTAATGATGACACAAAGAAAAATTCAGTTCATTATCTGTTTTCCTTAATTTCGCAGCCATTTGACAGTCCTGCTGTCTGTCTTGGAACGTTGAGCCAAATACCAGTTAAATCAGTAGAAGAAATTATTGATTTAATTAATATTGATGTAATTAATAAACCTAGAATCTCCAACACAATTTATCAAATTTTACATTGGCTGGATTGGCCATTTTCTCAACGAGTACATATATGGATAATTGGGATATTTGAAAAATTAGCAGCAGCAGGATTTGATGAAGTTTTAAAAGAAATTGCTCAGGAGGCTATTGTTTTCATAGTCAACATGCTGAAACCCATTGCTTCTAGAGAATCTGCAGCTAAGATCTTGGTACATATATATACAAAGATACAGCTGAGTCCTGATAGTACCTCTCACATGATAATGTCTTTGGTCGACATCATTCCAATATTAGCAGAGGAAAAAAGCAGCACAGGTTTAGCATGCATTGAAATTTTATTGGCCAATATGGAGTTGGAAATATATTGGCATTCTAAAGAACCATTTATAAAATATAGACAGACTTGTTTCTCAATCAAAGAACTGCAATTAAATAAAGTAAAACCTCTTGCAGCGTTATGTAATACTAGTAATTGCAGAAATTTTACTGTTCCTCCTCTTGAAATTAAGAAGGCTCTAACACGCAAAACTGGATTGTGCAATGTGAAAAACTCGTGTTATATGAATTCAGCTATTCAGGTGCTCTTTATGTTGGATAATTTTAGACAAGAGGTATTAGGCATGCCAGTGCCCCCTGGTGGAATCATCAGCAAACTACAAGAAGTTTTCTCCTATCTACTATCAAGCCAACGGCCTTCTTTTTACCCATCAGAATTCTATTGCAATGCTAATCCTTCGTGGTTTGCAAAATATGAGCAGCAAGACTGTGCAGAGTTTTTGTCACATCTTCTGAATGCTTTTGATGAGGAAGAAAAGAAAAACAGCACGAAAACAGAGTCATTGAGTGATAAAAACAAGGGAGAGATAACTAAATGCGAAATAGTAGATAGTAAATCAAGAACGCTGATTGATAGAAATTTTTTTGGTAAGCTCAGAAACTCTACAAGATGTCTAAAATGTCAAACAGAAACAAAATACGAAGAAAGATTTTCGTTTTTGCTCCTAGCATTACCACATGATGATGATGAGGAGGAGGAGGTGAAAGAAGAGAAAAATATAAATGATAAACTCGATATTCGAGACTTAATACAGAATTACTTCACAGTGGAAGAATTGAAGGTTAGTAATCAATTTAAGTGTCCAAACTGTGATGATTATCGTGATGGAATTCGACAAGTTTTCCTCATAGACGCTCCAGAATATTTAAATCTAACTTTATCAAGATTTTCTTATAATAAAAAGAATAAAAAGCGGTCTAAAATTATGGCTTATGTCAATTATCCAAAAGAATTATGTTTAAAATGTTTCACTACAAATGATGAGAGTTTGGTTGTCGAGGAAGATATTAATTATGTACTGTGTTCTGTTGTTATTCATTCTGGTTATAACAGTGATTCCGGACATTGTATATTGCTATCCCGACATTCGTGTTTAATTAATGAACATTATACAAACTTGAATAATTTACTAAAAGACAACTGGTATATTTTTAATGATGAATCTGTGACAGAAACAAAGTATAATTTTTCAGATACACTTAAATCATCAAAAAGTGACACTCCTTACTTTTTTATATATAGACGTGTAACAAAAGAACTATTAGATTCAGGTGAGTTATGCTGTAATCTAGAAGAACTGCTTGAAAAATCTGTAATTCCAGAAAGATTTCAAAAGGAAATTTCAAAAGACAATGAAAGGTATTTCAAGGAAAAATTATCACAGGTCAAAGATGAAGACAGCACAAAAAAGAAAAAAGATGACTTTGACTATGATGGCAGTGGGAACAGTGGAGGGACAAATGCTTTTGGCCACTTAGACATCTTTGGGTCTAAGTTTATATACTAAATTACTAAATAATCATTATCATCTCTTCATCATCATTTTAATGTCCACATTTCCTTTATTGCATGGCTTGGACTGAGGTTATTAAGGTGGATTTTCTATGGCCAGATGCCCTTCCTATTACCAACCCTTGTTTCTTAGCAAGGTAATATTTTCCCATGGCCATACCTGATTTTGCAGAACATTGGAAACAAATGACATTCATTTACAACAATTGTGCACTGTCAAGAAGACAAAAATACACACACACACACATTATATATATATATATCAGGTAGTCGAGATCTATAAGATCCAGGCAATTAACTCAGTAGCACTCCTGCTCACAGGTTACTTTGGAAGAATACCAATGATACTTACTGTCTATCAGCCAGTTAATAAAACAAACAATGCAAAATTAACTAGTTAATTTATGATTCTTAAGCACACTGTAAATCCATTGTATTTAATAACAATATGCTGCACATTTACTGCAAGGTAAAATATAATAAGTGAATAAATATTACACACACACACACACACCTGTCATTTATACAAAGATATGTGGTGAAAATGTCTGGTTATGTGGTTTCACAAAGTAATACATTAATATGCAAATAAATAACCATTCTATGGAAACGTTCATAACATAATTTGAAGAATATTTCTATTCATATTCATTGATTTTATGTGTGTGTGTGTGTGTGTGTGTGTATACTAGGCTTCTTTTCAGTTGTTTTCATCTCCTAAATCCAGTTACAATGCTTTGATTGGTCCTGGGCTTTAGTAGAAGGCACACACCCTAAGTGTAACACAGTGGGAGTGAACCCAAAACCATGTGGTTGGGAAACAAACCTCTTCATCACACGGACACACCTGTGCCTATACAACACATTTTCAGGGGTTTAATAATAAGTATTTAATATATATAGGTTCAAGCATGACTATGTGGTTCATAAGTTTGCTTTGCAAAACTTTCTGGGTTTGGGTACATTTCCACTGCATGCAGAACTTCTTGGGCAATTCTCTTCTGCTATAGCTTCCTCAGGTTGACCAATGCCTTATAAATATATGAACTGAATGTAGTAGACAAAACTATACAGAAACCCATTGTATGTAAAAATTGTGTGTGTGTGTGTATATCATCATTATTATTTGAATGTCTATTTTTCCATGCTTGCATGACTTGGATGAGGCAGATTTTCTAAGGCTGGATACCTTTCCTGTGATAAGTTGGTTGTTAGGCACCAGAAACTAAGAAAATAAGTAATTCAGACATGGCTGAGCATGGCATTGTTAACAAGGGTATTGGTGGCATTGAGACACCTCCATGCATATTGAGTTTAAACAACTTGTTGATCCTGCTATGGCAAAACAGAATTATTATTCTTTTCTACTCTAGGCACAAGGCCCAGAATTATTATTATTAAGGCAGCAAGGTGGCAGATATGTTAGCATGCCAGGCAAACTGCTGAACAGTATTTCATCCGTCTTTACATTCTAAGTTCAAATTCCGCTGAGGTCAACTTTGCCTTTCATCCTTTCGGGGTTGATAAAATAAGTACCAGTCAAGCACTGGAGTCAATGTTATCAACTAGCCCCTCCCACCAAATTTCAGGCCTTGTCCTTATAGTAGAAATGATTATTATTGTTATAAAAGCAGCAAGCCTTATGCCTACTATAGTAGAAGGAATTATATACAGACAAACAGTCCTCATTTAATGTCATTGATAGGTGCTTGAGAAGAGCAAATTTAAGTGAAATGACAGAAAGCAAAACCAATTTAACCAATGCTCATTGATATAAAAAGAGTTAGATTCCTAGTCACAAAAAGATCAACAAAATTGTAAATAAACACTTAAGAAATATTAATACAAATCAATAAGATGGTTGTTTCTTTAAAGAACTTGAACAAAGTCTGTTATCTTGCATTGTTTTTCTTATGATTGTATAATTTCTTTTAGAAGTTGAAGTCACTCATTATTAACCTGTTTCTTTCTTAACTTTCTTCTCTTTGAAGATCTTTTTGGGTGAAAATTGGCATAGCTCTATCTAAAATAAGGACACTCTGACAAATATTTTAGTTGTCAAAATACCTGGTGGTCTTGCATTTTCACTCGCAGTACTGTTCTACTTTCCATGAGGTCCTCATTAGATATTTTTTGGCCATGAGATTCAAGGAACTTCACTCTTTTATATTTTAAGTATTGTCATGCCTTAAAAGAGTTGTATCTCTGTCAAATACATAATAAATGTAGAAAGATTGTGTCTTAAAAGAAAGCCGTGAAATAAAAAAAATTAATATCATGCATTGTTATCCATCATTATCTGTTTATTGACTTATTTATATATATTACTGAATTGAAAACAACTGGTTGCAAAGGAAGAAAAAATGGAAAGAAGTAAAGCAAACAAATTCAGTTTGATAGGCATATGTGTTGTGAATTTTTACTTTGGTTTTATAGATTTCCCATCAATGTTATACACAATGACCTTAAGTGAGGACTCTGTGTGTATGTATATACTTTTGTGCATGTATGCATATACTTTTGCATATGTATGTATCTACTTTTGTGTGTATGTGTGTGTGTGTATATATATATTTACATACATTAATCTGTGTATCATACTAAATGCAGTTACCTCATAGAAAGCCAAATTAACTGCTGAATTCATCCTGAGATAATATTTCTTATAGACATAGTGTTTTTACTTTGGTTTTATAGATTTCCCATCAATGTTATACACAATGACCTTAAGTGAGGACTCTGTGTGTATGTATATACTTTTGTGCATGTATGCATATACTTTTGCATATGTATGTATCTACTTTTGTGTGTATGTATGTGTGTATATATATATATATTTACATACATTAATCTGTGTATCATACTAAATGCAGTTACCTCATAGAAAGCCAAATTAACTGCTGAATTCATCCTGAGATAATATTTCTTATAGACATAGTGTTAAAAAACACAAGTATATCAGTAGCAGACGAAAATCATTCAGCATCGGTGAATATTAGTAGTGGATGAAAATTGTCCAACAATGGTGGTGGTATTGCTAAATTAAGTATTTAATAGAGATACAACTCTTTTAAGGCATGAGGCTAGATGCACATTTCTGCCTTTTGGGGCTTTATTAGTAGCAAATACCCACTAGCAGCCACATGCTTAAACAAAATCTATTGTCACTGACAGAAAAACTGATTAAAAAATCACTGATGTTGCAAGTAGCTCGAGAGCTGAATAAAAGTTTGCCATGTGCAACAGAAGCAGAATATGTTTAAAGTAGCAATCCGTTAATCATACTAAATGCAGATACATCATGGGAAACCAAATTAACTGCAGTATTCATCCTGAGATAATACCTCCTATAGATGTACAGTATTATATAACACAAAAGTATATTAGTAGTGGATGAAAAATGTCCAACAATGGTGGTGGTATTGCTAAATATGCCTTTCTGCCACTTTGCTACTAAAATATTTTTGTGTTATTTAACACTGTATGTCTAGAAGAAATTTTATCTCAAGATGAATACTGCAGTTAATTTGGCTTTCTGTGATGTATCTGCATTTAACAGTATACATATTGATATTTTAAACTAATACTGCTTCTGTTGTGCATAAATGAATTTTTGAAAGTGAACTAACAATTTCAAAATGCACCTATCAGTCCAGTAGAAGGTACTCTAAGTTGACCACCGTGCTTTAACACCTTTTTGACTCAAGTGAGAGTTTTTTCTCTACAACAAACTTCAGTGTAAACCCTTTATAAGTTCAAATATTTCTCAAACATATTTCAACTGATCTTCAATTTGTTTATTCCCATTGTTGTTTTGCGCACCTACTTGTGATATATGTATATAATATATATGTATGTGTGTGTATGTATACATATATGTGTATTTGTGTGTGTACATGAATGCGCATATGCGTTCATTCATTAAAGTACTGGAAGGCTAGATTGACGCGTTATTTCCAATGCAACACTCAACTCCACCATTTCAATATAAGGACTTTTAATATCTAACCCTGTAAATAACTAGCTTGGTATTAAGCATTTATTCCTATCACACTAATATTCATTATTTAGTTTTATTTTTTTCTCTCTTTGGTTCTATACTACTTTGTCTTAAATCTATTCTAATTTAATTTTATTTTCATTCTCAATTCTGTGTTCTTTCAGCTTTTAACATTAGCATTTAAAATAAATATATATATATTTTAATACCTACTTCATTTTCTCCCATTTATTTAGTTATTTACTTTTCTATTTTATATCTTAGTATCTCAGAATCAAAAGTCACCAGCAATTTCTCTTGTTTCCCTCAGTACTACCTCTCCCACTTCACCCAGTTTTGTGTTTTATTGCTTGTGTTTGCTTTCTTTACCTATTTCATCCACCAACACCACCATAGTCAGTGGCTAAATTCTTTATCTGCATCATTCTTGACCTATCACTATCATCATTACCACTATTATTAATACAAATTTTGTCTTCATTATCATTAATGTTGTTCATGTCCTACCTATTATTACTGTTGTTGGTATTATTATCATTATTATTATTATTATTAAGGCGGTGAGTTGGCAGAATCGTTAGCACGCCGGGTGAAATGCTTAGCGGTATTTCGTCTGCCGCTACGTTCTGAGTTCAAATTCCACCAAGGTTGACTTTGCCTTTCATCCTTTCAGGGTCGATTAAATAAGTACCAGTTATGCACTGGGGTTGATATAATCGACTTAATCCGTTTGTCCATCTCTGTGTTTAGCCCCTTGTGGGTAGTAAAGAAATAGGTATTTTGTCTATCACTATGTTCTGAGTTCAAATTCTGCCGAGGTCAACTTTGCCTTTCATCCTTTCGGGGTCAATAAAATAATAAGTACCAGTTATGCACTGGGGTCAATGTAATCGACTTAATCCCTTCCCAAAAATTTCAGGCCTTGTGCCTACATTAGAAAGGATTATTAATATTAGATGTTTATATTTCTAGAGCATTATCACTTCCTTATTCTCTTTTTGGGGATATGCTTTCTTTATTGTTATACTCACTTGATCATTATTTTGGTTGCTGACAATTTTTTTTTTATTATTAGCCTACCTCACCATTTATATATTCTTTTTCTTCTAACTTATCTTTATCTGTTTTGGTATTACTATTGTATAAGGCCTGTCTGCCATTTCACCATTTTTATTTTTGTCTTTATTTTAAACATCTTGTTTCCTCCAGATATAATTAAAATACAGTGCTTGACAGACGCACAATGTAAGAGCACACCTTTTGATGCAAGTCTTATGAAATGCCACTCTAGTATTTAAAGCCTCAAATATTTCATAACTTTTCACTTGGAACTTTTGCATGCAATGGTGTTAAAAGCAGAGTGGTGCCAAAACAATTATAACTGATCATTAAAGATGTGATAAACTCTTTCTTTGTCTTCTTATTTGGATTATATATCTGTGTATATATGTAATGTTATAATAAAAGCCACAATTTTTGTTAAATAAGCCACACAGGATTTCCTGGTTGAAACATTAATTTATTTTGCCATTTGTCAAGCTAAAAACAAAACCATTTGTCACTTGCTTTTCTAAGCAGATAATATTCAAACAAGGAATGCTGGTAAGGAAGAAGACTAAAAAAAAATCATGAGGGAAATAATCAGTGTTACAATAAACAATGTCAAAAGACATAAACAAGATGTTAATGGTTAACTATGTGTCTAGTGGCCTATTTTTAAATTCTGTCAAAATGTATTCCTTAAAATGTGGACATACAGAAAAAATCTCATTCCTGGAATTTATGTAATCTTTGGAGGTTCTCAAGATATAATACTGAATATCTTTTTGACCTGTTAATATAGGGTCTGGCTTTGGAGATAGTCTTCCAGTTGACGTTGTAGTTAGTTCCTTCGTCTTTAAACCTCCAGATTAAAGCCAAAAGAGTCATTGAACATCTTTTATCATGGTGCCTAAAATTCAAAAGATGATTGTTATAGTTGGATTTAAATTTTCCTTCCACTACTGCAATTTCTGTCCAACTGTTGCTATAATCCACTGAAACCTGTGCTTCATAGATAATGGAATTTATCATTCACTATACAAAGTGTATAAGATGCTTTTCTCATGACACCAAGATCTGTGTGGTCACTCTGTAAGTAGCAAAACTAAAAAGTCCCTTGACTAAGAAAGGGATGACTTTAAAGAGGTGACGAAGGAAGGCTGAGTATGATGAGAGAAACAGATTTATTGTTGCAAGAGGTTGATAGAGAAGAAATTAAAAGTGGAAGGGATAGGGAAAAGGAAAAGGGAAAGAATAGTGTCAGGGATTAGTGAGCAAGAAAAGGATAATAGACGGGGATATATTTTTGATTTAATTACATTTTTTAAATGTAACTTAAGTAAATTCTAAATTTCATTAGATATATATATCCCATCAAGAGAATAATCTTGTTTTACTCCTCATTTTCTCAATTAGTGGTATAGAACAAGATTCAAATTTCTGAGTAAAATAGCAACATTTCAATGAAAATTTAATAATTATGGAATAAAAGTCTTTTAAAATTATATTTCATTTCGTATTGTTTAAATAAAGTGTTTTTTTTTATTCTTAATTTTTTTATCTGACGATTATATTTTTTGGTTTTATTTTTAAAATAAGTTTGTAGCAAACAGGTGTACATAAAGGAGGGGGCTAAACTGGACTATTGTGAAACACTAACCTCATCAAAACTTGTCCGAACACAACCATAAACTACAGAATTTGTAATCATGATCAATGTAAAGATTGTACATTTTCAAAACTGATCTTCATTAAATGTTGGAAGCTAGATATTATTATTGGAAGTTAAACACTAGATATTTGATGTTATCATACAATAAATCAATGATAACAATGGGAAGAATTCGTAATTAAATGAGAATTATGGTAGTCAAGTGAGGGGCAATATAAAGAAAATATATCCCCTGGTTTTGGATGTGGTTAAAATATTTATACATTTTGTTTTTATTTTACATATGTTGATTTATCAACATCGTAATTTGACATTTGTTTTTCTTTGTTGAAGACATCTCACTACATGGCTTGATCCTTTCCTAACTTTTGTGTTCTGTCTAACATACTTTTAACAACAGCTTGTCTACATACCTATCTATTGTTGACATGCTTTTAATGGTGTGATATTCTGTATACCTTCTTATTGCTAAGGTATATGACATGCTTTTAATGATGAGATGTTCTTTATACATCCCTATTGTTGTTGATGACATGCTTTTAACAGTGAGATGTGTAACATACCTACCTATTATTAGAAAGTACCTGACCATGTCTGACATGTGAGTCTCTTAGCTAATATGACCACATTAATTTCAGTATCATAGAGGTTCTGTGACTAATAAAAAGCAATTAATAATATTTCCCAGCCACTAGCAAACAATAAAAAAACATGTTGCAGTGAAAAAGAGCACGTCCTAAACATTATATCTAATGACAATACTTAACCAACTTTGTGATAAAATGCACCCAGTTCTTGCTGTAAAGTTGTTGATAAGAAGGGCATAGAGCTTATGAAACCATTCCAAAATCAGTCACAAATGTAAAAACATAATTTTGTATATAGACTCACATTTTCTTAGTGCTGCACACTGTAAGTGGAATGGTTGGGTATAAAAATGTGGCCATGTCTGAAATTCCCTTGATTGCCAGCAAACAATTACCTAGGCTCTCTTCTTTTCAGAGGCAGAAACATAACAAACAACCCATCAACCACTGGAACACTTGCATCTTCCTATTCAGAGTTGCCACCATTAATATTATGAATAAAGATGTCTGGAGAGATTGTTCTCATGCTCAACCTTTCGCCTTGAAGAGGGGGTCCTTTGTTACCTGCAAAGGTATTAGCTCCCTGAATTTTTCCAACTTATCCTCACCGTGGATACTAGTTTTTCTTTTTTAACTTGCTGACTCTTCCAAGACAGGTCAGCTTGATGCTGTTAATGTTCTGTTTAACCTGTTGCAGGTCAACACTTGCAAGAAAGATATAAGCGGGAAGACAATTCCATAGGGAGGATGTTCTTGGGGAAAAAGAAAGAATGGGCATAGTTGTTAATGCAAGGCAAAAGTGGTTAGACATGACAAGAACGGTAAGAGGTGAAAAGACAAGTGGGTGGCAGGGAGCTGAGTGATGGATGTATGAAACTAGCCTACTCTGAGAAACAGAGGCCATTATAGCAGCAATAAAAAGACAGAGGAGATAGCTGGTCAGAGTTCATTGGTGATTAAATACAAATCAGACAAGTGCTCTGAAAAGAAGGTCTAGTTTTGGTGATCCTATCCTAGATATGCTGGAAAATATTAGCTAGAAATTTTGAGGTTAGATTAGTAAATGTCGCCAATATGAACCACTGTAAAAGTTATGGAGGGATAGAATAACTATAACCTAATATATATAGAAAACCAATATACAATTCAAAGCAGCTTTTGTTAGGTTGCTAATCAGTAAACGTCTTCCTTATATTTTTCCATAAATTTTGTTTTATGTTCCTTAATCTTTGTCAAATCTATCATTCAACACACTTTCTAACTCTATTAGGATTCTCTTTCTTTTTACGGACTCTCAAAATCCCCTGTCAGCCTTTTCGTCCACCTACTACTACTTATCTCATTAAGATGTCGAACCCCTTTCAATTTCAATTATTTAATAAACTTAATAATGTCACTTATTTTTGGATCCATTTCAATCAGAGGTTAAACAACAGGAAACTGTGTATCACTCTCTAGTGATTTGAGGTAAGTTCTTTCTTGTGCACTCAGTGATATTTACGCTGTGTTGCGTTCACCAAATTTTATAAACATTGCAGTTGTAACATTTACTTACTCTCTCTTAATAATAACTAATTATCTCCTGTAATTAACTTAAGAGATTATTTATTAAGCAAACGAAGAAGAAGAAAATAGTGATATCCTGTGAGAAATATTTGTAAGTTCTGTTCTATTTAACTAACATCTTTTAAGTATATTATGTCAGGATCATTGATATATTTTATCGAGTGTCTCTACTTCACTTCATTGACAAAATTATTTGAACATCGGACAAATACATTGCAGTATTTTTTCCGGCTCTTTACGTTCTGAGTTCAACACCCTCTATGGTCAATAAAATAAAGTACTAATCAAGCTTTGGAAATCGATGGTATCGACTAAATCCCTCACTTCAAAATAGCTGACCTTGTGCCTAAATTATGAATCATTTTCTCATCTTATAACTACGTTGTTATGTATCATTGTTATATTTGATCAAGCCTCCCTACTTCTATATCTCATTATTTCATCTTAATTACTCACATTGTTATGTATCGTATATTTTACAAATTAGTTTTATAGAAAATCTCTATCTTTTTACATTTATTCGTCATCTACACCATTCGGTCAATATAAAGAATTGACCTCCTTTAGGATTTAGTCGATACCATCGATCTCCAAAGCTTGATTAGTACTCTATTTTATTGACCCCTGAGGGTCAATATAAAGATCCTCACCCGTTAACGAAAAAAAAAAAGTTTGCTGGGTGTTAACAACTGTGTAGAAAACGAATAGGAAAAAAATTTGCGCAAACGAACCTCGGGGTGGGGAGAAAAGGACTTTCGGAAAATTCACTAGATCCGATTTTTCCCTCATAACTTGCAGGAAAATGGATATATTTTTTTTACGGAATCCCACGTTTTCGGCTATGGAGAATCCGATTCTGAAAAATATTGTTTGTAAAATTTCAATTTTTCAAAAAGAAATACCCCCAACCCCCTCCCTTCCCTTCCCAATTCTACGGTTTTGGCCTTCAACCAGGCTATCCATATGCTACAAATAACAGCCAAATCTCAAAACTGCAATAACATAATGAAAGAAATATGTAATCAATCTGCCCATTTTCAAACGCACGATGTTTTGCGCTGGTCAAATGATTCTCTTTAATTTCACTTTGTCACGGTGTTTCTTTGCTATTTCTGCTTTTCTTTTTTCAAAAGAGTTTGCTGTTATTTCTACACTCATATTTTTTTGTAACTTTCAAAACCCAAAACAAAACATGTGAACACTTTAATTTCGCATGAATTGCTTTGTCATATTATTGCAGGAAATTTCTCTGAAAGAAATTTTTGCAGAAAGGTGAATAGATTGATTACATATTTCTTTCGTTATGTTATCGCAGTTTTGTGAGATTTGGCTGTTATTTCTAGCATGTGGATAGCCTGCTTAAAGGCCAAGGCTGTAGAATTGGGTGGGAAGGGTGTTGGGTTTTGGGATTACTCCAATGAATTGACAGTATGGTAATTGCTTCTTGTTTTTTTCTCTCTGTAAACGTGCTGTCTCTGTTTTTGTTAATTTAACTTGCTGTACTTATGGTCAGATATCTTCTCTCCAATAATTTTCATACTTATACTTCATTGTCCATTATATCTTTCTATTTCAGATAAAAATATTTCACTGAAAATGATCGACATATTTATCAACTTTTGAAGGCTAAAACTAATTCATTCATCAAACTGATGCCAACCCGTTTTTTATAACTCAGGTTTGGATAGATGTGGAACACAAAGTTATGAATAAGAAAGCAAAGCTTGAGTATATTGACTCATCTACCCAGACACAGGAAAATGCAAAAGAGAAATCCTACCCTTGTGATATATGCAGAAGATCATTAACAACAAGAAAGAATTTAATTCAGCATAAATTAAATCACTCAGTCTCCAAGCTGTACCCCTGTGAAGTTTGTGGTAAAAAGTTTACTACAAATCGTTCCTTGTCTCTCCACAAACATATTCATACAGGAGAAAAGCCACACTGTTGTGATATCTGTGGTAAAGCATTTTCTCAAAATAGTAATTTATCTTCCCACAGACGTATACATACAGGTGAGAAACCATATCACTGTGATGTCTGTGGTAAATCATTCTCTGTAAATGGTAGTTTATCTTATCACAAACGTACACACACAGGGGAGAAACCATATCATTGTGATATCTGTGGTAAAACATTCTCTCTGAATGGTAGTTTATCTTATCACAAACGTACACACACGGGAGAGTACCCATATCGTTGTGATATCTGTGGTAAATCATTTTCCCGGAGTGGTGGTTTGTCTTACCACAAACTCGTTCACACTGGAGAGAAACCATACCACTGTGATATCTGTGGTCAAATGTTCTCTCACAGTGGCAGTTTGTCTTCTCACAAACGTATTCACACAGGAGAGAAACCATATCACTGTGATATCTGTGGTAGAACATTTTCGCAGGGTGGTAGCTTGATATCTCACAGGCGAATCCATACTGGAGAGAACCCGTATTATTGTGATATTTGTGGTAAAACATTTTCTCAGAGTGGTGGCTTGTCTTACCATAAACTTGTTCATACAGGGAAAAAACCATACTGCTGTGATATCTGTGGGAAATCATTCTCTCAAAATTGTAATTTATCTTCTCATAAACGTATCCACTCTCGTGGGAAAGCATGCTATGATGGCATATGAACAGTATGAAATGATAATAAGTTAAAATGCAATATGAAGTGGTGACTTTTTGATCTGTAACAACTGCTACTTGAAGTAAATTGTGGAAAAAGAAACATTTTATGGAATAAAATATGGCTTTACATGCTGTTGTAGATTTACAGTGCATTACTATTCATATTATTAACCCTGCTTTGTTAAAGAAGTTCTATTCATGTGAGTGTTAGGTGTTGGTATGTAACAGGTGAACATATGTATGTACATGCAGAGTTTAGTGGCATCTTGGGCAAGTGTCTTCTACTATAGCCTCGGGCCATCCAAAACCTTGTGAGTGGATTTGGTAAACAGAAACTGAAAGAAGCCCATCATATATATATATATATATTATACACACACACACACATACATAGGTATGCATGTGAGTGTTTGTGTTTCCCTGCCATCGCTTGACAACCAATGCTGGTGTGTTTATGTCTCTGTGACTTAGTGGTTTCGCAAAAGAGACCAATAGAATAAGTACTAGGCATATAAAGAATAAGTTCTGGGATCGATTTCTTTGACAAAAACCCTTTAAGGTGGTGTTCCAGCATGGCCGCAATCAACTGAAGCAATTAAAAGACTATATGTGTAGGTGTATGTAAAAGGTGAATATATGATTGTACCTGTACAGTTCTATATACATGTGTGTAGATATATAAAAGATGTATATTCTACATTTATATACATCTATGTGTATACATGTGGAGTTCTAAATGTGTAGGTGTGTAAAAGGTGAATGTATATGTATGTACATGTACAGTTCTATATGGGTGTATGTAAAAAGTGGGTACATTTATTTACATGCAGAGTTCTAGATATGTATTTAGTGGATTTATGTTTGTACACATACAATCATATATGTATGAAGCATTTAGTAAGTAATTGTTCATAAGCGCCACAACTTAAAAACTGAGAAAAATGCAGTCAAAGTTTCACAACTTTCAGAATGCGATATCTGGGCAAGGAACAAAGGAAGCTGGTTTTGGTCTTAAAAAGACCATGGAAACCTCCTCTAATCATTGCACCTGAGTAAAATTATTTATTTGTGTGCATCTGAAACATGAAACAATGACTGCATCTTTCTCAGTTTGTAGAATATACCAGTACTATGAAATGGTTTATCACATTGCATATTTTAGCCATAATACCTAGAAAAAACATACAGAGACCCCACCACCACCACCAAAGATATTGTTTGTGTTTTAATATACTAAGGTATCTTTAAGAGGTAACTATGACATAAGATAACCCATTATCGTTATGATGGTAACACGGAATATTAGAAAATGAGCCATAACACCTCAAAAGATGATACAGGGACCACACCAAAGTTAATGATTGAATGTGTATGCTTACGATGGTATGTTACTAAACTTTCTGGTTTGAGTTTGGGTGAGCAAACGTCGAGGTACAATTTTTTTCAGTCAGATTTTCAACATTATTGCAAGCCTCACTGGTTCTTCCAACTTTTTGGGATTCTAGACATTGAGACAAAGAAAATGATACACTAACCTCGAAAATGGCTGGGGTGGTGCTTACAACACTCTGTTACTAAACACCTCATATATTCTCCAAATATATTTTTCATCTTTTTCTACTACTTTTTTCCTTTTACTCTGCTTTATTTTTCTTTCTGTCACTTTCCTTCCTTTTCCCCTCCTATATCATACTTTTTTCTACATCATCACACTCTATGACTACAAAACTACATATAATTGTGTAAACCCCATCAATTTTCTAATCATAACTTGCCTGAGTAGCAAGAGACTGAACAACCAAAATAAAATATTAATCTCTACCATGGTAACAAATACTTTTTTACCAACATTTAATACTGAACAATATATATCAGCATCATCATCGTTTAACGCCTGTTTTCCATGCTAGCATGGGCTGGATGGTTTGACCAGGGTCTGGGAAGCCAGGAGGCTGCACCAAGCTCCAGTCTGATTTGGCAGTGTTTCTACAGCTGGATGCCCTTCCTAATGCCAACCACTTCGTAAGTGTAGTGGGTGCTTTTTATGTGCCACCGGCACAGGTGCCAGGGGAGGCTGGCAACAGCCACGATTGGTTGGTGCTTTTTACATGCCACCGGCATGATATATATATACACACACACACACACACATACAGGGTGCAGTGAATAAACTGTTGTCTAAATTATGCAAAAATGAAAATAACACTGACATCTCATTTTAACAGATATATTTATCAAAATTACATAAAAATATCTTGAAATACTACAGAGTAAATTTATTCAATAAAATCACCATTAGCTGCAACCATGGCCTCCAGACCCCTCTGGAATCTCCTGCAACTCTTCTGGACAGTCTACTTGTTTATGTTGGTGAATGCTGCCATAATCCTTGCCATCAGCTTATCTTTGGTGTTACTGGTCTCTTGTTCAACTGTGCCCCACACATGATAATCAAGGGCGTTGCAGTGTGGGGTGTTAGGTGACCAGATGTTTGGGGGTGATGTGGTCGCAGAAATTGCCTGACAGCCATGGCTGGGTTCTGCTTGTGTGGCATGGTGCAGAGCTCTTGCCAGACACAGGATCTTCCAACAGCCACCATCTTTACCCAGGGCAGCACTACCTCCGCCAGTCACTTGATGTAGGCCTCCATGTTGAGTGTGAAACTGTTTGGGAAGATGAATGGAGGCATAACGTTGCCATCACTAGTGATCACTGCAGACACCATGATGATTGAATGTTTTGATTTTTATCACTCAGCACATTTTTTCACTTCTGATGTGATTTTTATAACTTCTGGCATGAATGCCAAGCAGTACAGCATGTCATTTCCAAATTTCTGGCAGAGTGAATTTCATCATGGTGCTGTTTTTCTCGCAGACCATGCCCAACTGACCCTACTATATTGTGTAGTTGACAAAATCAAAAACAATGCGCATACACGAAATTAAAAATATAAAATGGCAACAATTTACCCATCTCATCCTGTATATGTGTATGTATACACACACGATGTGAGTGAGAAGTAGGGGAGGAAATGGTGAAGTCTTTTATATGTTGTAAAACAATTTCTGTATTTTGAGAAGATGCATAGCACTTTTACAAAAATATTTGTGATACAAATTAACAACTAGTAACCAAGTTTGGATCATAGAAATTACTGTGTTGTATAAGACATACCTTTTTAATATCAGCTATATCCAAAAGTTGCCTTGCATCTAATGTGGCTGAACTATGAACGTGGGATCAAGTACCATAGGCCACGAAGCTAGTTGTCTGTACACCAGCTTGATACAATAGTTGCTACTAATAATAAAGTACTGAAAACAAGCCAAATTATCACAGCCTGCTAGCATAAACTTATGAAAAATTGCTTAGAGTACATCAGCAGTTATGTGGGAAGTCACATCATCTCATTACACCTTCCTCCTCAACATACACAATCTACACCTGATTTATCTCTTACATTATTTAATTATCTTGTTACCTTTTAGCTATCCAAGTGAAAAATTCTAGAAAGATGAAAGGAATATTAAATTTTCATCTGCCTTTCAGCTATTTGCAATGAGTGGATAAAAGCAAAGCCATAGTTGTGGTATGCCATTCTTGCAGCTGACTGCAGTTACACACACACAAAAAAAAAAATCTCAGCCCAAAATATGAATTTTATATCCTCTATGGCAATTCTCTTCACCAAAATATAAGCAACTATGCACTTGATCTGAAAGAAGATAAAGTTCAAATATAGTATTCCCATAACATTTATGATAAATATAAGGTTTTGTACTTTATTCAAATATACTGTTACAATATTATAGTTACAAGCATAGAACCATACATTTTACCCCTACAAACTACTTTAAAATATCTTTTAATAAGTGTATATTGAAGCATACTAAATTTCTATTTTTTAAATTAAATATACTTGTAAAATAGAGGGGTGTCTTATATGCTAGCAAATACAGTCAGCTTTAACAAAACAGACTTTGATTGCAGCTAACGCATGTAGGTGTAATGTTCACTTTTCATTATTTACATTTCATCAAGGCCATATAAATAACAGACACCTAAAAAATATATAGCATAAAACAATAGTTATATTTAAAAATCAAATAAATCTACAAATGATGCTTTTAATATTGCGAAAATGTTCTTTTATGTCCTTGAATTTGGATATCTGGAATCGGGATTATCCTCCCTTTAGTAGCTTCATCAAGGGAATTGTTTTTTCTTTATCACATATCTTTTTGTCTGTTCATTTCAAATGTAAAATTATTTCTGCCCTTTCATCAATATTGTAATATCCTCCTTTTCAGGTTAGACTAGAATGTTTGTACTTTGACTTAATTCATCTGAAGAATGTCATTGTGGTAAGCCCCTTGATACTGGAGGTCATCATGAATTATCATAGTGACTTAATGTAGGTAATATTGGTTGTGCCATCAAGATAAACTTGATCATTAAATGAGCCCTAAACCAGGATAATTATTGTCTCAACTATGGAGTCATTGGAATTGTCAAGAGATAATGTGAAGAGGCTTGATGGACTCACTCTTTACCCTTGGGTTTGAAGCAGATACTTCATACAGACACTGCAGTTAGCAGTACATTTGCTCCATCACACATCCTTAATGCAGTGATGGAGGTGAGGATTACAATATCAGTAACTGGATGAAATACTGTAATTTGTTGGCAAATTCAATCTGGCTTTTGAGATGTGAATTGCTGGGCCACTAACAAGGAAGTCTTATGTATTAAAATGATGCTTGAGACAGTGCCTGACTGTTTCAGTACTTCAGCCTCACCATCACCCACAGTAATACCATGTTTTAGGGATGTCTCAAAAATGTTTCTCTTTGATGAATAATTGAATGGAGTGTGCATGTCTTTAGTTATAATTTTATCATTTAATCATACTGAGAACTGAGTAAATAGAGGACTTAGGCAATTATCTGAAGAATCATCATCATCATCATCATCATTTAGCGTCCGTTTTCCATGCTAGCATGGGTTGGACGGTTCAACTGGGGTCTGGGGAGCCCGAAGGCTGCACCAGGCCAGTCAGATCTGGCAGTGTTTCTACAGCTGGATGCCCTTCCTAACGCCAACCACTCCGAGAGTGTAGTGGGTGATTTTATGTGCCACCGACACAGGTGCCAGACGAGGCTGGCGAACGGCCACGCTCGGATGGTGTTTTTATGTGCCACCGACACAGGTGCCAGACGAGGCTGGCAGACGGCCACGCTCAGATGGTGTTTTTATGTGCCACCGACACAGGTGCCAGATGAGGCTGGCGGACGGCCACGATCGGATGGTGTTTGTTACGTCCCCAAAGCACGGAGGCCAGTTTATGCGGTACTGGCTACAGCCACGTTCGGATGGTTTTCTTGTGTGCCACCGGCACTGGTACCACAAAGATACAAATTCCATTGATGTTCATCTATTTTGATTTGTTTTGATTTGATTTGATTTTCACTTGCCTCAACAGGTCTTCACAAGTGTCACAAGAAGGAAGGTATGCACAGGTGGACTGACTACGTCCCAGGTAGGGGCCACGGGTTATGGCCTGACTAGTCTTGCCGGGTCTTCGGATGGTGTTTTTATGTGCCACTGACACAGGTGCCAGATGAGGCTGGCGAACGGCCACGATCGGATGGTGTTTGTTGCGTGCCCACAGCACGGAGGCCAGTCGATGCGGTACTGGCTACGGCCACGTTCGGATAGTTTTCTTGTGTGCCACCGGCACTGGTACCACAAAGATACAAATTCCATTGATGTTCATCTATTTTGATTTGATTTGATTTGATTTTCACTTGCCTCAACAGGTCTTCACAAGTGTCACAAGAAGGAAGGAAGGTATGCACAGGTGGACTGACTACGTCCCAAGTAGGGGCCACGGGTTATGGCCTGACTAGTACTGGTACCACAAAGATACAAATTCCATTGATGTTCATCTACTTTGATTTGGTTTGATTTTGATTTTCACTTGCCTCAACAGGTCTACACAAGTGTCACACACTTGCCTCAACAGGTCTTCACAAGTGTCATAAGTAGGAAGGTATGCACAGGTGGACTGACTACGTCGCCGGGTCTTCGGATGGTGTTTTTATGTGCCACCGACACAGGTGCCAGATGTGGCTGGCGAACGGCCACGATCGGATGGTTTTCTTGTGTGCCACCGGTACTGGAACCACAAAGATACAAATTCCATTGATGTTCATCTATTTTGATTTGGTTTGATTTTCACTTGCCTCAACAGGTCTTCACAAGTGTCACACGTGTCACACACTTGCCTCAACAGGTCTCCACAAGTGTCACACACTTGCCTCTGCCTCAACAGGTCTTCACAAAGTGTCACACACTTGCCTCTGCCTCAACAGGTCTTCACAAGTGTCACACACTTGCCTCAACAGGTCTTCACAAGTGTCATAAGAGGGAAGGTATGCACAGGTGGACTGACTACGTCGCCGGGTCTTCGGATGGTGTTTTTATGTGCCTGTAAAAATTCTGTCCTGTATCCATATAATTCCACTGTCCATTTTGCTGTATGTAGGTACCACATGATGGGTTGACTCAACATTGGTAGAGATTGCAGCAAAGTGTTGAATTAATTCTCAGTACTGGAATGAGAGAGAGGGGTTCTTCTTGCAGACTGAGACCAAGATATAAACACAATGTGACTGCTCACCATCACACTAGTGTAATCACACTGGAAACTACTTCAAAACAGATTTTGAAGCCGAGCTTAAAGTCAACATGCATTATTTGCCAACAGATTATCAGAGCCATTATCACAATAGTTGTATAAAGTATAATCTAGTAATTTTGTGGGGAAACATCTCTTATAAGATGTTATATAGTAGATGTCACTGGTGTTTAGTGAAATTAACTGAAGAGAATATATGAGAAAGTCAATGACTATTGAAAAGGTTGCAAGATGCAACAAAAATTTTAGAAAAAAATAAATAAGTAAATGAGTGGAAATCAAAATGGTGTGTTAAATAATAAGGCATTAAAAGATAATGACTCTTCTCAGACACAATAAAATATATGAGATAGTTTTGCTGAAAAACTGATACAATAATATAACTTCAGGTTCTGTTTGAAATAACAAGAAAATATTTTAGTCTCTCAAAAATGACTTATGTGTCTGGATTCAATTCTCATCATCGTTTAACGTCTGCTTTCCATGCTAGCATGGGTTGGACGATTTGACTGAGGACTGGCAAACCAGATGCTAGGCTCCAATCAGATCTGGCAGGAGCCTGATGCAGCCATCAGGTTCACCATCTCAGTTAATTGGCATACAAATGGGAACACGTTACTACACCACTTTTCAGTAATCTTAAAATATACACTCTCTTTTTTGATAACCCATCCCTATGTTCTTCCTTACCTTCCCAATTTTATGTTAAGTCCATTTATATCTAGTTTTACTCTCAGCTCATTTGAGATGTTATTCATGCATTCTGATATCACACATTCAGTGGAGAATGTTTGCTTTATTTCTTTCTGGTTGTCATAAACCTTCTCACTATGATGGAGCATCACTAAAACTTTGCTAGAGTTCTGATGGATCTCTATCTGCATTCTAAATTCAATGTTGTACCTTATTGACAGCACTTCTGTACATCTTTCACAAACCATTCACCAGCTCTTACTGCTTTTTGCAACAGTCAGATATGAAAGTATGAACCCCATCAAAGTTTTTTCCAGGTCAACAAATACCAAGTATTGGAGCTTGTTCCTAGATAAGTATTTCTGCACTTGCCTCGCTAGCATAATGACATCGGTAGTGTTCTTCATAATCAAGTTTGCTATAACTCTGTGTAAATTTCACCTTCGTTAGTCCATCAATATGAAACCTCTCCTCTTTAAAACATCATTGCTTTGTAGCAGTCTACAAAGCTATTGCTACACCAACATTTGGGTGTGACACCTTTCTGTGTTATTATAGCCAACAAGAGAGATTTGAAGTGATATAAAAATGTTAACTTCATAAAATATATTTCATAAAATTCTATTACATTTATAACATTGCGAGATTTATGAGATATTTTCTCTTTGTCTTATGACTAACATTTACATTTAAGTATTTGGTTTATTCTTTGTAAGTATTCAGAATAAAGCTTAACATTATCTTCAGTAAAAGTCATATCTTTTTCAAAAGGTCATTATTTGATTAGACAACAAAACAGTTTCAGTATCAGAAAATAAACATCAAGAGAATTAAATTTCATTGAATACATGGCAAGCATTTGTGGTTTATCAAACATTATTACAAAAGTGTGAAGTTATCAAAGAGGTTAAGTTTCTATTATGATCCAAAGTGAAGCAGGCAACAATATTTTCTAGTTTATAAATTCCTGATCAGTTGAAGGGAGAAAACTGAATATAATTTTGAATGGCTTACATTGATCCCCAGTGTTCAACTGATACTTATTTTATTGATCCTGGTGGAATTTGAACTCAGAACATAGACGGACAAAATATTGCTAAGCCTAGTGTGCTAACGATTCTGCCAGCTTAATTTAATCTATCAATTTTAGTAATATTAATATGAGTTTATTTCCATATATCAAAATGGTGAATAGCATTATCTATCACAGGGAACCAATGATATGAACTACTAACAAGTTTAATTGATGCGAGTTAATGTGTTGAATAGCAAATGAAGACATATCATAACTTTAAACAATACTCTTAGACAATGAATTAGTAACATTCTCTGTGCCCTACTTGCCTATTCTACTTTTAATTTTTTTACCAATCTTAACAATCCTGCAGAGAGAAAGAAAAGTGTAGTTATCTATTGCAGTTAACCTGAGTGAATGAGACAATTGGAGAAAAATTATTGATAATAATGGTAGAGCTATATATATGATATGACCCCAAAGATTATATATTGATATATCATAATGAAGTGTCAGTAGTACTTGGTGTTACAATTAGTTTCATTGACTTTGGTAGAATCTGCAGATCCACAAGTTGAGTCTCATACCAAACTGAGTGCCAACTAAACATCTCAAGTTCTTGAAAATCTAAAAGATTATCATGAACTTGAGCTATATAATATAATAGCTACAGCAGCTGGTAGTACAACAGGGCTAAACCCATCTTATCAACTATGGCAAGTCAGTGACTATTATAGCTAAGGATAAGGGATTGATTTTTTATAAGGTATAAGGGTAGTCATTCATTTAATCTTTGCCTGTAATAACAGTACAACAGGTCTAAACCCATCTTATCAACTATGGCAAGTCAGTGACTATTATAGCTAAGGATAAGGGATTGATTTTTTATAAGGTATAAGGGTAGTCATTCATTTAATCTTTGCCTGTAATAACAGTACAACAGGTCTAAACCCATCTTATCAACTATGGCAAGTCAGTGACTATTATAGCTAAGGATAAGGGATTGATCTTTTTATAAGGTATAAGGGTAGTCATTCATTTAATCTTTGCCTGTAATATTGTACTTCTGGCAATAGTTATTCAAAATAATTCATAATGGCAAGAATGGAATTGGTCTTAACAGCAGGAATAAATAAACGTTGCTAGGCGGCCACTATGTAAGCATAGATAATATCATTGAACAAATGACTAAAAAATATCAAAATGTCCATTGGCCTGCAGAATTTTACTAGTGAAGTTATATGAGCATTATCACTAAAACCAAGCTACTTAAATGTCTCAACTGTCTCAGGTGTATAAGTTACTAGACCCACTATTTTTAGGCTCGTATAAGTTAAGTATGGAAGCAGTTTTATTAAACACTAGTTTCTCGTAGTGTTTTCTGTAGTAATCGATTCTGTAAAATAATATTTAACTGCCCCCGCCCCCCAAAATAATATCCAATAAATATTATAAGATTTTAATTTACACACAAATATAATTTTTAACAAATGTCACTAAAAAGATTTTACATGAATTCCCCAGTATTTTCTTGTTTTGTTTTATATGTCTGTTTACAAACAATGTTTTCGATAAATCATCTCAATTTCCTCCTATATATATTTAACATGGCTTTTAAAAGAGAAAATTTACCACAAATTTCACACCTGAGAAGTGTTTTTCCAGTCACAATACCAGATTGAACCTCTGTATAAAACTACGAATAGATCTTTTTCTGGCGTCTATTTGTGGTATACACACGAACACAAAATGTTTCCCATATTTCACACTTGTTTTCTTTAGTCTGTAGTCACCTGTGAATTAGAAGTGTTATGGTCGGTTACCACTGAATGAATTTCCGTATATTTCACACATTAGTACAGATTTTTGTTTGTGTACTCATTTGTCAACAAGTTTGTAATTCACAAATATTTTTAATGAAATGTTTCTCAAACAAGAACACATTTCTAGACTATAATATGAGAAGTCACAAAATATTTCATCATGCTAAATGTTTTTCTAAGCGTACTTGTTAGTATAGTATCGCTGAGGATACATCGAAGAGGCCAGAGAACAGAAGAAAGAAGACATGCACCCAACACCAGAGCTGAAGACACCTCCGAAAGGAGGGGCCCCGCCACGTCAAAACGGTAGAGGAGTAGGGACCGAAACCGGACGTGGTTCCTTCTGATGATGTCTTGAGCTAACTGGATCCTATAAAGGAGCTGTTGTGGTAGCAGACCACGAAACACGGTTGTAATTCCTTAGTTCCGATATGCAACAAAGCAATTTTTATGCTTCACAAATAAAAGACTTCCCTCTAGTTTGCATTTGTTTGTGTCTTTTTAAGTGACTCTTGGTGAGAAAAGATTTCCCACACATTTCACAATGATACGGCTTTTGTCCAGTGTGTCTACGTTTGTGAACGACAAGATTAGAATTATCAGAGAATGATTTACCACAGATTTCACAATGAAAAGGTCTTTCCCCACTGTGTATTATTTTGTGTCTTGTTAAATTACTCTTATCGACGAACGACTTGCCACAGATTTCACAATGATATGGTTTCTCCCCAGTATGACTACGTTTGTGAACTATAAGATGAGAATTAACATTGAATGATTTCCCACAGATTTCACAATGAAACGGGTTTTCCCCCGTATGAATAATTTTGTGCCTTTTTAAGAGGCTGCTAGTTATAAATGATTTTCCACAGGTTTCACAGTGGAAAGGTTTTTCACCAGTATGTATTTTTTTGTGTTTTGATAAATAACTATTATCGACAAAATATTTCCCACATATTTCACAGTGAAACGGTTTTTCTCCAGTGTGACTACGTATATGGATAATAAGATTCGAATTCTTCATGAAAGACTTTTCACAGACTTCACAGTTGAATAGTTTTTCTCCGTTGTGCATGGTTTTATGACTTGTTAAACTACTGTTTGAGGGGAAAGATTTCCCACATATTTCACAAAGATAAGGCTTTTCTCCCGTATGAATTCTTCTGTGTGTCTTTAAAATACTGTTATTAACGAAAGACTTCCCGCATATTTCACAGTGGAAGGGTTTTTCTCCGGTGTGACTACGTATATGAATAATAAGATGAGAATTCTGAATAAATGATTTACCACAAATTTCACAGTGAAACGATTTTTCCTTATTGTGTACTTTCTTGTGTGTGAAGACTTCTTGTTCTGAAGGGAATGTTTTCCTACAAATATCACAATGGTATTCACCAACATTCCTGTGTAATAATCTTTGTATAGTACATGTTTCACTATGTAAAGGTTTCTCACTGTTTTGTGTCTGCATGACTGAATCTACATTGTTTAAAACTGTCATGTTAGAAGAATCCAAATGATCAACGTCTTCCATATTAGTTCTCGAGGAATTCTTAAACAAAAACAACAACAAAAAAAAAACTACGAAATGTCTATTAAAATAATCTATTATGGTTCATAGATTTCATGATACTGTGTTTACATGATACAATTAAATTGACTGAGTTAATTACAATTAAGTAAGCAGTATCAGTGACAATGTTTCGCTCAACAAAATAAGACCGGTGACATAAGTTAAAAGTTCCTAACATAATTTAAAACATTCAAAATACCGTCAGTTATATTCAACTCATTATAAAACATGACACAACATAATATTTATTACGTATCAACGACAGAGGATCTGAAACCCTATAAAAGTATCAGCCAAATTCCTTTCAAATTGTGCCCTTGCGTCTTAAAAAATGTGATGGGGGTAGGAATAAAAGATTCGACAGAGTAGTTCTCGATAATAAAAATAAATGCAATAAATATGGTAGTTTGCCGGATCGCGTTCACTAGAGATCGAACAACTTCGTCTTGGCGTATATTTCATTCAAAATGAATAGCCACTAATTAAATTTAAATGTACAGTGATCTGATCAATGAGCATTCATGACCATACATCCATCCCCAACTACGTGTGTGTGTTTGTGTATATAATGGTTTCAAGGAAGCTATAAGATGTTGTACAAGCACTCGGCTCTGAGTGCACTGCTTCTTATAGCAGAAACAGGTGTAAGTTAATGAAGTAGATTATGTGCCCCTTGCTCCCTTGTCATTTAATAATTAACATTACACTCTGTACTCGTATCGAGTTCTAACAACTAGTTATTAGTATCGCTATGCTTAGGCGAAATTATCACATGCGCGCGCGCACACACAGAGTTATCTCAAAAATAATGAGGGGTTTTTATCTCTCAAACTAAGATACACAAAGTTCTTTCTTAATCTAAAATATATTCTCCATTTTTACAATGCTCTTCCATCTATCTGGTAGACTTGCAAAGCCACTCTTTCATAATTCACTTGTCCGTGACGAAAAATACTTCCCCAGTACTGTTCTGATCTCATTTACTGAATTCATACTTTTTCCATCCAAATGATTTTGGAGATTGCAGAATAAATCATATAAATCAGATGGGGCAATGTCCGGCGAATATGGTGGATGGGTCATTGTTTTCCCATTCAAACTGCTTCAGCCTTTGAAATGTCATTGTTGCTGTATATGGCCAAACATTATTCTGATGAAAGAACACCTTCCGTCTTGAAACCAAAGATGGTCATTTTTCATCTAGCACTGACTTAAACTGCTCAAGCTGCTCGCAGTAGATCTCCTTTGTTACCATTTGGTTTGAGTTTAAAAGTTCCAAGTGGACTAAACCTTTCATATCCCACTAACAACACCTTACTTGATTGAAGACCTTCTTTAGCATGGGGTGTCAGTGTTTCTCCTTTCCCTATTCACTGTCATTGGCACTTGACATTTCTATAGAGAACCCATTTCTCATTATCAGTCACTATTTGGTCCAAAAAAGTTTCATTCATGAGATGTGACAGCAATTAGACTCGGAAAATTTGTGAGGAACCCACTGACCCAATTTGCTGACTTTTCCGGTGGCATACAGATGTCGATGAATAGTTGAATGACCAAACCAAACTTCTCTGCTAGTTCTTCAACAGTTACAATGGGATTTTGTTCCACCAGGGTTTGCATGACTTACTTGTCAAGCTCTACAGAACTTCAATGAGATGAGGCTTATGTAGCATACAGGCTATAGTTTCTGGTTCAGAATTACTGGAACCACCATTGACACTGGCTTACGCTTACTGTTCGATCACCATATACTGCATATTCCTCACACTTTTCATTGCGTTGTTGCCTTTATTGAACTCATGAAGCAAAATATGCTGAATATGCTTCTTTGTCACTTCCATTATAGCTTTGAAAAATAACTTAAAATCGAACAAATTAAAAAACAATGAAAGAAGAAAAAGAACCAAAAGCTTATGTTACAATGAATAACAAAATGAAAATGAGAGAAGAAATGAAAGTTTTCTCAGCCCCACCTCTGAGTTATTTCATTTTTACCTTTGTTCATTTTTTTTTTGTACTTGGTGCCTTCCAAGATGTCGAAACCGTACTCCTTTAATAGTTGCATGTAATCCATGTTCCATGGTAACTTTTCAATGTCTAGTTCCACTTCCCACATTTTAAATCCGCCTTTACATTTAAAAAATTTTTCCTTCTGATCTTCATCTAGCAACAGGCAAGCAATGCCACCCTTGCACATTGTCGAATTTGCGAGTGTCGACCAATCTTAAATTTTTCCACGTTTTTATTTCTTCACACAGACCCTTATTGGTATTGTCATACATGATCGCATAGTTACTTTTTGGGGGAAGGTGGGGAGGGTGAACAGCCTGCTTCTGAATGTATTTGTTTGTGTGTTGGAGGGGGGGGGGTAGGATCGGTGTCTGTAGGAGCAGGTGGGAGGAAGAGGGTGTGGGTGGATTTTGGGTGGGGTGGGGTTCTGTATTTGTTTTACCTGGTTTCTTCCTTTTCTTGTCTGGTGTCTCCCATTCGCCTTCACTTTCTTCTTGTCAGTTCTTCCTTTCCCTTTTTGTCTTGTAGAGGGCAGTTTGCTCAAATGTGACCTTTCTGGCCACACTTGTAGCATCTGAGGGTCTTCCCTCTACTCTGACTACCATTTCTATATTGTCAAATGCTATTGTTTCTGGCAATTCTTCACTTATTTCTTTCATTCCTTGTATCACCATGTTTAAGGTTTGACCTTTCCAATTTCTTGTTTCTGTCTTAGTGGCCTGGAGAACCACTATCTCTTCCTCATTACTGAGCAAGACAGCAGCTACTATCCAGGCCATGTTGACTTCTGGGGGGATTCCCTCTACACTGACCCCTATAGAATGCCTTCCATGATATATCGGCAACATCACCACTTTGTCAGTTTTTAAGATTGTTGCCATGTTCAGACTTACTACAGTTGCATCCTTGAATCGAACTTCAATTGTTCCAAATTTGCTCCCTCTGGTTAGATACTTAATTTCATTCCAGACTGGCCTTAGTGCTTTCTCCACTTGATTTGTCATCATTACATCAAAATATAGAAGACAACTGGTGGTTTCTATGGGACAACCTGCTAAGGGCCACTGACCAGATCTGTGGATGGTGCAAAGTCCCCTCTCAACCCAAAATAAAGTGGTGGTGGAACAATGTTGTTGACAGGGCTATTAGAGAAAAGAAACAGGCTTGGAAGAACTAGAAGAATGGTGGTAGCAGGGAATTATATCAGATTGCCAGAAGGGAAGCTAGAAGGCAGGTTTATTTAGCCAGAGGGGAAGCAGAAAAGAAAAAATTTGCCAAAGTTCTGTGCCGTGAGGACCAAAGACTCGAGGTATTTCGTGTTGCAAGACAGTGTGTGAGAGAGAATCGTGATGTTGTAGGAGAGAAATGTGTTTGCATGGATGATGGTTCACTTGTGCTAAATGAAGCTGCAAATAGAGAGGTTTGGAGACGCCACTATGAAAGGTTGCTGAATAAAGAAAATGAATGGGAGAAAGTATGAAGACAGGGAAAGCCCCCGGCCCATCAGGAATTATTGCAGAGATGCTCAAAATATCTGGCAGTGTCGGCTATAGCCTAGTCACCCATATAGTTAACCAGGTGATACATGAAGGAGTCATACCCAATGACTGGTGTAGCAGCATAATAGTCAACTGCTACAAAGGTAAAGGTGATGCTTTAGATACAAATAATTACAGAGGTATCAAGCTGTTGGATCAGGTAATGAAGGTGACAGAGAGGGTCATAGCCCAACTAATTAGGGAGTTTGGTTTCGTGCCAGGGAAAAGCACCACTGATGCTATATTTCTGGTAAGACAGCTGCAGGAGAAATACCTAGCCAAAGATAAGCCCCTGTACCTGGCTTTCATTGACATGGAGAAAGCCTTTGACAGGGTCCCCCCCGATCCCTTATCTGGTGGTCAATGAGGAAACTAAGGATAGATGAATGGTTAGTGAGAGCCGTGCAAGCCATGTACAGGGACGCTGTCAGTCAGGTGAGGGCTGGCAATGAGTAAACTGAAGAATTCAGGGTAGAGGTAGGGGTCCACCAAGGTTCAGTCCTCAGCCCCCTCCTATTTATCATAGTCCTCCAGGCAATAATGGAGGAATTCAAGACAGGATGCCCCTGGGAGCTCCTCTAAGCTGATGACCTTGCTCTAATTGCTAAGTCACTATCAGAACTAGAGAAGTTTCAAGTGTGGAAACAAGGAGTAGAATCGAAGGGCCTTAGAGTCAAGATATTTTCAAATGGTTGTGTTAATTTGGAAATATTGATAACAATTCCAGCAACAGTAGGTTCAAGAGAAACCTTTGTCAGGTGTCTCAAACTTAACTTGTTGCTTTGATATGTCTGTGTATTAAATCAAGAATTGATAGAGAAATTGACTTTAATAGGGCTATAAGAAATTTTGCAGGTGAAAATGCCAGAAAAGCTAATTTCATTATTGTTATAGGGAATAAGAGATAGCCTGAGAATAGCCATCATGTTCAATTATGCTTCCGTAATCACACACCCAAAGCTGTCTTTGTTCGTATTTTATGAAATCTATATTTTTCAATAAATAGAGAAAAACTACAAGTTTAAAAATGTTATCATTATCTTTACTGAGATGATCTGAGGGTTGAAGTCCACTTGGATCTTAAATCCTAAATTTTGATGAGCCTCCACCTCTCCCTCTTCTCTTAGGAACCAATCACACCTCATTAAAATACTTTTACACATAAATCCTTTATGTGTAAGAACTGATTAAAATAGCACAAAATTAAATGTATCACCACTCCCTCTTGCAAACCACTAGAAAACATCAAATACCACACTAAATAAAAATCCCAAACAAGATGTGAATTTTAGACACTAGAGAAACTCACCATAGAAAGACATCTGAAATTCCCTCCCCCTTTTCTTTTTCTTTTATTTAACTCCCACTTAAAATTGCCATTCTTACTTTGAAGATCAACATACTCAAACAATGGAACACACATTTAATTATTTCTTTGTTATTAACCACTGTAGTCAACTAATGACATTTACTCTCAGCGCAGATATGGAAGAGGTTGTGAAAGGCATCAACACCTCATGGCAAATAGACCATAAAGTGGTCTGTGTATCATAACCAGCAATGAAATCCTAAAAGCTAAGAAAGAACTGGCCACACAATATTTGACATTGTATCTGTGTGAGAAATTATTCTAGAAGAGTAGGATATTAATGTAGTGATATACACATCCACAGCAAACAAAATGAGTGAATGTGACCTGCTGATAATAGTGTGAAAATGTACTGACAAATATATACCTCAGTCATATAAATTATGCTTGACAACTGATGTTGGTTTGTTTACATCCCTGTAACTTAGCAGCTTGGAAAATGAGACCAATAGAATAAATATCAAACTTACAAATAAGTACTGGGGTGGTTTGTTTTACTAAAGACCCTCCTAGATTGTGCCCCAGCAAGTTTTAAATGATAGTACATCAGAATGGAATGCCATGAATATTTTGCGCTAAGAATTTGGTAGAATCTAGATCCACACTGAGAATATGTCTCATTTCATACTGAATGAACTTGAGATAATAAAACAGCTACAATAGCAGTGGATTGTAAATCCTCACCAAAGTACAGCAGTTATGAACTCGTCTTCCTCTTCTGCTACTACAATTTATTTACTGTTATAGCTTGGAGTAGCTATGAAATGGTATCTTTATATGGTTAAAAGATAACAGTCTCTCAGACTGAATCTTTGTTTGTGATACAGCAGTCCTAGCAATATTTATTCAAAATAATTGAGAATGGTGTTAGCAGAATTGACCTTAACGCCAGCGACAAATAAAGAAAAATGTGTAGGCAAGAAACCACCATCTAAGCATGTGTAACAGTATAAACCAGCAAAATATTGGTTTCAAATTTTGACACAAGGCAGCAAGTTTGGGGAGGGGATGTTAATTAGATTGACCCCTGTACTCAACTGGTACTTATTTCATTGACCCCAAAAGGAAGAAAGGCAAAGTCAACCTCAGCGAAATTCTAAGCATTTTACCTGGCCTGCTAACAATTCTGCTTGCTCGCTGCCCTAAACCAGCAAAATATTGGAAATATCAAAATGTTCTGCAAAATTCTAATCAAGATGATCACTATTATTATGTTCAAGCTACTGAAATGTTCTGACTACCTCATGTGTTACCAAGATGTGGAAGCCACTATCTTTAGGTTTGTACAAGTTATGTGTAGCGACAGGGTTATCAAAAATGTTGTTGTCTTTTATGGTAAATTGTGTTAAAACAACTAATTCAACTGTCCAAAAAATAATATCCAACAAATATTACAGTAAAATGATTTTAATTTACATGTAAAAATAAATATTCTTTTCTACTCTAGGCACAAGGCCCAAAATTTTGGGGGAGGGGGGGCCAGTTGATTAGATTGACACCAGTATGCAATTGGTACTTAATTTACTGACCCTGAAAGGATGAAAGGAAAAGTTGACCTTGGCGGAATTTGAATTCAGAACAGAAAGAAAGACAAAATACTGCTAAGCATTTCGCCTGGCATGCTAACGTTTCTGCCAACTCGCTGCCTTATGTAAAAATATTTCTTTTTTTATTGCCCACAGGGGGCTAAACATAGAAGGGGACAAACAAAGGGATTCAGTCGATTACATTGACCCCAGTGCGTAACTGGTACTTATTTAATCGACCCCAAAAAGATGAAAAGCAAAGCTGACCTTGGCAGAATTTGAACTCAGAACCTAACGGCAGATGAAATAAATGTAAAAATAAATATCAGTAAGATTTTACATGAATCTCTCAGTAGTTTGTTTTCTTTTTAACATTTATTTATAGACATTGTTTTTAATACATCATCACTATAGTATTATCCTCCAGTTTATATGTTTATGTTTAACATGACTTTTGAATAATTTACCACAAATTTCACATCTGTAAAGTGTTTTTCCACTTGTAATTTTGATTGAGCAAGGAACTTAATTTACAAATATCTATGAATAGATCTTCAATGTGTGTTTATAAATTACAAGACCTAAGACACAGAGAGAATGATTTTCAACATATTTCAACTTATATTTTCTCTAGTTTGTATTTATCTCTGAATCAGAAGTGTAGACTTAATTTAGACTAAATGAATTATTATATATTTCACATTAATACAAATCTTTTTCTAGTATGTATTCATTTGTCAAGTTTATAAGCATTTTCCAAATATTTTTAATGGAAAGATTTCCCTTAAACAAAAACACATTACTCGACTAAAATATGAAAATTCAAATAAATTTGACATATTTCATTGCCCTAAATATTTTTCTAGGTGTTTTTGGTGGATTTTAAGTTTAGATTTGACAAAAAATGGGTTTGTTACATTTCAGTTAAGATTTCCACCCTAGTGGAAATTTCACAGCAAATTTATAACCCAGAATGTGTTCTTTTGTGTCTGTTTAAATCACTATTACTGACAAAAGATTTTCCACATATTTCACAGGGACATTTTCTTTCTCCCGTGTGTACTCGTTCGTGTCTGTGTAAATTGCTGTTATTGGTAAACGATTTTCCACATAATTCACATGGATATGGTTTTTCTCCAGTGTGAATTCGTTTATGACCTGTTAAATCACTATTATCAACAAAAGATTTTCCACAGGTTTCACATTGAAATGGTTGTTCTCCAGTGTGTCTACGTTTGTGAACTACAAGACTAGACTTAACAGAGAATGATTTTCCACAGATTTCACAGGGATAAGGTTTTTCCCCAGTATGTACTCTTTTGTGCCTTTTCATAAGACTAGTACTGGCAAAAGCTTTTCCGCATATTTCACAATGATAAGGTTTTTCACCAGTGTGACTAAATTTGTGGATAGCAAGATGAGAATTCTGAATAAAGGATTTCCCACATGTTTCACAATGAAATGGTCTTTTTGTAAGGTGCATAAGTTTGTGTCTTTTTCTACTGCTATTAGTGAGAAATAATTTTCCACACAGTTCACAGTGAAACACTATTTTTCCATTGTGTTTGCTTTTATGTCTGCGTAAAAAACTATCACTGACAAAATATTTTCCACAAATTTCACAGTGATATGGTTTCCCTCCAGAATGCATGCTTTTATGTCTGTTTAAATCACTACTATTGACAAAAGATTTTCCACATATTTGACAAGGATAGGATTTTTTCCCAAAGTGTATACTTTTGTGTCTGTTTAAATTACCAATACTGACAAAGGATTTCTCACATATTTCACACTTAGAAGGGTTTTTCCCAGAGTGTATGCTTTTGTGTCTGTTTAAATCACTACTGCTGACAAAAGATTTTCCACATATTTTGCAATGATAGGCTTTTTCTCCTGTGTGACTACGTTTGTGAGTAACAACATTAAAATCATTAGTGAATGATTTTCCACATATTTCACAGTAATATGGTTTCTCTCCAGAATGCGTTCGTTTATGTCTGTTTAAATCACTATTACTGACAAAAGATTTTCCACATATTTCACAGGGACATTTTCTCTCTCCAACGTGTATTCGTTCATGTCTGTGTAAATTGCTGTTATTGGTAAACGATTTTCCACATAATTCACATGGATATGGTTTTTCTCCAGTGTGAATTCGTTTATGACCTGTTAAATCAGTGTTATCAACAAAAGATTTTCCGCAAATTTCACAATGAAATGGTTGTTCTCCAGTGTGTCTACGTTTGTGAACTACAAGACTAGACTTAACAGAGAATGATTTTCCACAGATTTCACAGGGATAAGGTTTTTCCCCAGTATGTACTCTTTTGTGCCTTTTCATAAGACTAGTACTGGCAAAAGCTTTCCCGCATATTTCACAATGATAAGGTTTTTCACCAGTGTGACTAAATTTGTGGGTAACGAGATGAGCATTTTGAATAAAAGATTTCCCACATATATCGCAGCAAAACGGTTTTTCTGTAAGGTGTATTCGTTTGTGTCTTTTTTTATCGTAAAATGTGACAAATGATTTCTCACATATTTCACAAGAGTAAGCCTTTTCTCTACTGTGACTGAGTTTGTGGATAATAAATCTTGTATTATCAGTGTAAGATTTTCCACATATTCCACAGTGGTACAGGCTTTTTCTAGCGTGTATTTTCTTGTGCCTGTTCAAATCACCCACACTCACAAAATATTTTCCACAAATTTCACAGTGATATGGTTTCTCTCCACTATGCAAGCTTTTATGTCTGTTTAAATCACTATTATTGACAAAAGATTTTCCACATATTTGACAAGGATAGGATTTTTTCCCAAAGTGTATACTTTTGTGTCTGTTTAAATTACCAATACTGACAAAGGATTTTCCACATATTCCACAATCAAAAAGTTTTTCCTCAGAGTGTATGCTTTTGTGTCTGTTTAAATCACTACTGTTGACAAAAGATTTTCCACATATTTTGCAATGATAGGCTTTTTCTCCTGTGTGACTACGTTTGTGAGTAACAACATTAAAATCATTAGTGAATGATTTTCCACATATTTCACAGTGATATGGTTTTTCTCCAGAATGCGTTCTTTTGTGTCTGTTTAAATCACTATTACTGACAAAAGATTTTCCACATATTTCACAGGAACATTTTCTTTCCCCCATGTGTATCCGTTCGTGTCTGTGTAAATTGCTGTTATTGGTAAACGATTTTCCACATAATTCACATAGGTATGGTTTTTCTCCAGTGTGAATTCGTTTATGACCTGTTAAATCACTATTATCAACAAAAGATTTTCCACAAATTTCACAATGAAATGGTTGTTCACCAGTGTGTCTACGTTTGTGAACTACAAGACTAGACTTAACAGAGAATGATTTGCCACATATATCACAGGGATAGGAATTTTCTTCCGTATGTATACCTTTATGTCTTGTCATAGAACGCTTATTGACAAAATATTTTCTGCACGTTTCACATTGGTAAGATTTTTCATTGTGTATCTTTTTGTGTATGATGACTTCCTGTTCTAAAGAGAATCTTTTCTTACAAATCTCACAACAATATTCAGTAATGTTTTTGTGTAACGATCTTTGTTTAGTAAATGTTTCACTATGTAAAATTTTCTCACTGTTGTATGTCCTTGTATCTGAATCCATAGCATTTAAAATTGCTGTATTTGAAGTGTCTAAGTGATCAACGTCTTCCATATTATAAATTCACAAGGAATTCTGAAAAACTGAGAAATGTGTGTGAATACAATCTATTATGGTTAAAAACATTTTTCTAGAGAGTTTATACAATATAAATCAATTCACTGAACAAAACATTAGGATATTAAGTAGACGGTGTCAATAACAATGTTTCCCTCGTCAAAATGACACCGGTGACATGCTAAAAGTCCCTAACATAATTTAATTCAGAAACACCTTCAATTTATATCAAACGCATGAAGAAATTTAATAAAATCATCCAAGATTACTATTACTTATCAACGGGGTGGGGGCTTTAGGAATGAACTTAATATGCTAGAATAGATTTACGGACAGAATTTTTTAAATATTTTTTTCTTTCTTCGGTACTAAAAAATCACACGCTGAAAGACATATTTGACAATGTATAAATAAAAACCGGATGATGATGGTAAGAAAGTCTTTTACCATAGGTCTGTTGAAATTTCTATTGAATTGGAGTTATTCGACTGCCATAAAAAGCTAGACATTTTGTCCCTAGGTAAGTGGTAGGTGCCTCATCTGGGATGTCAGTCTGTGACCCCTTTGCTCCCTCTCACATCCTGGATGCTGCGGTAAATGGGAGGCTCACTGCTTCCGTAGCAAAACGGAATAAAATACTTAAGTATCGGGACCTGTTAATGAACCATTTTTTCCAGTCTGTAATGAAGTTCTAACGGCGAAGTTCTTGTAGTTGGCGACTCACGCTTAGCTTTACCAACGTCTTGGCCTCGCCATCACCCGTAGTAATGCTGCGCGCGTGCTAGCTTGCTTCTGTATGTTCCGTTGAACCTTGTGGTGTGCGACCGACTGAAGCATTTGGCTCTGCATTGATGTTTTTTTTCTCTCTCATTTTCCCCCTCTCCGTTTTCTTCTCAGCTACGTTTGTATGAATAAACGAGTGTATCTGAAGCATGTTTACTTCATGGAACCACCATAATCGTTCATGCTTCATTTTTCACTTTTTTTTTTGCGTAACTCTAACCCTAAAACCCCAACCCTAACCCTAACTCTAAAACCCTAGCCCTAAAACCTTAAAGCTAAAACCAGTACAAATGCACGAACGCTGTCATAAATAACAGCAACAAACGAAATATACACTGCCGATAGTTGTTGTTGACAAACAATGGCAGTAATTTTATTCAGCTGATTACATGTCATTGATTGGTTGAAATTACCGAAATATGACAACTTTAACAAAAAATAACTTCTAAAATAAAGAATTTTCTCAACAAAGCCTAGAGTAAAAGATGTTTTATGTGACACATTCTACAAGTATACGAAGTTTGAAAGTGTTTAGTTACAAAAAATTATTTTAAAATGTGTCGGTCAAAAGGTAAAGATCCTAAATAATAAATAAAAAATGTGAAAACAACAAAAAAATATTCTGTAATGCAAATCATCATTTAACATCGGTTTTCCATGCTAGCCTGGGTTGACGGTTCGACCGGGGTCTGGGAATCCAGGAGGCTGCACCAGGCTCCAGTCTGATCTGGCAGTGTTTCTACAGCTGGATGCCCTTCCTAATGCCAACCACTCCGTGAGTGTATTGGGTGCTTTTTACATGCCACCAGCAAATGGGCCAGAGGAGGCTGATAACGCCCACAATCAGTTGGTGCCTTTTATGTGCCACCGGCACGGACGTCAGTCAAGGCGGCGCTGGCATCGGCCACGTTCGGATCTTAATCGAAGATACGAGCTCTGGGAAGAAAAACACTAGAGATGCTGAGAGCATCAACATATATCTGCGTATCATCAGTTATGATATCCCCAATCCTTAACTCAATAGGTGTTGATAACAAATTGAGTGTCTGATCATTGGAACATGTCCCTTCCACAGAAAACGAAAGAGAAAGTGTTTTAGTCTAGTGTGAAATGGTGCAAGGCACTGCTGTCAAGGCGGTAATATATATAGTGATAATATATGTAATGATAAGTATACTTCTGTTTTGGGTTGTCTCCAATGAATGATTTAATTAAGTTGGTATCGATGAATGCACTTTCCGCTTGAGAAGTGTGAAAAACAACCTGCGGATGAGATCCAGTTTTACAAAAATGTCTGAGTGGTTAGTGTTTTGCTGACATCAACAATAATTGAACAAATTGCGCTCGTATTGATACAGTGATCACTGTCAGAGATCCGATCTCGAACACAAACCCTGATTGTTGAAACTTAGCAATCTGGATTCAAATCATAGATGTTTTGGGACTGCCGACTATTCCTGCTACATACATAATGGGGGCGATTTATGCGTTCGTCTTTTGTCCTGACCCTTTAGGGATAGCTTTCTCTAAAATTTACTTATTCACCTCTTTTGTTTCGGTTCTTTCTCAGCAGTATCACTGTTCTTCAACCCACAGAATTAGAAATTTTTCCTTTCTGCTGCTAGTTACGGTAGATATCTGCCAAGCAGCCTCCAAAACAAGACAGGCTTATAAAAGTAAAACTCGTAGGGCAGACTATCAAAACCACAGGCCCTCCGTGCAGCCAGTCATAACTTCCCGTATTTCTACGGGTGTTATTGGCTTTTTGCAACAATCTGCACCCCTTACCTAGCAGGCCGTTGATGTGGACACTGAAATCACATTCCTGTTCACCATTCATCTCAATCCGTCGAGCGAAATACTGCTGATAAGCCATACACATTTGCTCGAGCTCAAGTAGCATATACCCATTATGATCCATCAAAGACCATAATGGGTATATGCTACGTTGCACTTCTCTCATTTGGGTCCATTCAGCTTTTTCGCCCCCTCGTGCCTTAGTGCACTAGTTAAAAAGTAATTAAAATGATACTGAAAACTTGTTTTAAAGTATCATTAAACTAAAAAAGTTCAGCGAAATATTTTTCGAAACATGAAATTCAGAGAACATTTTACAAGGGAAGAGGAGTTAGGTCCCTTGAAAGTTCCTTCAATAATTTTGCTTGTATTTCGACATGCGTAAATTGATTATAAAAAATAAAGCAGTGTCAAAAATTTTACCGGAAAGATAATTTAATGTTGTTTTTATCTGTAGCAATTATTGTGCCTTTTATCACTATGTTTTGCTAATTTTGTCTTCATCTGTTAGTTTGTTTTCAACTTCCGGTCAGCCATGCCATGCTGTTGTCACATTTTTGGTATTGACTCGGGTTTAAACATTATACACTACGTAGTTTCAGCATATATGTATATATATATATATATGATATAGAAGTGACATGTATAACAACCTAGGTGTATTCAAGGAGAGACAGAAAGAAGACAGCGGAGCGGTATGTTAAGGTAAGATAGCTTGCGACTTTTAAGTATGTTTCAATAATGTTACCTTGTGAATAAATACATAGACCGCATAACCCTCTTTGCATACGAGGGAGGCAGGTCCCTAACCTGGGACGCGACGTGCTGCGACACGTTCTCCGGCTCCAATCTTGCTGCATCGGTCGCAAACCCAGGTATCGCCGCCTGTAACATAGAGGAGTGAATAGTAAATAAATACAGGAGCCTGACCGACCGGCTGCTATCAGTTTTTGCGAGTCACTATCGAGACCTCAGGTGTTCTCGACCCTGCACTGCCGATTTCCTCTGAAAAATCGAGATGACTGCCGCCCATCTGGGAACTGAGTACTGCGAAGTTGGGATAGTTGCTGCAGCGAGTGTCACTTGCCAATCTCAGCGGCAACGCCTTTGCAATCGTGTGCGAGGTGCGGCTAAACATGCCATTGGTCCGGAGTGTAGAACCCGTTTCTCACTCCACCCTTTCTTCTGCTGCTTAATTCCCCCACCTCCCTTTTTCCTTTTCCTTGGTGAGGTAGTGAATAATTTAATCTTTAATACTTTTAATGTTCTCTTCCTTCTTTTTCTTCTTGTAAAAATATGTTAATAAAATATCAAACATCGTTGTTAGGTAAAAAGAAAATATCATTGTATGAATTAGAATGTTTGTGACAGTAGTGGTGAGTAACGTAGCTATAAATGAAACTTACAACCAAATTCTGACTATCAGTTTGGTCATAATAAAGATTTTACTCTTCTTCCTGTGAATATATATCAATTGGTGCTCCAGTACATGGAAGTATACAGTGTGCATGTATTCGTGTTTAATTTACTGAAGGAGTCTGGAAAATCATCTATGCTTTATTCACTGTTAAATGACTCTAAATTGTGAATATTTCGCGTTAGTATATATATATTTTTTATTATTCTTGCAGTTTCATTAACTCCATATTAAGATTGATCTTGTTGTATTTCAGGAATTATTTTTATTTTCAAAACTGAATTTCAAAAGGAAGATGTCACACTGACTAAAGAATGCCAACATTGAACTTAAAACACCTACTTTGAAAATTGTGACAGGTCATTTGCTCAAGGTATACGAGATTAATATAAAAGCAATTTTTAGAATTGTTGATACACGCTGTTATGCTATTGTGAACGTCCAGGGAATTATTGTTAAAAGAGAAAATTATGCATCCTGGAGATAAATTATACTGCTGTGATATTTGTGATAAAACATTCTCTAACAACAGTAATTTAAGGAGGCATAAACGAACTCATACTGGGGAGAAACCATACGACTGTGAATTTTGTGGGAAAGAATTTTCATCTAATTTCAATTTAAAGAAACATAAAACTATTCACACTGGAGATAGACCGTATCGCTGTGAAGTATGTGGTAAAAGTTATTCATGCAATGTACATTTGAAGAGACATGAAATGGTTCACTCAGAAGAGAGACCTTATTACTGTGATATTTGTGGTAAAACATTTGCAAGTAGTAGTGACATAACAAGACATAAAATAGTTCATACAAAGGAGAAACTATTCCAGTGTGAAATTTGTGGTAAAACTTTCTCATATAATGGTGATTTGAAACAACATAAAATGGTTCACACTGGGGAGAGACCATACCGCTGTGACATATGTGGTAAAGCATTCTCTAGAAGATATGGTGTAACTAGGCATAAAATGGTTCACATTCGAGAAAATCCATAGTTATGGACTATTATAGTTATTGGTATCTGTCCATGAGAAGAAGAATGAAATGAGATTTGATGTTTATTTCTTTCTGTGGCATTTACAGAATCCATGTTGATTAGCTACAACCAAGAATTGAAACCCAGGCTTCAAATTCCATTTGATGAACAGCTAGAGATCTTGTAAGATTGTTTACATTTTCTGTCATGTGGTTCCTAAGGGAGAGAAATTCCACCTTTGTGAAATCTTTCATAAACGATTTTAAAGAAAATGATGACTCAATTAAACATTTTAAAAATTAAGTTATTCATCCTCACCAACACCACCACCACCAATCAAATGTGGCTGATGTTCTAGCTAGAACATCTGGAGGGAAAATCTTGGTGGAGAGAGAATGGTTCTAATGTTTGCAATAGATGAATTGTGCTAAGAGCAACCAGTGAGTAGGTTTTGTTAAATCTGATGATGCGTTGGAGCTACAGCCTATGGAAATGATTTACAGTGAAAATACAATCTAGCAGCATTGTTTTATTGACAGGAAAACATTTCCTGAATATATTGATTCTAGGAATTGAGCTAAACAAGATATCGTTATATTGGGAAAATTTATTTTTTAAGAAATTCATTCATATTTAACATAAATTGCTTCAGACTGAGAAGATGGCATGCTTTGTTGTCCAAAAATATTATGTTGAACAATGATAGGAAAAAGTCATTTTTATGACATGTACAAATCCTAGCATTGGAGAGTGGACATTAAACATTACAAATAAATAGACTGGATCTTTTTGGTTTGAACGGCAGTTTTTAACAATTTCTAGGTAGCTAAAAAATTTTAAACTCCGTATACTGGTAGAATGTGTTTATAAAACACCTTTTTCTCTTGGCTTTATTGAGAAAATTTTATAGAAAAGATCCTTAGTAATAAAAGAAACCATACATCAAAAATCTTGCAAAACAGATATATAAACATAACAACGTGAGCCCTAGTCAGACTAGCAAGACGCTGAAGGACACTGTATTCAGTTGCCTATGGAAAACCATGACGACTCAACAGCTTCAGTTTATTAAACAATGTGTCTCCTCCAAAATATGCATTAACAGAGTCACATCCAATGTTGAACAGCTTGATCTCACCAAAGACCAAGCTGAAATGCTAAAAAGAACGCTGATGGCGAATATTAAAAACAAAATATACAAAGAACTAAGCAAGCAAGAAAAACGCAAACGCATATTCATCACCATCATCATCATCATCGTTTAACGTCCGTTTTCCATGCTAGCATGGGTTGGATGGTTCAACTGGGGTCTGGGAAGCCAGAAGGCTGCATCAGGCCCAGTCTGATTTGGCAGTGTTTCTACAGCTGGATGCCCTTCCTAACGCCAACCACTCTGTGAGTGTAGTGAGTGCTTTTTATGTGCCACTAGCACGGGGGCCAGACGAGGCTAGCAAACGGCCACGATTGGATGGTGCTTTTTACGTGCCACCAGCACGGGGGCCAGACGAGGCTGGCAACGCCCACAATCGGATGGTGCTTTTTACGTGCCACCAAAATTAGAAACATCACCACACGAACAGAGAGAACCACATTTATAGATATAATACATGCAGAGAACAAACATATTATACACCAGTACAATAGACAATTTAAAAAGAAATTGTTGTGGTTAAAACATAAACAATATTATAAACTCGCAAAAGAAGAGAAACAGAGGTATCCAGATATAATAAACGGAATTATTACAGCAGATGTCCCACTACCAGCAGAATTCAGCAAGGACAATGAAGCGAACATCTATGGGGGACTAACAACGGACCCAGACGAAATATTGATACTTCAACTACCACCAAAATATGCGATATATAATAAGATGAATACCATCCAATGCCTATCCGAGAGTGAAAAGTCGTTCACAAAAATACGTTGGAATTTAAAGATGTACAAAAACAACACAAATAACAACAACAACAACAACAACGCAGATGACAACAACACGAACAACAAAAACCGCAGCAACAACAACACAAACAATAATGACCACCACAACAACAACCGTAGCAACAAAAACAACACGAACAGCTACAACAACAACAGCAAAAATGAATGCATGAACACAAGCAACAGATGCAAATACAAAAACATAAACAGAAAAAAATCGTATACAACAGCAACAACAACAATTATAGGGGGAACGGACACACAAACACACACAGAGATAACCATCGTCACAAGGACACGAATAAAAGTTGTGTCATGGGGGTCACGATGGAGAATAAAGTTGAATGCAACAGAATTCTTGGACAGGGAGTCAATAGACTTGAAACAGAAAACACTACTGGTAGGAACAAAAATAACAACCACAACAAAGGGAATGGCAGGGACCAACAAACAGACATAAGAACCAACACTAATACGAACAACACATACACCAGAAACAGGAACAATGAGAATGTCACTAGCGATAATCAGAATGATAGCAATAATGGTAGTGGTAGGAATAACAGTAATAGCAATAGTGGTAGTAGTAGTAGTAGTAGTGGTGGGGGTTGTAGTGGTGGTGGTAGTAGTGGTGGTGGTGGTAGCAGTGGTGATGGTAGTAGTAGTGGTGGTTGGTGGTAACAGGAGAAGTAGTAATGATGGTTGTAGAGATAGTTGTGGTGGTGATAGTAATAGTAGTAGTAGTAGTAGTAGTGGTGGTGGTAGCAGTGGTGATGGTAGTAGTAGTAGTGGTGGTTGGTGGTAACAGGAGAAGTAGTAATGATGGTTGTAGAGATAGTTGTGGTGGTGATAGTAATAGTAGTAGTAGTGGTGGTGGTAGCAGTGGTGATGGTAGTAGTAGTGGTGGTTGGTGGTAACAGGAGAAGTAGTAATGATGGTTGTAGAGATAGTTGTGGTGGTGATAGTAATAGTAGTAGTAGTGGTGGTGGTAGCAGTGGTGATGGTAGTAGTAGTGGTGGTTGGTGGTAACAGGAGAAGTAGTAATGATGGTTGTAGAGATAGTTGTGGTGGTGATAGTAATAGTAGTAGTAGTGGTGGTGGTAGCAGTGGTAATGGTAGTAGTAGTGGTGGTTGGTGGTAACAGGAGAAGTAGTAATGATGGTTGTAGAGATAGTTGTGGTGGTGATAGTAATAGTAGTAGTAGTGGTGGTGATGATAGTGGTAATGGTGGCAATAGTGGTGATAATAGTAGTGGGGTTGATGATGGGAACAGAAATGGTAGTAGCGGTAATGAAGAAGATAACCCTAGAAAGGCCATTAACATGTATACCAACCCCTTTGACACTCAATTCTTCAACATATGTGACAAATCTTATAACATGAGCCGAATTTACCCGACAACATTACCCTTTAACAAAAGGGTCTGCATCCCAAGACGTACTAATGACCATATGGAAACACAGTTCACTATAGCTAGGACCAAACTATACACTAAGAGACAGAGACAGAATAAGACAGAGGCCCAACAACTAGGGATTAAACCTGCATGTGGCCTACGTAAGCTCATTCAGCACATGACGAATGGAGAGGTGGTATGCCTTCCCACAGATAAGTCCGGCAGGATGTCAACAGACGGCTTACCGAACTACATCCAGGCAATGCAACCTCATATCGCTAATACGAAAGTAACAACTTTACAGGCGTGGTCCAAGAACAATTGTCCACATCATCATAGTACAAATGAAGGATTCGGGTTTTATTATTCTCAGTTTCTAGCCAGAGTTCTGTGTCTAGTACTGGTAGTCTATGGTTAGGGTGTTTAGTAGGGTAGTCTATCATGACCTTAATACGCTGGTGGATGGAGTTAGCTATTTGCTGAATGCTCTCCAATTTCCAAGCCTGGAACAATGATATCCCGGACTGTATGGACTTCGCAAGGACCATAAAGTAACCACTGACCCTGTAGCAGGACCACCAACAAGACCAGTCTGTGGAGCGAATATCGCTAGCAACCACAGGATCTCCTACTTCCTCTCAATGATCATACGCCCTATAATCCGGATGTCACCTGATGTTTGTGACAGCACAGAAGATCTCCTCAGCAGGATCAACGACTGTAACAACACTTGTGACCTGACAGGATGTTTGGTGGGTAGCATGGATGTGGTATCCCTATACCCATCGATCGACGTGGATTTTGCGGTGGAGAAGTGCGTGGAGATGATAAACGAGAGTGAGGTGGAGTTCCGCAATGTCAACACAGAGGAACTGGGCCTCCTACTTAGACTGACATATGACAAAAAATACCTAGATAAACATGATCTTAGTAGTTTCTACCCCAGTAGACATTTAAGAGGTAGACCACCCACAATTACTTCTATGGTTAGGAAGACCCATATAGAGAGGTGGCGCGGATGGACCAGAGCCATACGGACCCTCGCAAATGTCCATCAGGTAAAGAAAATGATCGCACATGCACTAGGAATTAGTATAAGAGTTACCCTAAAAGGCCACACTAAGTTTAACAATAAAATATATGCCCAGGATGAGAGGGCAGCCATCGGCGTTAGTGTCGCCAGTGAAATGGCCAACCTTTTCATGGTATGGTGGGACAGAAGTCTTAAGGAACGCCTAACACAGAACTCCATACTCATGAACATGTACTCTTGCTATGTTGATGATATCAACATAGTGGTAAAGGCACCCCCACAGGAGAGTACTCTTGAAATAGAAATAGAAACTAATACTATGGAGAGCATTCAGAAAATAGCTAACTCCATCCACCAGAGCATTCAGCAAATAGCTACCTCCATCCACTAGAGTATTAAGGTCATGATAGACTACCCTACTAAACACCCTAACCATAGACTACCAGTACTAGACACAGAACTCTGGCTAGAAACTGAGAATAATAAAACCCGAATTCTTCATTTGTACTATGCCAAACCTATGGCCTCCAAATACTTGATCCACCGGAACTCGGCTATCGCAGACAATGCCAAATTCAATATTTTGATGGCAGACCTCGTCAGAATAATGCAAAATGTGTCCTGCATGTGCGAGCCTACAGAGTTAAAGAGACACATACAACATTTCGTTCACCGCATGCAGTTCTCAGGTTACAGCCATAAAGAAAGGATCAGTATATACAAAGGAGCCATGAAGAAATTTGATACTATCTTACATAATGATAGGAATGGGATTTGCCCACTCTATAGGAGCAAGTCATGGCACACTATTGAAAGGACAAAGAAGAAAATAGGGAAGGCCAACTCTTGGTATGATAGCCATAAATACCAGAGTGTCATGTTTGTTAACACCACCCCTAGAGGTGAACTGGCGTACCGCTTTAGAAGGGCCCTAGACAAACTTAAGCTAAGGATTAAGGTTATTGAAAGGCCAGGCAACCCTATCAAATCCATAATCGGTAGAACTCCCTGTACAGATAGGAACTGTACTGTGTGTAGATTTAGCCCACAAACAAATTGTAAAGCCAGAAATGTAGTCTATAGTATAAGATGTATAGAGGGACGATGCAGTAACAAGACAACGATATACGTAGGGGAAACAGCATGGAGCATAGAAGAGTGGGTAAATGAACATTAGAGAGAACTTAAGGAAGGAAAGAGCTCATCGGTTCTGTACCAACACGCCAAGCAGGAACATGGGGGCTCAATCAACAACATAGAAGTTAAAATCTTGTCCACACACAGAACAGACGCAACAATCAGACAGATTACAGAAGCTACACACATAATAGAAGATAAACCTAGCCTGAATAGGAAACTGGAATGGAACACTAGCACACACCACAGCATACGACAGAAGAAGATCCCCACAAACTGATTACAATATAAACAAAACTAAAAACATAAAGTAAAATACACAAATAAACAAATGGAAGTAAATAACTATATACATTTATTATTATTATTATTATACATACATAATAATAATAAGTAGGTGTAAACACATGATCAAAATATTTAAAAAAATAAACAAAAACAAATTACACGAACATATAAACAGGAGATACAAATATTACAGGCACCCCCCCCCACACACACACACTAACTAAACATAGACACACATAGAGGTATACACATGCGCAAATGAAGACACATACAATAGAAATACAAAATACAAAATGGCTGACCGTTAGTAAGGAGAGACACACAAATAAGAAAGAAGAAAGCAGAGGACCACTGATGAGGTCACAGGAGTGTGACGAAAGAACTCTGGCCAAAATAAGATTAAGATTAATAAATAACGCTGAAGCAAAGTAACACCAAATATATAGTGCGTGTGTTTTTATTGGCTAAACTGGCAAAATGACCATTCCTAAATACAACAATATCTGTTTCAACACACGATTTCACATCAAAAATCTTGCAAAACAAATATATAAACGTAAAAACCATACATTGTTTTATCCTTTTACTAAATTAAGACACTGTTTCTATGGGTTTTAGTCAATTACATCAAACCCAGTACTTACTTTATCAATCTATATTTATTGAATTGCTAAGTTAGGCTTTGATATAAACAAAAGCAATGCTGATAAACGCGACACAGTGACACATACATTTCATTTGTGTCATATCTGCTTTCCCATGCTGGTATGGGTTGCTGGAAGATGAGGCAGTACTTTTTGGCCAGATGCCCATCATGTCACCAACCCTTATCTGTTTTTTTTCAAGTAAGGGATTTAAAAAAAATTCCACTGGTCTTCACAAGTATAGAATTACAACTGCAGAATGTATCGTTTACAAGGAATATAGACATGACACCACAGTTTTGCTCAAGCACCATCATGCAAGGATATATGAGATATAAACTTCCATACACACATACATGTATCTATATCACTGCCATCATTTTAATGTCAACATTTCCATGCTTGCATGACTCAAATGGAATTAGTTTAGGCAGATTTTCTATGGCTGTGTGATTTCCCTGTCACCAAGCCTCCTGATTCCAATTCAGGTAATATTTCTCCAGAGCTGGACATGCTTCCTTGGAAGTTTGGAAACAAACGATAATGCTTGTATGACAACAATAGTTCCTCTTTGGATTTGGTTTGCAAGATACTTTATATGATTTCGTGTGTTGAAGCATATTCCTCTTTTTTCTTATTTTTATTTTCCTAAAATTTTCGTTGCGTCTTGCAACCTTTTCAAGAGTCAAGACTCTTGAAAAGGTTGCAAGACACAACGAAAATTTTAGGAAAATGAAAATAAGAAAAAAGTGGAATATGCTTACACGAAATCATATAAAGTATCTTGCAAGACACAACGAAAATTTTAGGAAAATGAAAATAAGCAAAAAGTGGAAATTTTTCCGGTGAGTGTGAAAATGATCACACACACAGTGATTGATACAGATGTATACATGTGCCTGTGTGTGTGTGTGTGTATGGTTTGACATGATACAATGGGCCCAAGGACAGCACTGCTCCAGTGCCTGCTTTGGCATGGTTTCTACAGCTGGGTGTTCTTGCTAACATCAACCACTTTAGAGTGAGTCCTAGGTGTTTGTTTTTCATGCCTCCAGCACAACAACAATAGTTGTTTTACAACTATTGTGTGAATCCAAGACAAGGAGATATAAAAAAACACACCTTCACACATTCTGACACACACATTTCTATATATGATAAGCTTGTTTCAGTTAATGACTTCCAAATTCACTCAAAGATTTGGTTGTCACAGACCTTTAATAAAAGATATTTATCCAAGTAGAACTGAACCCCAAACCATAAGGTTGGGAAGCAAACTTCTTAACCAGATGCCATATCTATCTATCTGTCTGTCTGTCTGTGTATGTATACACACACAGTGATTGATACAGATGTATACATGTGTCTGTATGTGTGTGTATATATGGTTTGACATGATCCAATGGGTCCAAGGACAGCACTGTGCTCCAGTGCCTGCTTTGGCATGGTTTCTACAGCTGGGTGTTCTTCCTAACACCAACCACTTTAGAGTGAGTCCTGGGTGTTTGTTTTTCATGCCTCCAGCATTATTGAGGTTGCCAAGCAGCTCACAAGACTATGAACCTTAAGGGAAGAAGGATCGGCTTTATGCTAGGGCATGAGAGGTTAAAGTATGAAAGAAGGAAGGAGCAGAGCAGGTTCTTGTAGAGGAATTGCATAGCTGCTCGTATTTATCAGGTGAGGGAGAGAAATGGTCTGCAGGTACTGCAATGAGATAGATTATGGTGATGAAGTACCTGGATGGCTCCTCAAGACACAAGGTGAGTAGATGGGGAGGGTGGGGACTTGCAAGATTGTATGGGGTGTAGGAGTTGAGGTGATGGCAAAGCAAACTAATTATAAAAATTGGGTGAGGCTGAAGGGTGGATAACTGATAAGTCATAGGTTGAGGAAGATAGAGGGATGCAGAAGGGAGCAGAGTGGCAGAATAGTAATGATGCTATAGTTGACAGGGGAAGGACAAGAAAGATGACATGGTTGGGTAGGCTGCAGGAATGTTAAGGAAAGAGGCAAGCATTGGTTCAGTTGGGTGGTCGATGGAATGAATCACTGTAGTGTATGGGTGGAGAGAACAATATATCTAATGCTTCTAGAACTCAGTTTCCCTGAAATGGTTGGGTCTACTCAAGAACCTCATACTGCCAGATATTTTAGTTCTTTGTCATCTCAACGAGGCACAGGATCCTGAGATTAGCCTTCACCACTTCATCTCATGTCTTCCTGGGTCTCCCTCCCCCATGAGATCCAACCACATTAAATGATCAGCACTTTTTTTATACAGTTATCCTCATCCATGCACATCACATGTAGTAGTAGTAGTAGTAGTAGTAGTAGTAGTAGTAGTAGTAGTAGCAGCAGCAGTAGTAGCAGCAGCAGTAGTAGTATGGGAGCATGCTCTGCAACAGCACATTGCTGCATCCACCATTTGTTGGTGATTCCCTACTATTTCTGGTGGATGATGCCTCTGCATCACTCGGGTGACAACCCTCTAACTCATGGGTTTGTTTGGTTAGTTGTTGCTAGTCAGAGTGCAAATCCTACCTTGACCTTTTTTAGTTCCCTCTATGACATGCAGAGGAAATGGGTCTATTCTTTGACATGCTGGACCTCACACAGCACAACTAGAGACCAATGATAAAATAAATACTAGGCTTAGTGTGATTGACTAAACACCATTAGATGGTGCTCCAGCAAGGGTGCAGTCCAATAGAAAAAGGTTTGTGTGTGTGTGTATATCATCATCATCATTGTCGTTGTTTAGCATCCGTTGTCTATGCTGGCATGGGCTGGACGGTTTGGCCAGGGCTGGCAAGCTGGAAGACTGCACCAGATCCCAGTCTGATTTGGCATGGTTTCTACAGCTTGATGCCCTTCCTAATGCCAACCACTTGTAATGGGTGCTTTTACATGCCACTGGCTCAGGTGCCATTTGCATAACACTGGTATCTGCCACAACTCTGCTTTTACTTGGCTTGATTGGTCTTCTCAAGCATGACATAAAGCCAAAGGTCTTGGTCATTGCTCCATGAGGCCCAACACTCGAATGGAGCTTTTCACATGTCACTGGCATCGGCCACTATGTCTCCATCAAAAAGTGCTTTTTACATTCCACCAACATGGATGCTAGTTATGTGACATCAGCAGCAGCCATGACTCCAATTTCATGGGTTTTGATGGGTTTTCTCAAGCACAGCATATCACCAAAGGTCTCAGTCACTAGTCATTGCCTCTGCAAGGCCCAAAGTTCAAAGTTCATGCTTCACTTTAATCTTTATTATAGGCATGTAGCCTGAACAAAGAATGGACATAACAAGGACGGACAACACAAAACATGGGGCACATGTAATGAAGAATAAATATAAAATGAAATATTTATAATGAATAGAATGGAATGGTTTACGAGCCCCGCTAAGCTCGCAGTTTCATTTTACTGTTCTTTTATACAGTTTATAATCTTTTTTTTTTTAAATTTCACGTCTTTTATAAACTCCATCAATTCTTCCTGTTCAACAACATTCGGCAGACTCTCATAACGGACGTTTATTCCTGATCCCATTATACTTCTAGGAAACAAATCTTCCATTCTTTCCATTCGGTCTCTGTCCAATAACACAGCTTTCTGATCACTATAAAACATGTTTGGATCCAATTTAACTCGTATTAATCCCTTCATTTTTGCCAACCTCTTTTCTTATTCCATCTCCTTCATGTAAAACACCAACAATCTTAAATTCTTTCCTTTTGGTCTCCCTTCTCGTTCTACATATTCAAGTTGTATTGTCAGTCTGTCCTTCCACTGCTTAAGTCTGACCTCCATTTCCTCTACATCTACACTAGTCACTGATTGTTCCGATTCTCGGGTTCAATGTTCTGTTGTTTTCATTTCCTCCATTATTTTCTTTTTACCTTTCTTTGTTTTCGGACTTTTTAGTGGTGATTCAAGACATGTTCTCTTTCTATCTGCAGTTAATTCTTTTTTTCCTTCCTCTTTTTCATCCTTTTTTCCTTCTTCCTCTCTCTCTGCGTCATTGCAAACCTCTATCTCTTCAACCAGTGATTCTTTTAGGGGACACTCTGTTTGCATATGTCCCCTACATTTACATTTGTAACATATTGGTGGTCTCCCTTTTCCTTCCTCTCTTTCATCCTTTTTTCCTTTTTCTTCTTCTATCTCTTCAACCAGTAATTCTCTTAGGGACACTTTGCTTGCATATGGCCCCTACTTTTACATTTGTCACATATTGGAGGTCTCTCTTCCACCACCAATCTCAGTCGGGTTTTGTTGGGGAGCATCAATTCTTCCGATATGTTATGCAGGACTGGCAGGGTTATATGGACTAATACTTCCATGCCAAAACCCCACCAGTTGATCTCTCATGATTTCTCGACTTTTAAGATCTCCACCTCATCCTTGCAGTTGTGAATAATGGCTGCAACCTGTCACTCTAGGTCAATTTCCGGAAGTACTCTACCGATTCTTACTCTAGCAGCTCTTCTTCCACAGTATGTAGGCAAAAGTGCCCATCTAGCCACTCTCAAGAGTACAGTGGTGTGCCTTTTTGCCTCCTCCTCACTCGTAAAGCACACCTTCACCGTACCATATTTTCTACCTCTTGCACAGAACGTGGTTAATTGCTTAATCTCACTTAAGCACTCCTCCATCTCTTCAATTTCTGCTACTTCAGTTTTCTTCATCTCGACATTAAGTGTTCTGTATACAATGATTTTCTTTTCTGCTCGTTCAACTGCTTCTTTTGGTGGTGTTACTTTTAGACAGTCTCCTTCCTTCTTGAATAAATCTTTGAATTTTTCTAAATTCTTTCTGTCAATTTGTATTCCTTTCATTTGCATCGCGTCTGCAGACAGGCTTGCAGGCTCAATACCCACATATGGGTAGGAAAACAATCTTGAATAGTTTAACAATAAATATTAACAATAATATTTTAACACAAATTCTTCAACAATTTTCAAAAAATCAAAACAATGCTTCACTACCTTGCCTCATGTCTTCCTGGGTCTACTTCTACCACAGATTCCCTCTACAGTTAGAAACCAGCACTTCTTTACACAGCTGTTCTCGTCCATATGCATCACATGTCCATACCAGTGCAATCATCCTTGCACACCACCTATAATGCTCCTTATGCCCAACTTTTCTCTCAAGATGCTTACACTCTATGTAACATACTGGTTTCATTTCCTTCAAGCCTATGCATATCCTCGGCTGTCACAGGCCATGGTTCACTGCAGCGTAGTATAGCTGTTCACACACTGGCTTCATGCAATCTGCTTTTCACTCTGGGGGAGAGGCCCTTTGTTGCCAGCAGACTTAGGAGCTCTCTGAACTTTGTCCAGCCAATACTTATTCTCACAGCTATGCTCTTGGAGCATCCACCTCTGCTAGTAACTTGGTCACCTAGATAATAGAAGCTATCTACTACTTCCAACTTACCCACCTGGCAGTTAATGGTGTCTATTTTCTGGACATTTTTGGTGTTTATTGTACCTGTGCATCTCCCACACACGAAAGCTATTTTCCCTGTTAACCTACCTATGATATTGCTGCACCTCTTATGAGTCCAAAGCTTACACCCAGTACATCTTATGGAGTTTATACCTACGTCTTTTCTACAGATCAAGTAGGGCCATCTGCCTGAAGAGATTTGTGATTTGTCTGCCTTCCTACTTACTAAAGACTTTGGTTTTTACTAGGTTAACTCTAAGGACCTTTGATTCTAGACCTTGCTTACATACCTGGAACTTTTCTAGTTTTAGTAGTGATTCAACTATAAGAACATGGTCATCAGCTTGGAGGAGCTCCTCTGTTATTGCCTGGAGGACTATGATGAACAAGAGGGGGCTGAAGACTGATCCTTCGTGAAACCCAACTTGTTCCCTGAATTCTGTACTCATTGCCAACCCTCACCTTACTGGTAGTGTCTCTGTACATGACTTGTACAGCTATCACCAACCATTCGTCTATCCCTAGTTTCTGCATTGACCACCAGATAAGGGATCAGGGAACCTTGTCAAAGGCTTTCTACAAGTCAATAAAAGCCAAGTACAAAGGTTTATCTTTAGCTACGTATTTCTCCTGCAGCAGCCTTACCAGAAATATATGTATGTATATATATATATATATATATCAACATCAAAATAAATATCAAATGGAAATTGTAGTTGTGATACCTGTGTCGGTGGCACATAAAAAAACCATCTGAACGTGGCCGATGCCAGTGCCACCTTGGCTGGCTTCTGTGCCGGTGGCACGTAAAAAGCACCATCTTAACATGGCCGATGCCAGCGCCGCCTTGACTGGCTTCTGTGCCTGTGGCATGTAAAAAGCACCAACTGATCGTGGCCACTGCCAGCCTCCCCTGGCACGTAAAAAATACCCACTACACTCACGGAGTGGTTGGCGTTAGGAAGGGCATCCGGCTGTAGAAACACTGCCAGATCAGATTGGAGCCTGGTGCTAGCACGGAAATCGGACGTTAAACGATGATGATGATATATATATGCCAAGGACCTATAATCCTTTAAAGGGATTCTAGATTCCTAGTTCTCCAGTTTATACCAGTATTCAGTGAAAACTAAATATATTAGTTTTGCATAGGTGTTTAAAATATTTATAAATGAGAAAAGGAAGAAAATGGAGAAACTGACATCCAGACATCAGTTTATTCAAAGATATTAAAATTCCTGTCCTACAGCTGTTTCCATATCCAATTGGATATGGAAACAACTGTGGGACAGGAATTTTCATATGAAATTAAAGTTATCTGTATAAAAATACAGTTTACATTGACAGATATATCTGTCAATGTAAATTGTATATTTTTACAGATAACCTTAATTTTTGTTCTATTCTCAATCAAAAAAGTCTGATGAATGGGAACGTGAAACTCTGAGTAGCACTTTATTGTGATATTTTTGCATCTTTAACAATAAAGCACACACGCATGCACACATATTTATTCATTTATTGACTGGACATACTCAGTGTATGTGTTTTTCTTGTTCATGTTTTTTTTTGGAGAAAAGCAAACTTTAGATAAAGTAGTTCTAGATACACAATGTATAAATAAAAGATGGGAGGGTCAGAGCTAAACAAAACCCAAAACAGTGGTAAGTGTATACACTATATTTTTACTACCTGAAAGTGCAATAGAAATGTTTCACTCAGAATATTGAACATTTCCCTTAATACTGAAGGTAATCAGCTCTTGTGGTCATCTTCACTATGGAACACATTAGAAATAAATAGCAAAGATATTGTTGCCTAGGTCTGCAATTTCCAAGCACCACAAGATACATATTTTACAATACATCTGCCACCCTAGTTTTGATTTCAAATTTTGGCACAAGGCCAGCAGTTTCAGGGGAGTGGGTAAGTCCATTACAGTGACCCTGGTGTTCAACTGGTACTAATTTCATCAACCCTGAAAGGATGAAAGGCAAAGTTGACCTCAGTGGAATTTAAACTCAGAATGTAAAGATTTGTTTTCTAAAATATAAATTAGTGATTGTATAAAATATATATTTAACAAAGGCAGGAGTGTTTTATGCACTATAGTTGTGACTCTATGAAATTGTTGTAGTAACAACAAAACCCAGAAGAAATATTGCATGAAACTCTCACCAACAATCTGCTAGAGACACTATAATATTGAATCAAACAATATATTAATTATATATTTTACGCAACTACATAGTTTATATTAAAAAAAAAAGAAAGTACATAAAGAATAGATTATATAATTGATTCTTTCTTTGGAAAAATTCCCTCATATTTTGTATATATTTGTGTTTATAACTATAATATTGAAGATTGCTGACAAAGTCAAGTCATTGTCATCATCATCGTTTAACGTTCACTTTCCATGCTAGCATGGGTTGGACGATTTTGACTGAGGGCTGGCAAACCAGATGGCTGCACCAGGCTCCAATCTTGATTTGGCAGAGGTTCTACAGCTGGATGCCCTTCCTAATGCCAACCATTCCGAGAGTGTAGTGGGTGCATTTTACATGCCACCGGCACAGGGGCCAGTCAGGCGGTACTGGCAACGATCTCGCTCGAATCTTTTTACACATGCCACCAGCACAGGTACCAGTGTTGGAGGACCACATCTCACTAATATATTTTGTTTTGGCATGATTTCTATGGCTTTTCACAATGCTAAGTGTTGGTCCAGTGAATAGGAGAGATGGCAATTAGAGATAAGAAAGTACCATGCTCGGTTGGTGCTCTTGGCACCCTACTAGCACGGACACAAGTGCCAGTAAGGCGATGCTGGTAACGATCACACTCGAAGTCAAATTCATAAATGATTATTCAATGATAAATAGTGCTACAGAGCAAGATTAGCTGCACATCACCACCATCATCATTTTAAACCATTCCAAACATAACCACTTTTCCCAATCCTGCATGAGTTGGATGGAATTTGTTGAGGATTTTCTAAATGAAATTGAAACACTGGTGTTTAAGCAAGATGTGGTTTTAAAACAAAGTCTCTTAGAGATGGCATTTGTAGCTGTACTGCAAATTATCAACTAACATAATTCTTGTGAATTTCTCTGGAATGAAAAGTCTTTTACTTGCTCACAAAAATCCTGACTCAAATACCTCACACTAAAAGCTAGTATGGGAAAACAGACATTAAATGAACAAACAGAAACCAGAAGCTGATTAAAAATATTTTATTGTGTAGCTGGGGTTGCTTCAGTTTACTTACAGAAACCCCTTGGGAGAATATAAACAAACATCACATCTTCCCATTTGTCATCACCATAAACTCTCAGACTTCATGTCAGAAAGCAACATATACAAAGTGAGATAATATAGTAAAAACATTAAGTCTGAGTGAAACCAATTTTTTTACTTTGAAAACCCTTTTCTCTATCCAAGAGTTTTTTCTGCCTCATTCAGAATATATTTACAAATAAGTGCTGCTATTGCTTAGTTTCTTCAATTATTTCTTTGTTGTAGTATGTAGACACCAAGATAGATTTTAGCTGAACCTGTCATATAACATCGCAAAATGGAGACATCAATCATTGTCAGCATCCTCTTCATCACCTTTAGCTAAAGAATCAGTTGCATTCATAGCAGTTACTAGATCTTGACTATTTCCTTTCAGACGATCCCCTGAAAATACAAACATTGAAAAAATTCAATAAAATCTCAAAAGAAAATATACAAAATAAACAGTGAAGATACTTGATTATTAATTTCATCTTATATAGATGCAGCTTGTACCAATGTGACTAGTTGATAGCAGATCTTACTTTAGTGTCTAAGAGTTCAAAATCTAGTTGGGTATCAAAAGTATACAAAGCAAACACTTACGTATTAAGAGAGCAATAGCCCTTTGAGTGCGACGCTCCAGTTTTGCCAATCTTTTGGATATATCTCTTTTTAGATCCCAATCAGGTTTGCGAGGAGCAAGATTAAATAGATCCTGTGATTAAAAAGGTAAGATTGGTCTGTGAGAGAATATGTAATAATTGATGTTAACTGAAGAGATATAATATCTAGGTGTCAAAGATAATAATATAAAACAAGTCATTAAATTAATAAAATTACACTGGTGAAATGAGATTACAAATGAGATTAAGAAACAGGTAAAGATCATGTATTTCAGACCTATTTAATGCTAGCACAAAGAATAATCAGTAAATATGTTACTCATTTAGCAAATAAGGAGGTATAAACTTACCACATCTTCAACAGATGCCTTCAAATTTGCAGCAGCTAATTGCTCTTTAATATTATCTTCAACTGGAGGGGAAAAAAACAGGAAGGATAAAACATGTTCGTTATTTCAAGATTATATATTAAACGATTTTCATTTTCATTTCTATGTTGAAAATAAGCTGTTCCCTCAAATTTAGAGAAGCATTTGATATATTTTCCAAGAAATAACCTGAAAATTGACGATGGGTTATTAATTTTAAAGAAAGGAAATTTGCTATTATATAACCATTTGTATCACATCTCTGAGCCAAATACTTTTGCTTTTGGTTCCCATCAGTAACTCAACATAGTCATGTAATTCTTATTCATCATTTCTCTTCCTCTGTCGCATCCACTGTAAACATTATAACAATATCAATTCACTTCACTGCTAACCCCAATCAGCTCTGATCCTACAGAATTTGGATAAAAAACTGTTCCAGCTGTGAGCTTTTATTTTCTTGAGATGTAGTGATGAATTATCTTTTCAATTCTAGCAAGTCAAACAACTTTATAGAAATTCTTTCTGTGCCAACAAAGTCTTCTGTTGCCACTCTCATCCACTTGGTACTTTCTTATCTCTAATTGCCATCTCTCCTATTCACTGGACCAACAGTTAGCATTGTGAAAAGCCATAGAAATCATACCAAAACAAAACATATTAGTGAGATGTGGTCCTCCAACACATCTCAAAGGGAAATAATTCCAAGTGGGAATCAACTCAGATTGTAACAATATATCCAAGCTATGGCAGAATGGCAAGCAGAAGTAAAACAATGAGTGAATGCATGTATGTATGTGCTTGTCTTTTGCTGATGTATGTCAGTAAAAGATGTAAACATTAGGAGGGAACTAAAGGAACTAATGCTCTTTAAGTGAAATCCTTTGCAATATTTGCTCTGCACTGATATTACATACACTCCCATACTCTTGCTCTCAAAAATGCAATAAACCAAGTAATTGGCTCATTAGAAATATGTAACCATCAAATCATTAACTTGTTATTTATCAATTGTTAGATAAATCAAATAAAGTATACATTCCCTGACAGTTAAATAAAATAAAAAATGTTTCCTCACAGTCATAACAAAGAACTAAAAGAAATTTCAATGTTAAAAATAAATGATTTCTAACCTTTTCCTGGTTTGGCCTTAGGCAACTGGTTTTCCAGTAATGCTTCATCAATTGGTTGATAACTTCGAAATAAAGGTCTGAAATGAAATTAGTTTGAAGTTGAATCATATTTAAAAAGTTTGTTACTACTTGTATTTCATTTTGAAATTAAGGTTTTTTTTTTAATGAAAACCCATAATGTAAAGGGGTGCTGTCAGTAAGGTGAGAGTTAGCCATGAGTACAATGGCCAATTTAGTGTACAGGTAGGAGTTTACAAGGGCTTGGTACTCAGTCCCCTACTTTTCATTATACTTCCCCAGATCATAACAGAAATTTAAGACTAGTTGCTCTTGGGAACTGATGATCTTGTTCCTATAGAGGAATGTGGAATAGAATTAGAAAAAAAATCCAGGTATGAAAGCAAAACCTAGAATCAAAAGGCCTTAAAGTTCACTTAGCAAAGTACAAAGTTCTAGTAAGCAAGAAAACAGTTAGGACTCTCTTCCTATCAGGTAAATGTCCCCACTTGATATGTAGGAATTTCATAGTGTCCCAGTGCAATCACAGGTAGATTAACAGAAAAAAGTATTCTTTGTGTGGAAGATGTGCAGGAGCAATGAACACAAAGGATACAAGAGAAAATAGATTTTATCAAATGCCCAGAAAGTTCCTTAGAGACAGTAGATAGTTTCTGTTACTTAGATGGCCTAGTAGCAGTGGAGGATGTTCTAAAGGTATAGTTGCTACAATAGGAATAGGATGGAGAAAGTTCAGAGAGCTATTACCTCAGTAGGCAACAAAAGTTTTCTCTTGAAATTCAGACTATGATGCATGTGCTCAAACAGCAATGTTGCATGGTAGTGAGACATGGACCTTGAATGCAAAGGCATGTGAAGACTAAGAGGATATGAAGCTAGAATGCTCCATTGGATGTGCAATGTCAGTGTGCATGCTTAATGGAGTACAAAGGAGTTGAAAGAAAAACTGGGTATGAGAGAAATCAGATGTAATGTCTAAGAAAGACTGCACTGGTTTGGGCATGTTATGTGTTTGGATGATGATATCTATAAAAAGTGTTGAATGTGCACAGTAGATGGAATCTGCAGAAGAGGAAGATACAAAAGATGGGATGAGCTGGTAAAGGCTGATCTCAGGACTTTGAGATTCGTGGAACAGATGACAAGGAAGCAAGATGTTTGGTGATATGCAATGATCGAGAAGACCCACCCAGCTATGCTAGCAAGAGTGATTGAGGTTCTCCAAGTATAATATATATGCACAAAACTGTGTCTTTTGTATCTTCCCCACTTCCTACTAATAAGACAACTGGGTCACTCCCCATCTCCCGGCCATTTCCTATTGACAGCTATTCTTTATTCATTTTCAGTCCCCTCACTGCCACACATAATTGTAATCTAAACCATCTAAAATGTATCCCCGGGAAATTTCATTAAAAGGCATGTCTTGCAATGAAAGTTATGAAGAAACAAAGTCGGAGGTGGGGGAATTATCGCAAAATACTAAAAAATCTAACATGTATCTTTGGTAAATTTAATTAAAAAAATATACATTTTAAAGAAACTTATAGGGGTAACAAAAGTGAAGCTAAGTAGTTATGCCATTTCACCACAGGAATACAAACTGATTAACAACTGCGAGAGACCTGAGACGATTGAAGACGTCTCTTCTCATCAAACTAAATATTTATATATTTTTTGTAACACAAAGACGGACCGACGATTAGAACGACGGAGGTCGTTCTAATCGTCTAATAACGAAAAAGTAAAGGAACTCGGAATACAAAAAGGACGTAATTAAGTACACCCAGGTGTTTTGTCCACAGTTCTACCGATTCCGTAAAATATAAAAAATTTTTTTTTGATATCATTGTAAATTGAGGGGGAATTCGTTTGAAAATAATAAAATATCGTAGTATATAAGCACGAATTTGTACGCTTCAATGAACACACGTTGTTACTATACTATAATTTGGAGAGAAGTTATTATAATAAAAATGGTAGATAATTTTACTTAGGAAGTTTTTCGTCTGTTTTGCTATCTTTCGTTTGCTGGTTCTCTGATGAATCTTCTGTTTGACAAAGTCTTTTCGCTTTCATCTCCTGCAAGCGAGCTTTTCTCTTCAAAGCTGCTTGTTGTAACTCTCCCACTTCAGACATGCTGAATATTGTGTATTTCTTCCCCTGTCTAGTCACACTGATTCATAAAACTGACAACATGTCATCATTTGCCATAAGTTATAGTTTATTATTAATTAAACACAACTAATTTATTTTTTCAAGATTGTCGCCATTAGTTCAGTCTTATTTACCTTTTATCAAGTAATCTCCCTTTTATAACCGCATTTCGTATCAAAGGGACATTAGTTTGGACTAAACGCCGGCAAATACAATAACTTGACACGCGCGCACACCGGCCTACTTACATGCATACGTTCTGCCATCCATACATACAGTATTACATCGTGTGACAAAGACGATTAAAAAGAAACTACTTTTCCGTACACACACACACGTACACTTACACATCCGTAATATATCAAAACAGGAAGTTAAAAAGATTTTTTGGTATTATTTATTCATCATTACATACGTTTCATAAGAATGGCAAAATTATACATGTTGGATAAACATGTAAAAAATTTCCTACTAGAAATTTTTCGGATAGAAAAATAAAATAATGCGAAATTTATACTTGGATGAAGCGTTTATAGTTAGTAATGAAGAATTGTATAGATAGTTGGGAGAGAGAATAAAGAGCAAATCTTGTAGTTCAAGAAGGCGAGGGAGAGTTGGGAATTGGAATAATAATTGTATGTACATTTATGCACATATAACAATGGGCTTCAACTACAGAAGACTTGCGAAGGCTTGAAAGAAATGAAGCTAGCATGCTCCACTGGATGGGTGATGTCAATGTGCATACACGACAGAGTGTAAATGATTCAAGGGGAAAACTGGGTATAAGAGGCACCAGATGCTGTGTGCAAGAGAGGGGAGTGTGCTGGTTTGGTCATGTGATGCGTATGGTTGAGGACAGCTGTGTAAAGAAGTGTCAAACTCTAATTGTGGAAAGTACCTGCGGAAGGGGTAGACCCAGGAAAACGTGGGATGAAGTGGTGAGAAAGGATCTTTGGATGCTGGGCCTCACTGAGGAAATGACAAGGACTGGGGGATGCAGTGATTTGCTGTATTTGATAAGACTGGTCAAGCTAACTAAAATCGCTGTCTTTCACGCATACAGGCTTGCCCTTTCAGGTGCTGGTGCCACATAAAAAGCAACCGTGCTAGTGCTGTGTAAACACACCTGTGCTGATGCTGCATAAACACACCTGTGCTGGTGGCACATAAAAAGCATCTAGCACACTCTGTTAAGTAGTTGGCATTACACACACATGCACATATATGGACACACATACATACCCATACACACATACTTATATATACATACATGTACATATTCTTTTATTGTTTTACATGTTTTAGTCATTTGACTGTGGCCATGCCGGAACACCACCTTTAGTCAAGCAAATCAACTCCAGGACTTATTCTTAGTAAGCTTAGTACTTATTCTATCAGTCTCTTTCACTGAACTGCTATGTTACAGGGACATAAACACACCAGCATCGGTTATCAAGCGATGTTGAGGGACAAACACACACACACATATACGACAAGCTTCTTTCAGGTTCCATCAACCAAATCCACTCACAAGGCTTTGGTTGGCCTGAGGCTATAGTAGAAGACACTTACCAAGATGCCATATAGTGGGACTGAACCCGGATCCATGTAGTTGGTAAGCAAGCTACTTACCACACTACCACTCCTGTGCCTACATATATAAAAATTTATATATATAAATTTTAAACACCGATATACCACTCATCTCAATTCTTTTAGATACGAGAAATACAGTAAATCCACAACACTTGTAAGTCATATACATCATCTCAAAAATAGGAATATTCCCTACACTCTGTCATGGTCCATAATAAATTCAGGGCTTCCATACCAAGGTCAATGCTTACCCTGTAAGTTATGCTTTAAAGAGGCATTCCACATATTAAAAACACAACTCCTCAACATGACTAAACAAATATAATGAGGTCCTAAGCATATGCAACCACCACTTTTTTCATACTTTCAAATTTTACCATAAATCTAAATGCAACCAAAATAACCATGCAGTATATATCCACAACATCCTGTAGGTAATTCCCAACAACCTTACCTATCTACATTTTAAATTTTAATCTTTAACTAACTCCCCCATCTTTAAGGATCACAATAATTTAATAATACATATTTGAACGTACAAGCGAGTACATGTGGTTGTGTATAAAAATGTGTGTACAGATATTTTATGTATGTATTTGTATGTGTGTATATGTATTTACTCATATATGTGCGTGCATGCATATGTATTTGTGCGTGCATTTATAAAAAGAAATATATATGAATGAGTGTGTATATGTGTATACATGTATGCATAAGTACCTGTATGTGCGCATGCATGTGACTGTAAATGTGTGTGCAACTGCGTGCATGTTCATGTATATATATATACATGTATGCATGCGCATATGCGGGTACAAATACATCTATGGGTGCACGTGAGCATGCATGTGTATATATGCACATGTGTATGTATAGGCATATGTATATGTCTATTTATATGTGTGTGTATATGCATACATATTTGCAAATATACATTCTTTCCTCCTTTTCCTAGCTATCACTAACCTATCACCTATAGTAATTTGACATCCTTGTATTCTTCCCTCCACCTCAAATTTTACTACCAAAACTACTACTCACTTTGGTATCACCCCATCCTTACCTTTTCTCCATCCATCCCTTAATGCAGCTCTGTCATATCACCTCTACTCACATATCTCACTTTCTTTTACTCCTTACCTTCTCATCTCTTCCTCTCCTGTCCTTCCATTACATTATCTTGACCACTAACACTCCCTCTCTCCATTTCTTCACTTTTTTTTCCACTCTTTACTTTTGTCTCTCTCCCTTTTTCTTTTATTCTTTTTCTCGCTTTCTTCCTCTCATTTCCTCTTCTTGTTTTAGATTCGACCTTTCTTCTCTTTCTAATCATACACATCTCTCCTCCCTCCATCTATCCATAAATACTACCAATGCATTCTCAAATTTTTCATTCACACCACAAAACCTTCTTGAATGAGCAACACTGATTCCATGGCTCGATGCTTTGAAATGACTAAATATGAACTACTATTGGAACTTACACACCATGTACAGGAAACTTTTTTTTACCACTTCTATACACCATTTTTCTCGAATAATGGAACTGCAACTACAATATCTTTATATAACTTATTTCTGCTTTTATTCTCTTATTTCCTTCTATATTCCTTATCTTTTCCACAATAATTCAAACTCAAATATTTTCTCACACCATCTCTGATGAAGGGATATCCATAATATCCCAGAAACAGCTGTAAGACTATTTCATTATAAATGTCCTGAAAACTCCTCACAGCCTTGGATTTGTTATCTCATTCAGTCTAATATATATATATATATATATATATATATATATATATATATATATATAGATAGATAGATAGATAGCGATTGATAGATAGATAGATAGATAGATAGGTAGGTAGGTAGGTAGGTAGGTAGGTAGGTAGGCAGACAGATAGACAGACAGACAGATAGATAGACAGATAGATAGATAGATAGATAGATAGATAGATAGATAGATAGATAGATAGATAGATAGATAGATAGATAGATATTGTCAGTGGATCATATATCTGGAAAAGAAGCACACTCTGCCCACAGCCACTGGAATCTGATGAGTTGTCTATGAAGTTAAGTGTCTATGACCAGGCATATATTCAATTTAAAGCACTTGATAGATTTGCAAATTATATAGTACAAGACATCTTGATGATTGCAGAAGAAACCAATAACAACTTGAGCCAAGCCTAGTCACAGATATTTTTTCCTTGAACATTAACAATTTGGTTGGGAAGCAAACTTCTCACCACACCTATACAGGCATAGGCATGGCAGTGTAGTAAGAAGTTTGCTCCACAAACACATCCACAGACAGAATTTCCCACATATATTGTAGATTTTGGAATCAGGCCAACTCTGTGAATAAATTAAAAGCATTCCAGGCCGAATCTGGACCCGTAATCCTGAAATTTTGGATTCCCAAGTTTCCATTACTGTGATTGTTTTTAGCGGTTTTTTTATGTGGATTTTTGTGATGAAATTTTGTGATGAATTTTTTTGTATGATAACATTTTTTATAACTTGGAAATAAACTTTGGGAATAAAGAAAATTTGTTGTGAAATCCAACAATTATTTTTGTCAAATTTTTTACATAATCTTTTGCGATGAATATGATCATCATTGGGGTATGACTCTGGAGGAAGCAATTGCAATAAATTCAACAAAATCTAATATAATAAATGCGAATGTCAGTGTATCAGTATGTCACACTTTTTCAACTTTACTCCTAGAGGTGGTATCCCAACATATCACACCACTTTGAAATCAGGCCAACTCCATGAGTAAATTAAAAACATTGTGGGCTGCATCCAGACCCACAATTCTGAAATTTTGGATTCTTAATTTTCATTACTGTGGTTGGTTTTGGTGATTTTTTTACATAATTTTTTGCAACGAATATGATCCTAATTGGGATATGACTCTGGAGGAGGCAACTTCAACAAATTCACCAAAACATGTCAGAGATCTGTTTGCAGATCTTCCCATTTGAGGTCAGTAGCTTAAAAGCTATGTCCTAGCTTAAAAGCCACAATATAGGGCAGCTTTTAAGCTAATATATATATATATATATATATATGTGTGTGTGTGTTTATATACATTTGCATACACACACAATAATGATGATGATAATAATAATAATAAAGGGTGAATAAACTCTGAGGCCATCCAAATAACATTTCTGTTTTAGTAATGCTGATGGAGCCAGTACTGCTCAAAACAGCAGAAATAATAATAATAATGAATATCCTGAGAACAACAATGGCAGAGAACATCTTCATTGGGATAAATCTACAAAGAGGTAAGAGGGTTTCTGTTAGCATTGGCTGGCAATGTCCTAGAGATCGTGTCTTAATAAAAATATTGGCAGTTATGATACCTCACCAACACAGCCCTCTTTATGAGTATAATGCCAAATAAAAATCATCACAACTGCGTTCATGTCACCCAAACCCTGAGTGAAAGAGGAAAACTATGTAAAGTAGTGAGAAAGATGAATGAACTGTTAACAAAAATCTACATTAAAAACATAACAGATCTAAACAGTCTTAGATTCTGTGTAGCCTCTGTCATGCAAACTCTTAGGATTAAAAGTGAGAGAAAAACAAAAGCCAAAACACCATGGTGGAAATGAAGGCTTGAGAACCAAATTGAACAGCTCGAGTGAGATCTTGGATGGATGCATTCATAGAAAAGAAGAGTGTGAGGGAAAGACAGGAACAAACTGCAAAGAAAGTACAACATAAGACACAAAGGACTGTGAATAGTTAAAGAGGAACTAAGAGAAAGAATCAAAGCAGTGTCAGGTAAAAATAACAGATACCGACAGAAAGCAAATCAGGACCAGCAGAATAGACACTTTAAGAACAACAAAGGAAAATTCTATAAACAGCCAAACAATGAAGAAGAGCATCAGGAAAATGATATGCCAAATGCTGAAGCAGCAAAGAAATTCCAGACAGAAACCTGGAGCAAAAAAGTCCAACATAATGTAAAAGCAGGCTTGTTACAGGAATTTAAAAGTGAAATAGAGGCTGGAGTGACACAAGAAAACATGACAATCACAGATAAGAAAGTAAAAGAGATGATTAAGAAAATACCAAATGAAAGCCTCAGATCAAATGGTGTCCAGGGTTTCTAGCTCAAGAATCTCCCAATTATATACAGTTATATATGACCATTTTTTGCTGACTGCAGAAAAAATGGAACACTGACATGGATGATAAAAAGAAGGATAGTGCTGATACAGAAAGACAAAGAAAAGAGAACGGGAGCTCAGCAATTATAGACCTATTACTTGCTTACAATTACTCTGGAAACTATTAACTGGCCTCATAGCAGATAACATTTATAATTTCCTGGAAAAGAACCTATTACCAGAGGAACAAAAAGGATATAGGAAGAAATCAAGGACTACTGATCTGCTATATATAGACAGAAGAATATTGAATGAAGAACAAGTAAGAAAAACGAATTTTGCTGCTGGATGGCTAGATTACAGGAAGGCTTATGACAGTGTCCCACACAGCTGGCTCTTGGAGTGTCCGAGGATGCTTGGAGTCAATGAGAGGATAAACAACTTTTTGAAGAAAGCATTGAGGGTTTGGGAAGTACAACTGAAATGTACAAATGACTTGCTAGGCAATGTGAAAATACACAAGTGTATTTTCCAAGGAGAATTACTCTTTCCATTACTCTTTGTCAGTGCATTAAACTCTCTGACAAGTATACTAAAAAAATCCAGGCCTACCCATGAGTTTACCAAATCCAAGATGTGAATAAATCACCTACTATATGGATGGCTTTAAGTTGTATACAAAAAATGAGGCAGACCAGATTCCATGATCCAAACTGTGAGAGTATTCAGTAAAGATATTGAAATGTAGTTTGGGGTAAATTAGTGTACAGTACTAATTATGAAGAGAGGCTGGAATGTAAACTCTGATGGCATAAAATTACCACAAAACAGCAACATTAGACCACTGTAGTATAATGAGGGGTACAAATATTTTGGATTTTAGTAATGGTATAATTTTTTATTATGTCTTGTTCCAGTTATTTTTTACCAACACTGAGCCAACAAGGGTCTATATATACCTCCAGCACAAAAGAGTCTATGCACTTTCAACTACAATGTTTGAAGAGTTTTCTATATTAAGTGCAGTAGTTGGAGCAAAACTGATCATAACATTTTGAGCAATTATATGGCTTAACCAGTAATATACCACTTGACAATATAAAACTGTGTACACACACACACTTTGGAGATATTACACTCTCTCTACTGTCTAGTCTATTTCTGGTGATGGTCACATCACTGGCCAGTAAATGACAGCTGCTATTCTTCTTCACTTATTGTTGGTGGTGTACATCCCAGTTCAGTGTTTAGGACCTATGAGGTTATTGATGTAGATATTTCTATTTCTGTGTGTTTGCATCTTTTATGCATGTCTGGAATGAGTGCAAGAGTACTTTTAGGATGTTGTTTTCAGGTCTTCTATACATATATGTCTAGGTTTTGGGAAGTGGTTTTTCATGTATTTGCAGGAACTATGAGAGCTGAAGTTTGCTCTGGTAGTAGACTGTGCAACATATATGTCTAGATGGCCTTTTGTTTACCCCAAACTGCATGCCAGTATCCTAGCTAAATATTCTTACTGCTTGTATCAGAGAATCTAGGTCATTTTTTCATTTACGATGTATAGTTTGAGGGTATCCATTTATAACAGGGGATTTATTTTCACCCTAATTTCAGCAAGCTCATACAAAGGCTTGTATTTCCTTAGTATGCTTATCTGAGGGATTAATGTAACAATATTTTCTACTATAGGTACAAGGCTTGAAATTTTGGGGAACAGAGATAGTCGATTATATTGATCCCAGTGTTCAACTGGTACTTATTTTGTCGACCCTAAAAAGATGAAAGGCAAAGTAGACCTTGGTGGAATTTGAACTCAGAACGTAAAGTTGGATGGAATGCTGCTAAGCATTTTGCCTGGCATGCTAATGATTCTGCCAGCTCACTGTCTTATTGAAATAATGAAAAGTAATGGAGAGAGTGGGTCTGTCTGAAATATTCCCATGTGTATTTTCACATTTTCTAATGATTCACTTCATTTATTATTAAGGTGGCAAGCTGACAAAATTGTTAGTCTGCTGGAGATGAAAAACTTAATGGCATTTCTTCCAGTTCTTTATAGGATCAATAAAATAATTACCAGTTGAGCACTTGGATTGCAGTAATTGACTTACTCCTTCACCAAAATTGCTGACCTTGTGTCAAAATTTGTAAGCATTATTATTATTACTATGATTTTCTCCTGTTTTGATGTTTTTCAAGATTTTCTAAACCATGTTCCAGCTCCTTCCCACAGCTTACATTCACATTTTCCTCAACATGTGGTTCCAATTATGACCACCAGCTGCCTATTTCCAAAGATACCTGGTATTAGACACAATATTGAGGCTCTATAAATACACTCTTGATACCTTTCAGCTTTCACATCCTCTATCTTCACAATGTTATGATCAGCAGGTACTGTTACATCAATTAAAATCCATTCTTTCATCACTTTCCACAGGAGAGTGATATGTGATCAATAATGTAACTTTTCTCTGTGTGTGTTGTCATTCCATGAAAAATTCATTTGATTAGTCTCTGTGACTGGCATTCATACCACTTGTCAGTACACTTAAGCCTGCACCTATTACTCATCTCCCAGTGTACTCACTGTGCAATTTTCTCTACTTTATCATGTCAGTTTTTAATATACACTAACTACATACCTTGCTGCTTTTATGTATGTTTGCACACCATCTACAGAGGGGTGTTTCTATGTCTTATCAATGCTGTACTCAACTGCATTAGTTTACAAAGATTGCTCTTGAGTAAGAAGGATCAAACCTTCTGTATCCATTAAAATTATCACTATTATCAAGGCAACAAGCTAGCAGAATCATTAGCATGATGGACAAAATGCTAAGAGGCATTTCTTTCAGCTCTTTACATTATGAGATTAAATCCTGTTGAGGTTGACTGTGCCTTTTATCCATTTTAGAGTCAATGAAGTATCAGGTGAGCACTTGAGTTGATGTAACTGACCTATCCTTTCTCTCAAAATTACTGGCCTTGTGCCATAATTAGAAAAAAAATTCTGTTAACCCATATATACTCCTGGTTGCGTTTTCACAATGCAAACCTGCTCCTACTTTGTTTGGACATGAACTTGTTGGGAAGCATCTGACTGAGCAGATGAAATGTTCAGTAGATAGTTGACACTCGTAGCTAACAGTTGCATACTGCCCTTCTCTTCCAGATTGTGAAAGCTTACCATAACGTTTAATCTAAATACAGTGAAATTTTAAGACTTCATTTTTTTTATGGGCATATATGGGTTGATTCTAAAGTATTTTTTGTGTTTTCTTTATACCTGTTGGAAGGTATGTAAGGGCCATGTCATTTAGCATGTCAGTTATTTTAGAGGGTCCTCGTAATTAGCCAGTCTGATATGAGTAATTAATAAGAGTATAATTTTTCAGAGTAATTAAATTCCATCTAGAGATGAATCATTTGAAATATTTAATAATGAATGTCCTATTTCCAAAGTTGATGATAATGGACCGAAACACGATAAGCTTATTTTTATTGCTCAACGGAAAGCTCTTGAACAGATTCCCATACATTAAATGTTTTTATTCAAGCTTGGACTTGAACTTCTGAACTGGATACCTTTTGGTATTGACCAATAACCATTTCATTATTAACAATGTTTAAGGTAATGAGCTGACAGAATAATGTGTCAGTAGTTACATTATCCAATGTCTTTCCTTTTTAAGGCAGCAGGGTGTGGTTGAAAGCAGATTTAGCTGTTATTTCCAGCAGATTGAAGAGCCACATAAGTAGTTTATTTTTGAAAGATTATAGGGCCTAGCAGGACTAGCTTCATTCATGTTAGCTCTAAAAATATTGTCTGTTATTTCTTTCTGGTTAGACAAATAAATACATGTAAGCACTCTATGTATGTTTGTGCCCTATTTTCCTGTCATTGTTATATCTTCTATATGTTCAGTGAATATTGTGAGTGTGTTATATGCAGCTCCTAGTATTTTTGTTGCATTTGTGTGGAAGTTTGCATTTATCTGATTGTAAATTTGGTAGACTCTTCCAGGTCGTCCTTGAAAGGTAGCCTAGTTGTGTTTAGGGGAGTCATTAGGATATCCATACAGGCTCATCAAATGATGATGTAGTGAGTCAGCTCTACACTCATTACATTTCTGTATGGTTGTTCAAAGGTTTGAAAAGAAAACCATTGCTTGGTATCTTTGTCACCAATTCTATTGTCACTGAGAACCCTGTGGTACTGTGACTAGCCTGTGGGTAGACCTGAGCTGGACCAGCTGTTTCCTTACCTTATACTAAGTCATAAAAATGAGCAACACACTGTCATATACCTTGACCTTGACATCAACTTGGATGTCTCGAAACTTTCCCTTCGAAGATAGGTTGCTTTCCTCCTTGATTTTTCTTTGATATACTCATTGAGCAAGGAGGCACTACCTTTGTGCTACACCCTGTCCACTGTCTTTTTTGTTTTTGAGCAAGTTCAAATCAAGTTGCTTTCTTTTCTCTACAATGCTAGCAAATATTTTCTCATTTAAATAAATTTTTTTTATTGTTGCTTCATGTGTGTATATGCATATATAAGCATCTAACTTTTCAGTGACTTTGATTGATAGTTTAAGGACATAGTTGTGTACATTAGTCACTTTTAAGGCAGCTGTCTTGCAATGTAAAGCATATTGTTTAAATAGTTTTAAAATGCACAGGAAAAAACTCCACTTTTTTTCATATATGTTACCTTTAGAAGAAAATGTTATTTTCCATGGCAAAGAACAACAATAATGATGTCTCTGGCTGCCCAATCTCAGCCAAGAAAGACTACATATTGAAGTATGACAGTATTAAAAGCCATACCAGCTTTAATAGAAATGAGATAGTATAAATATACACCAGGAAAAGTCTCAGAGAATGAAAAAAAGTAACTAGACTCTGGGATAAGATAAATGATACAGACATGGAGATGAAGGTAATGAAGCAGATACTGTTATCGAGGAAAGGATGAAGAATCGATACTACAAAGAAATGGAGAAATTAGGCAAATATAAAGATCTGGATGTGGAGATAACCATAATGTAAAAATTGAAAACAGAAACAATCTTTATAATAATAGGTGCTTTGGGAAGAATACTCCACCTAACCAAAACTCCAGCACTTACAAATATGTACAACTGAAAACATTTGCTAGGAACAGCACACAGTCAATATAAAATATATAAACAAAACAAAATACTGCACATATCCAAAGCACACAGATCTGCACATAGTGGTGCAGTACAGAAGACAATAAAAATAATAATTGTTTTTGAATTTAGGTATAAGGTCAGCAATTTTAAGGGAGGGTTAGTCGAGTACAACACCACCAGTACTATATATGTGCTTATTTTATCGATACCGAAGGGACAATAGGCAAAGTGGACCTTGGAATTTTGAATTCTGAATGTAAAGAATCAAAAACTAATAATAAAAGGCATTATTGTCTAATACTTAAACAATTCTTCCAATCCACAACTCTTAATGTAATAACGATGTTTCTCACAGACTCGAAAACAGAAATTTAGGGAGAGGAGATTGGTTCAATCGACTCAATACAAGACTAGCATCGAATAGCAATAATAAAAATAAATAGGTGATCTAATAATAAAAATAAATAAATAAAAACAGAGAATAAAAATAAATAATAAAAATAATAACAATAAAAAATAATAATAATATTTTATAATAATTTTGTTTATTAGCTGTCGGGATAACTGATGAAGGAATATTATAAGGGCTAACAACAACAGTGGAGGGTTACGTTCATGTAAAAAAAAGGCATGGAAAACAAAGCATATAAAGAGAAGTGTGAAGCCCCATAACCAGCTAGGGCTTTTAAAGGAACTCTGTAGGTCCATAACTGCTCTCACTACCAAAGTTGTGTTATCTACTATTCAGGCGAATACTGGTATTCATCCCATTCACCAGGGTCGTTCTCGCCGCTCTCACCCATCTTTCGGTAAATTTACTGGAAGCCAGCACCTCCCTCTCCACCTTCCTCTCCCACTGGAACTTGAAGAAGTTGATGAGGGATTGGCCGAAGAGGAAAACAGCATGTCATGTTAACCTAAGACAACGCTATAGAACACAGTCGTCACACCATTTGTTACATCAGAAAGGCAGCGGTAGAAATGTGGGCGCTAGTTCACATGTCGCGCAGTCGATTTTGCCTTTAACCCTCCAGCGTTGATAGAACAAACACGAATTATATATTGGGGTTTATTCGATCGACCATACTTATACGTTTGTGGTCTTATGGCATAGAAAGAAGTAATCAATATCATTAACAGTAGCACCGAAAAGTAAGAGGTAAGTTTCGATTCCCCGATGAAACCGATTTTATTTTATTTACACTGCTAATACCTTTTGAAGAAAGCGCGAACATCACAACAACCCACCGTCCTTTCCCCCCACAATATAGAGCATTGTGTCGAGTGGAAAAACCAACAATATATATATATTTATATATATATATACATACACCATTCTTGTGAAATCCGTGAAAAAGACTAATTTAAATGATTCAGCCGATTGTACTTAACAAAATTGTGCTTCAACCTATTCAGATGAATTTAATAAACTAACTCCTTTTGTCCATACCAGACTGTGGGGTGGTGGATAGAAGTGTGGAAATCCAAGACAAAGACATTTTTTTCACCTACGATTGAACTCAACATTTTGATGTATATATGAAGAAATATGGTTCGTGAAAACGATCGGATAATATAGCAATGGAAATATCGAGTATACAGAAAGATTCATAAATAATATGAATGATTATTAGTGTAATTAATACTATAATTATAATTACACAGACTTAGACATTGATAACAGGAAGAATATATACGTATACTGCCGAGTGAACGACTAGGAATTGTACTGTTTTATACACCAGTGGATAGTAGCAGAAAAATGAAGAAATTCTATATGCTAAAGAAAATGATTTAGTTGTTGTGTTGGTCTAACAGCAACTAATATACAAGTGACAGCAGAAATGAGTCATATGTATGTAGATACGTATGGGCGGCTGGAAAAACTAGTGCCATCTTCAACAGTCCGCTGTAGAGAAGAGAAGATGGCGCTCCAGCGGAAGAAAGACGGTGGGCCTAATGTGAAGTTTTTTGAGTCTGTTGAAACTATTGCTATGTTTGATTCTGTTCGAACATGGTTACACAAGAACTGTAAGAAGGTAAGCATTTCATTTCACCTCTGGACTGTGATCCTTTGATGTATTTAAATGATGTTTCTATTTGCCTTTCCGCTACCCGGCGTGACGTCGTTTTCTCCCTCTCTTTGTTTGATAACATATTTTCCCATTTAATTACATTGCTGTTTACTTTTAGATATTATGTACATTATTTCATTATTGTCGTCAGTAATCACATAAAACATACAGATTGAAATGGAGAAATGTTCCTACATCAAAATGTAAATGAAAGTTGACAATCATAGTTGCATATTTTAAAATCGATTTTCGATTTATTGAATATATGTATAACATTTACTGTTATTGCTTGTTTTTAAAATTTAAAATAATGATATATTAATCAGTGTTAGTGTGTATATTTATATATATCCTCAATTTCCTAATAAAAACAGATTAAGATGTTTTAAAGTTTGATTGTCAAATATTTCTGTTGTAATGTGCATATTGAAACTTCGTTCTAATGTGTGCATTACGATTTATTGGCCACTAACATACTGCACAGATAATGGCGATGAAACTGTTGATTTTATAATTCAGTTTTATTAACATATTCGCTTTTGATCTATGATTGTGTATAAAAGTTGATGAGTGAAGAGCTAAGACGAAATTGAAGTTACGACTGAAATGTTGGCAAGAAAGTGAAATGTGAGAAGTTGCAACTGATTTGCATTTAGAAGCAGAGCCAGCACAGATAACCTCACTTTAGTATCTGTAGGCTAGCGACACTCCTCCTCCTCCCCCCTTTCTTTTCTCTCATCATCGTGACACATACTTTATTTTTAACGTTATTATTATTATTATTTTTACATAATTACAATTACTCTGTTTAATAAGTTACCACGTACTAGCATTGATCTAATTTGCTGGTTAAATACCGGAAAATCGGGTAAAATTAATCAGAACCTGTCCCCTTGCTTCAGACGATGTGGATCTTCTTGTCGCGCTTTTGTCAAGTTAACTCCCAGAAATATATTTCTTTTCAGTCATAGTTCTTTTAGTAATATATTATTATGCAGTTAAGAAATTTGGTTGGCATTCATTTACCTATAGCTTTGTAAGTCTTATATCTTGAATGAAACAAAAAACGGAAAAAAAAACCCCTCTCCCTTCCTCCCTTAATAGAGCAAATTGAAGCTGATAAAAACTGTTCATTATGTATATATACTCATCTTTGTTCCCCTATTTACTGTAGCCACATACTCTATCTCTGCTCTCCCTATATATTTCATTATTTCCCTATATTAGTTAATTTCGTTACCGTTAAATATAGTTATCCTGCGGAGCAGCAGCTACCGTGAACCAACGACAAAGCTTCACTTCCGCCGATCGACTTGGCAGACATGTTTCCCGCATACACCAACTTTTTCTCATGTGTACCTTTAATATTACTGCTGTCGCATCGCTGAATACTTGCTCTTAGGATTTGCTTTGCTCAATTGCGGGCAATAATTTGTTAATTCGTGTAGAAATTGATAGTATAAAACTATTTTTATAATTTTAAGCGGAATAAAAAAAAAAAAAAAGACCTTGCGAGTGAGAGGTGTGAATCATCATCGCAAAGCGCTGTACAGCTAGAATAAGGGCTACAAATTCACTTGTTTTCATTAAATTTTTCCATTATTTATCTTCCATCCCTATCATCACTATCATATATCCGTGTGACCTATTTTGCGGTATACTCTTTCCATTAGATACATTTCCTCAAATGCTTTCTGTTGAAATTTCAAATTGCGTGTATTCACGTTTCAATTCATGCGCTATTCTCCACCCCGTAGAAGCATAAATGTGTGTGTGTGTGTGTGTATATATATATATATATATATATATATATATATATATATTAATTAGAGAGAGTTATGGTAAATTTACTATAAATTTGTATAAAATTAATTGTTGATTTATACAAATGTATAATATCGGCATTGTTTTTAAAATACCTTGACAATCAGTTAATGTTGGCAATAAAATTTTAAAATCTTTTCAAAATATAATAATAATAATAAAAACTTTTAAGGGCTTTACGAATACGTAGTTTGTATATTACTCGTCACGTTATTGAACAGTGGATCTTTGGTGTCCTTGGAATTGCCTCTCTGATTTCCTTTAATTGGCGTTAGGTTTTGGGTAGCAAAATCTAAAATGATTAATTTTTGACAATACGGAAAGGCTAAGGAAAGTGGTATGTGTCGGCCAGATGGAGTTCGTGAGTTTAGATGAATTGGTATGTGTAGGAAGAAGAGGAATGTGTTTTTTTTCGGTGAGAGAGAAAATAAAATTGAAATTAGATTCTAATATCTATATAAAAAAAATTAAAAACATTGGTTGATAACGGGCGGGGGAAGCAGTTAAGATCTGAATTTGTGTGGTGTTGTTTAGCACCCGTTAAACCCTAATTGGGCTAACAAATTAAAGCGTTCCTACAATTACCATCATATCATTTTCAGACAATGTATCAGGACTTATGATCTTTGTTGATTGTTAATTGTTTCTCATATAGGCACCTGATTATTTTAGAAGCGGGAATATTGGATGTTGTGAAGTATCATCGAGATATGTAATAATTAGGATTTCAAATTACATTTATAATAATTGCACAAAATCCCTACATATTTGTTAGGGCAGTGGCATTAGGAATTGAAATTGGTTGCAGACTTGCAGCACTATATAATCTTTAAATTAAGATATAAAATAATTTGTTCTTATCTCCCATCTGTGTTTATTTGATGAGTATTAAAGATGTTTTTTTTAACTCTAACTCAGCCCTGAGTCAACAGATCTCAGGTCTTTTATTCAAACATTGTAGTATGTCTAAGATTATATAATGTTATCCCCCCCTTTTTTTTTGGGAGGAAGGACGTAATTTGGCAGCTATTTCTAGCATGTCAACAAACTGCATACAAGCTCAGATCATATGGACATACTTTATTTTAAACTGAGTAATTTTTAGTGTGACCAACTAATGTATGAACCACAATCATGGTTTCTCTTATTTTAAAATTTTGTATGGTTTCTTATTGCACAGGTTTTTATTTAAACAGTAATTGTGTGATATTTTATATGGTTAAAAACAAAAGTACATATATATAAAAATTTGTCTAATTGTTAATGCATCTTCTTAACTATCTGTTTTTGTTGACGATGGTCCTCTCAATGTTGTCATTTGGGAATGAGTTTATATGTATGTATGCAAACCAATTTAGGATCCTTATGCTGTTGTACAAGTGGGGACAAGAACATGGTCTTGATAGCTTTTGGCTGTGATGACCAGTTTTGTTTCTGTTGCTGTGTTTATATAGTTTTGCACCTTTGGCTAAAGTAGAGCATCTGTCAATGTGGTCATGTGTCAGTTCTCATGGGGTCTGAAGGAGGTATCTTGCATTGTTTCAGTATATGCCTTAACTGACTTCTATTATGTTTTTTGACCTCCCTGTTATTGGGCTTCTGCTTGCAACTCAATGAAAGACTTCTCAGAGAGTTAGGTGTTGGGTATGTGTTCAGTGTCCCACCTATCTCATATGTATTTTGGTTGCCATGTATGCACTCTTAGCACTCTTTAAATGCAGGAGGGGCCTGTTTGTTGTTCAATCTGTCCTGTCACTAGCTCCTTAATATGTGCTTCAGTCTTTAATGGTGAAAAAGTTGAAGTTGTGTTTTGTGTCTACTGAATAGAATCCAGGTTTTATAGCAATGCATGAGAGCAGACATCACCACTCTTTTGTATATGTCCAATTTGTTGTTGATAAAGAGATCTTTATTGTTAAAGATGTGCTTTCATCGCAAACTGTAAGTTTGAATTGGTTATTTGCAATTCATTCTTTATTTGTATATTGAGATGTAACTTCCTTAGTATTGGTAATGTTCAGTGGATTTTAGCTGATATCCCTAACAATAATGGTTGGTGTGGTAACAGGCTAGTAAGAGATGTTCCATAAACTTGTATCTTATTGGTGTTAATTGAAAGGCTACAGCTGATTGTCACTCTGTTAAATTCATTAGCAAGTACACCTCAGCTTGTGACTGAGTTCCATTCCAGCTGACTGGTCATATGTTGGATGTATATTTTTCAACACTATTTTCATTCAGATGGGTTATAAAAATATAAAACACAAAAGTTTAATCCATAATTATTGTACATAGTGTGAAAAATACATAATATGTAATCTATTTTTTGTGGTCGTTGGTTGAGAAGAAGGTGTACCTGTTGTTCTTTGACGAATGACAATGTCAGGGTACAGTAATTTGTGCACTCTGGTCATTTTTGTTTTTAGTTTCCTGTTATTTGATATTAAATAACTTACTGTTCTTGTGGCATATAAAAGTGTTGTCTTCTTGGTTGTGCTTAAAAGCTTCAAGTATAGTATGAAAAAGTGGGTGCTTTGACGATTCCTTGCATCACTCCATTGTTTAGAAATGACAGATGCTCTTCTTATACTGTAGGTTGGAACTCATGTACCATTGTGTAATAGTGCATTTTGCCTAACTAGCCTTTGCAAATGCACTCATCTTCGGCGTAACAGCCCACATAGTGCTGAATGTGTTTTTTTCAGATTGATGAAAATAGCTTAGATGTTGGCATGACACTTTTATATCAATGTTATTACTACCATACCCCCCCCCTCCCCAGTACATGAAAGATTGATGACTTCAGTGTCAAAATAGCTCAAACTCAGGCACATGACCCAAAATTATTCACAGAAATGATCTGTAAAATGGCAGCAATAAGGAGTTGCTACTGTTGTGACTATACATCAAACGTCAACTCACTATCACAGATAGTGTCATCAGACAGCTTGATTTATGGTTGGTTACCTGGTGGAAACCTGTGGTCAAATCGATTTTGTCACCTGTCAAGAAGACACCAAAAATGTTGTTGTCTTGTACTGTGATGGGGAAGGGCCGAACGTCACAGATCACATCATGATTTGTACAAAGACAAGACAGGTCACTGATAGCAACAAGAAAGCTTTTGACATGTGAAATATGTGGTAACACACATTTCAACAACTTGTGACTGACTGAATCAAGTATGCCATTTCCAATGAAATGGGATATAAATCCAAAATCGAGATTTGTTTGATTAAAACAACAAAGTGATTTGCCTGTTCTTCTCTCAAAACAATGCAGTATTTAATTTCTGGATCAATACTTGAGAATTACTCCTTTATCTAAGGACTAAATACCTACAATGAAAATCTTAAGTTTGAAGGCTAGCATGAAAATGGAGAAAGCCAGAACCAAATCCAATGTGTTGCAAATGTTACTGATAAGTATGGCCACTTAAACTCTTATATAGTTGTTGCAAAATGTATACAGTCTAAGGTCAAATGTAAACAACTCCTGTCAAGGATAAGAATTGGCAATTGAATTTAGAGCACCACAGAGATAGAGAAATGATGGACAGAATATTTCTGAAAATTTCTTGCAAAAAGACCTATGCTAACAACAATCATTGACCAGATAGAACAGGAACCTATTTATAAAAATGTGGCAATTAAAGTCATTAGTATCTATCACCTATTCAGAAACAACCATGCAGTAAGTGAAGACAACTTCTTAACCAAACTGATCAAAAGTAGTAATCTTGAATTCACTAAAGCTTTAACATCTCTAATTAATATATTATAAATAGAAGAAACTGAACCTAAGAATTTCAAGAATATCCATATCACTGTACTTCTCCAAAAGGGAGACAAATCTAATTATGGAAATATGAAATAGCACTCCTATCTGCAGCTGGTAAGACACTCAGTGGCATCATACTCTCTATCTTGGTATTCACTGATGATAGCAATTACGGCATCTATCCTTTGATATGGAAGAGGTACCAATGATATGGGCTTCACTTGGAAACAGTTACAAGAGAAATATCGTAATCATCATCATTGTTTAACGTCCGTTTTCCATGCTAGCATGGGTTCGTAATATATCAATGATTTAAATAATAGCATAGTCTTTAGATCAGTGGTTCTTAACTGGGGTCCATATAAGATTTACTTGTTAAAAATTATGTGCAATAAATCAGTTATACTTCTACAATATACAAAATATTAAAATTTTTTTAAAAAATACAGTTCCTAATAATATTTAATTATAAAAATATAACAGGATTTTTTAAAACTTTGAATAGCTATGAAGGTCCAGTAGAGTAAAATAGGAATGAAAGGGGTCCACAAGTAAAAGATGGTTGAAAACCACTGCTTTGGATGAACTGTCTGTAATTATGTCTAAGTTTGGGCTGTTTAATCCATACTTTTTAACTCTGAAGGTGTGACATTGTTTAAAAATATCACTTTCAATCATTTTCATGTATTTTTATTTTTAAAGATTTGTTTTATTTAGTTTACTAAATGTGTTGAGTGGAAATACAGATATTAGATTTGTTTCCTCTATTATGTAAAGAGAAATATATGGACACTAGTTAGAAACAAGTAATTAAACATTCAAGTTAGTTGATTAATGATTTCAAGTTTACTTTAGTTAAACCTTTCGAATCGAATCTACCAGTGGACACTTGAGATTCTTTGTTACACGACCTCCTGTTTAAATAAGCCTTCCATTATAATCTTATATCAGAACCTTTTGTTGAATCGTTTTTATTAAATCCCTCCACATAATTCATCATCATCATCGTTTAACATCTGCTTTCCATGCTAGCATGGGTTGGACGGTTCAACTGGGGTCTGGCAAGCCCGAAGGCTGCACCAGGCCAGTCAGATCTGGCAGCGTTTCTAATTGTTGTTTTAAAATTTAATCAAAGCATCTAGGTTTTGTACAGTGTAATTTGTCACTCTTTATTCCATCTAAAATAGTTATGCTGCAATAAAAGCAACTTGTGTCACCAAACTTGTTGACATACACTGAAACACTGACACCAATCTTACATTTTAAAAATTTAAGATACAACTAATAGCAATATACAAATTCCTAAATTCATTTCCACCTGCTTTGGACAAATGCTGAACCACATACCAAAATAGGAGCAGTATTGACCCTGCATGTTTTTGTACTGAGTTGTTAACCACCTCTGGTGAACCTCAAGGAAATGAGATTATTATGCACTAGTTAACCCTTTCATTACTGTATTTATTTTGAGATGCTCTGTATTTCTTTCAATTACTTTCAATATAACAAAGAATTTAGTAAAATAACTTAGTTATCATTCAGCTAGTGTTAGGAACATAAACCTGTTCTGGTTTTAACATATCCTTTTGTCTATCTTGGGTAATTTCCACCCTTATCTCATAGTTCCCAAAATGTATAGAATAGTTATGAACAAAAATTTTCCAAATAAAAGTTAATTTTTGATAAAGATGTTTATACGGCTCTACTGTCTGTTAAATATAGCTTGACAACCACAAACAAATACTTTTGATAAAGAGAGTTTGAAGCATGTTCTTTGAACTGCCTGGCTTCATGAGGTCGTTTCATACTGAAATGATTGATATAACATCAATTATCTTGGGTATTCAGCAAGATATGTTAGAGTAAAATTAATAATATTGTGGAGAACCAAGCAGCTCTTACTCAGGAGGAAATAATAGATATATTCTTTGAGCTTTTTGTTATTCATTAATATTCAAATTAGTGTTTTTATCTTGTTTGTCGTCATATCATTTCAGCCATTGTACCTTCTGGCACTCGAGTGCCTATTGTATTCAGTAATGTTCTTGGAATTTGGAACTGAATTCTTTATGAAGTCTATGATAGATTGTTTATTAGTTATTCTGCTTCTTGTAATACTTCTAGTTTGTTACAATTCAACAAGTGTGTGTGGGAGTATACACAAACACACATATGTATATGTATGAATAAGTAACCCAGGGATTGAACTTGCACCTAAACTATTACATTATTAAAGTCCAGTGTATGTATTGATTCATTCAGTTATTTTACCAGTGATATGCCTGATTTATTATCTTGACTTTATTACACAAAGGTTAGTCATTTTCCTTTGCTCTCCTCAAATAATTTAGTTATTCCTGGTTTTTCTGACTCCTCTTGGAATATGGCTTTATAATGCTCCTCTTGACTTATTTTTATGGTATGGTCAGCCTTGCTTTTATATGTACTGCCACAAATCATACACTCAATTGTTGGTCATAATTTCTTCTGAAGTAGGCTTTATTCAGGAAAGATATCTTTAAAGAGTAGACTGGCTTTTGAATAGTGTCTTGAAGTTGTATGGGCCACAAATCTGAATTTTTTTTCTATTTCTAATGTAAGGTAGACAAATCATGGCAGTTTTGTTGACTAGCTTTCTTAAACTTTTATCTCTGCTCTTGGAGGTTGCTGCTCTGCTAGTAGGATAGTTGTTACTCTAATCTGGATCATCTCTTGTCGTTATATGCCTGGATTATTACTTATGAATTTTACTTGTTGTAGGCCATGGATGATCCCTTTTGTCATGCTGTATGTCTTAAATTCTGAGAATACAACTTAATACAAGCACCCTAAATAGGCTGGAATATAACAACCAAGATTAGGATACTTGTCTGAATATATTGTTTAATAATAATAATTTCTCACCTCACAAATCGTACAAGATTAATTCTGTTATCATTAGCATTTCCTATCTATTTCTATATTCCTCATCCCCTTTTCTCATGTTTTCCAGTCATGGGCTATCAACCCATCTTATCACCTTTCCACTCTATCCTTACCTTTCTCAATAATCTTTGACATTAATCCCTTCCCTTACCCCTGTTCCCTGATATATTCTCTCTCTCATTAGTGTCTACTTTGTTTCTCTCTCCCCTACCATTCTCTCATTTCTATTAATCTGTTACTTCTCATCTTTTCTCTCCCTCATCTCTCTGTCTAGAATCATCACACACTCTCTCTTTGATTCTCCCTCAGTTACAGGGGTCACCTTAGGCCTTTTAGACTTGCAAGTTGCAAAATGATTTTACTAGTGCTAGTACAGTGAAAAGCTCTCAGTACATATAACGGTGTTAGGAAGGGTATCCAACTGTAGAAACCATGCCAAAGCAGTTATTGGAGCACAATGCAGTCCTTTAACTCCTCAAATACTGTCGAACCATCCAACTCATGCCACTATCAAAGATAGACATTGATGATGATTGTGATGAATGTTCCCAGCCTCAGTCCAGGATTTATACAATCTACTTGGGTATTTGATGTGAAGGATATCATTAGGCTTGACTGTCACGAAGTAAGAAACTAGTAGATGTGGGCTGTGGAGATTTAATGGCTAAAACTATGACTTTCTCTGATCAGTATTGTCAAACAAATGAGTGTAGAAACTTGGCATTAGGAAGGATATTCAGCTGTAGAAATCTTCCAAATTGGAATATATGAGTTGTCTTGACAGTGTAACAGCCATCTATAAAATTCTGTAAAAGCTTGGAGATGTTGACTTTTTTTTTTTTTAAAGTATAAATAGAATAATTTATACAATGATTGTGTATTTGATAGCTTTAGTTTTAGATTGAGTTTTTCCGTTTTGAGTTCAATTTTTAAGCAAGAAAGATTATCTTAAATTTTTCAGTTTGTTATGTATTCAAATAAATTGATATAATTTTTGAAAGAATTGGCTATTTTACCTACCTAGCATTCAGTATTTCTAGATTCAACCATGAAGTAACTTTTTACATAAATATTGTTCTGTAGATTATTTTTAAATGAGTTGATGATATAAATGAAAATGTGTTCCTTTCTTGTTCCATTTCTGTATAAATTTCCTTCTTTTTGTGTTAATGTGTTTGTGTACATCAAATTAAATATTGGCACTGAAGTTTACCTGTATTATTTCAAAATTAATAAGTTCATCTGAATTAATGTCTAGAAATCATAGCATTCATTTTGCAACATAGAATTTTTCATAGAAGCTTTTGTTCCACTTCCTGCCAGTTTGTTGTAGCTACATTGTTTAAGCCATGTGTTTTATTAAGTATCTAGCCAGATGACTGATAAACTGAAATCCATAGACTCTAACTCCACATTTGACATTCATGAAGCTAAAACATTGTTTGACAATTTAATAGAAGTGTTGCAAGCTGACACTGCTTGTTTTAGTGAATAACTACTTAAATATAGTAAAAGAAAATTTAATCTGTTATTTGAACAACTTCAAGAAAATTTAACTCAATGTTAATTATGTATTCAGAAAATATATTCAAGATGGGATTTATAGCAAATTCTATTCAAAGTCATTCTCTTGCAGTGATTTAAAACTTCGTTATTTTATCCATTAGAATGACTTCAACATAAAATGGAGCAAGGAATGCTCAAAAACATCTGAAAATATGCTAAAACTGTATTTGAAGCATTTTAAAAACTTTTTTTTCCCATGTCATGAGATTAGTAACATTTGAATATGTTTATTTAAGGATTAGTCTCTCAAATTGATTATTCAATGATGTTAGTAAATTTTAAAAATAAGAGTATGACCTGTGCAATGTCCTCCATACTCGCACAATGCGTGGAACAGATTGCTGGATGGACCACAACCTTATCTGCTCCAAGCTTAGAATCAACATTCAACCCCCTAGTCGAAAGTTGACAGCATCAAAACAACTGAACGCCACAAAATTGTATAATCCTGAGAATCGTGGCCTCTTTCAAGATTGGATTGCCATCAAATTGAATACTCTCCCACTATCCAATCCTACCTTGGTAAACCAAGAGGAGCTAGATGATATATGAGACAAACATATCTCCCTGATCTCCTTGGTCGCAACCGAACAACTAGGACACACTAGATGTTGCAATTCTTGCTGGTTTGATGAAACTGCTAATGAGATCCTCCCTCTTCTCAGAAGTAAAAAACAGGCTCATGATGCCTACCTCTTGAGTAGGTCCAACGCACACCTCCAGAATTGGAAAGGTCTTCGCTTGGAATGCCAGAGCAGACTTAGACAGATTCAGAACACTTGGTGGAAGAACAAAGCTGCAGAAATTCAACGTTTTGCGGATGAAAATAAGATCCACAAGTTCTACATTGCAACCAAATCCATGTATGGTCCGCCCTCCAATCATATCAATCAAATACGATCTTCAGACAGCAATGCTCTCTACAAAGAAAAACCCCAGATCCATGACAGATGGTCTGAATACTTAAGCTCCTTGTTGAACAAGATAAATCCTACAGACACCACACTGATTGATGAGCTCCCTCATTTCCCTCCTCTCCCTGAGCTGGATACGGAACCCTCCCTCATGGAACTCCATACAACTCTCTCCTACTTAAACAGGAAATCACCTGGATCAGTTGGTGTGTCGGGGGAGATCTATAAATATGGTGGTCCTGCTCTTGTCCAGCGTCTTCATCAGATTATCCTCTACTGTTAGAAAAGTGTCTCGATCCCTTAACACTGGAAACATGCAGACATAATCACCATCTTCAAGAAGAAGGGAGATCGATCAGACTGCAACAACAGCAGAGGTATTTCACTCCTGAATGTTGCAGAAAAGGTCTTGGTACGCATCCTGCTCTCTCGACTTCTCAATCTGGTTTTAGAGCTAACCGTAGCACTGTTGACATGATCTTCGTCTCCCGCCTCCTGTTAAAGTGCTGAGAACAACAGCGTGATGCCTTGTTTGCCTTTATTGACCTAACTAAGGCTTTTGATACTATTAGCTGCCCGCTACTATGGAATGTCCTGCAGAGGTATTGATGCCCTCCTAAGCTTCTTGCCATGCTACGCCAGTTCCATGACGGCAAGCAAGTACGTGTGACATTGGGTGGTGATCAGTCTGACTACTTCAGTGTTCAAGTCGGTGTTAAACAAGGCTGTCTCCTGGCCCCTGTCCTCTTCAATGTGTTCCTTGTGGCTGTGACCTTAATATCTTGCTACAACCTCAACTCTGAAGATGGCATCCCAATTTGATATCACCACAATGGCAGTCTCTTTCAACTTGAGGAGACTAAAATCAATTACAAAGACTCAGTCCACCACTCTCTTTGAATTACAGTATGCCAATGACTGTGAAGCTCCCGCCCACGAACCAGCCACCCTTCAGCAGAATCTAGACGTTGTGTGTAACGCCTATCGTTGGGCTGGACTCCAGGTCAACACCAAGAATACAGAGATCCTTCAACGCTCCAAAAATTGTTCACCCTCTGTGACTTTTTTGATCCAAGACCAGCTAAATAACACCGAGAAATTCACCTATTTGGGTAGCATCATCTCAAGCAATGGGGGTCATTGACCATGAAATTCAGAATCACATCCACCTTGCCTCCTCCACTTTTGGACGTCTTCCTTAATTGTGATCTGAATCTTTCCATGAAAATCAAGGTTTATCGTGCTGTTGTGGTTTCCATGCTTCTGTATACCTCAGAAACTCGGACACTTTATCATTATCATGTCAAATTCCTCGAATCCTTTCATATCCTCTGTCTCCATTGCATTCTTCATCTGTCCTGAGATGAGTGAATTTGATCAGCATTGAATGCATGATCCTCGAATGTCAACAGCACTGGGTGGGGCATGCTATCAGGATGTTGGAAAACTGTATACCCAAGATTGTCCTTTTTGGAGAGTTAGCAGAGGGTAACCGACCACATGGAGGTCCAAAGAAGCGATATAAAGATCATCTGAAGAAATCCCTGATGCTCTGCAACATCCCCCTGGTGAATTTGAAACACTGGCCACAGACCGTACTACCTGGAGGGGTATGGTCAAAACTGGCAAGCAGCATTTTGAGTATGAGTGAATTAGACTTCGCAAGGAAAAGCGGAGACAGCTCAAGGAGCGTCAGCAAAATCCTAGATGAGCTCATCTTCGTCGGAGCCCTCTTTGCTGCTCTCGGTATAATCGGACATGTGCCTCCAGAGTCGGCCTTTTCAGCTATGAGAGGGCCTGCCAACGCCATCAAGACAACCCCTAAGGATCAAAGATGATGTCATCTGTCAAAATGGACTGCCTTAAGCAAGTAAAGTAACAGTGATTCATTATGCCAATGTTTCTGCTTTGTCTGTTATAAATTCTATTTAATTTGCTAAGTTGAATCACTATTTTTACAGAAGGAAGTTTAGATCAAAATGTCTAATTTCTGTGTATAGTACTTTTTATCATCTTCATTGTTTAACGTCCGTTTTCCATGCTGGCATGCATTGGGTGGTTTGACTGGGGACTGGCAAGCCAGGAGGCTGCATCAAACTCCATCAAACAAAATGCCTTGTAGTATTTACTTAATATTATGTTTTGACTTGAAATCCCACTATAGTCAAGTTTACCTTTCTATTTTTCCAAAAAAATAGAGTATGAAACTTTGTTTGATTTAATTGACTCTACCACTCCAGAAAACACAGTCTGGTGCTAATGCTAGGAATTATATTATAGTCTTTTTTTTTTTTTATCCACATGATTGATGAAATTTTTTTTTATTTCAGTCTATTCAAGCAGATCCTCCAACAAATAAGAATCTCTCCAATTTGGTCATACAGCTGCTGCAGTTCCAAGAAGATGCATTTGGTAAACAAGAAGTTAATCCAGCTCTCACTAAACTTCCTGTAAATATTTTTTACTTATTTATTCTAATTATTAAGCAAGAGAAGTTCTTTTTGAAATAGAAAAAGTCTTAGTGTTGTTGACTTAGTGTATTTTTACTTTTGTATTTCTATAAGATTTGATCTTGGAAATGTTATGTGAAGCATATATATTGGCCTATAATAGTCAGCACGACGCATTATCTGATATACATAAAAGTCGATGGTTTGTACTCTCATCTTGTATTCCAATAGTTTTGGGTTAAGACTTCTTCATAAAAATAATCTCACAACATCAAATCTCCAAAGATTTCCTGAAGAAAGGTTCCTACGCCTGAAATATTGAAAGACAAGATTAAGAGTACAAACTATCAATTTGTATTATTTCTTACCACTTCTATTTTTTGGCTTTTTAAAAACATTAAAAAAGATTTATAATATCAACAAAAGAACTCTCTGTAAAACTTTAAATATAACATCTGTACTTTTGAGATTATATTTGCTGGTTGCAGCAATGTTATTAGGAAATTGTTAATGGATTAAATTGAATTACCTGAACACAGGGAGTAAATATTATTACTCTCTACTTAACAGTACTGGGTATTTCTTTCACTTAATTCATTCATGTCAGTGTGAAGCCATCACTCTCTTCCAACTCTGTCTGTCTGTCTGCCTATCTGTGTGTGTGTGTGAGTATTGTGACCTCTATTAATTTTACCTTTAGGTTCCAATTGCTAATAAGCCACCCTTTTTAATTTATATATATATATATATATATATATATATATATATACACCTTGTGAGTGAGTTTTGATGATGGAAACTGTTTAGAAGTCTGTTTATATATATATATATATATATATATATATATGCATGCACACACACATATACAAGTGCAAAAGATGGAGAAAATAGTACTTCAATGCCAAAGGTAGAGTAAAAAAACTATTTTATTGTTGCTGAAAAACTTCACAAACTCAGAGTTTTACATTACTGTTCAACAAACAGTTGCAATAATTCAGATTAATACAATAATTTATAATTGTGACTATTTATAGGTATTCTCAGTTACCAATTCATTGAATAAACATTTGAAACAGATTAGACATTTTTCAAAATAACTGTATGCAGTTGAATAAAAGGGCAATTGACTGTAATCGAAAAATAATAGGTGAATGGAAAAAATTAAAATTAAAAATATTTTGTTGGGGCAGGTATTAAGATATACAGAATAAGATTGACTGAAATAAATTTTTATTAAACCTAAAATTAAAATTATAAATGAAATCCAAATAAGAGTGAATGGGTACTACTGAATAAATAAATATGTACAAATAATAAAGGAAGAAAAAAGAAGAAAAATAAAACTTATGTGAGAGAATGAAAGAAAGAAGACAGAAAAGGAATGTAATATTAAAGTGATAAATTTGAAGAAAGATGGGGAAGGGGAGGAGGAACAAAGTGTAAGTGTCGTTACCTGACTTTAAACATTGCATCATATATGATTTGTTGCAAAAGTGTTGGGGAGGGGACGGTTGCTGGATGCACTTCTTAATGACAACGTACAGAGTGTACGGTGTGCATTGTGACTCTAGAACTAGATAGGTTGTCATGTCCTTGAAAAGATTCAAAAGACCTGGACATTATGTTGTCTCTGTACAATTGCCAACCACCACTTTACAGAATGTACCAAGTACTGTAGACTACAGCACATATGATAGTGTGTGACTGACCAATCCCTTCACTAGGCTTGCCTATTTAACTCAACCTATTTTGTTCCTGTTCCTTCTCCTTCATGCTAACCTATGAGATTAGTTTCCCCCCTTCCCCTCTTGTACCACTTTACACTCTTCTTTCTTTTATTCTCTCTGTATCCATTCTTTTTACAATAAATCTGTTCCTTTCATCACAGAGTACTCTCTTGCTTTGCAAAGCATAAGTGTTGGTGCTGCAAGAAGCATCCAGAACTCTTTAAGTGATTGTTAATTCAATCATAGAAAGACAGCACAGGAATTGAGAGGGCTTTTTAGTCTTTCTGATAGCAAGGCAACCTCTGTAGTGCTGGTGCCATGAAAAAATCACCCAGTATACTCTGTAAAATGGTTGGTATTTGGAAGGGTTTCCAGCCATAGAAATCCATTAAATCTATTCCAGTGTAGAAGGCAGGCATAAAATGATGATGATGGTGATATATATATATGTGTGAGCGTGTGTGTCTGTGTGTATATATATATATATATATATTTTTTTTTTTTCTTTTTTTCCAGATGAAATGTTTCCTTGACTTTAAACCAGGTGGGTCTCTGTGTCATATCTTTGCTGCTGTTTACAAATATAAAAGTGACCAAGGATGGTAAATATCATATTTCTACTTTTTGCATTTTTTCACTATCTTAGCATTTATGCTGTGTGTGTGTGTTCTGTAAGGTGAAATGTTAATAGATTTTTGTTGTGTAAAATATCACACAGTGGCAAGGAGATGGTAAAAGTATGTGTGTGTAATAGAAAGCAAGAGAGATTCAAATGAATGCTACTAGCTTGTGCACACACACTCACATATGACTATTAGCTGTGTGTGGTGAGCATGTGTATATGTGCGCACACTATTAGCATTTATACATAAGTGTGTATGTATCAGTGTTTGTTTGACTTTCTCTCGCTCTTGCTTTTTACCTAATGATGTAATGCCTGTCTTAGAGCAAGTCATTGTTGTGAAGATTAAACATCTATCTATTCATTTATCTAGATAGTAATGACTGTGTGTTTTACTTACTTCATAAAATGTGTGTAATGTATGTTCTGGATATTTCCAACTATCTGTGTACTAATAATTGTGTTCCTGATTTTCTTCGTAAAAGATGTTTAGCAGTATATTCTGGATGTGAGTGTTACCAACCACACAATATCCAGTGCTTCTTAAATTTTTTTTATTACTGAAACAGAATTTTTTGTGTTACAGTGGACAATGGTCATTGAGCATGACAATGAGAATTGAATTGAGAGAGGCAGAGAAGATGCAGGGAAAGATTTGGGAAAAGGCAAAGAGAAGAAATAAGAATTAGGAATAAAAAGAAGAGAACTAGGAATATGGAAAGGAATGAAATTAATGCAAGATATGGTGTTAGGTGCCATGATGACTGACAATGCTGAAGCTAGTAGGGAAAGAGTAAGAATTGTTAATCAAGAAAGAAGGCAAAATATGAACAATGTTAAGTATATTTTGCAGAAGCCAGAATGAGAAAACTCATCTGAAGAGAATTGACCAGATATCCTAGAAATTAATCAAAGAATTAAAATGGAGATGACAGGATATTATTACGGAGTGGGGAGATGTTTATGACTGATACTGTGTCACAAAATGGTTTGTGAAATTCCACAGGTGCCAGTAGTAGTAGTAATAACAATAATGATAATGATTTCAAATTTTAGTACTGGGCCAGCAGTTTTTGAGGAGGAGCAGGAGTCATTTCATCAACCCAGTACTTGACTGGTACTTGTTTTTTTGACCTCCTCAAAAGGATGAAAGGCAAAGCTGACCTTGGCGGAATATGAGCTCAGAGCATGAGGATTGATGGAATGTTGCTAAGTATTTTGTCCATCATGCCAATGCTTCTGCTACTTCACTGCCTTAATAAAATAATTAACAATAATAATAATAATGACTAGCAGTGTAGGAAGCTATCAAATAGCGAATAGATAATGAATGAGTGACAGTTGGAGAAGTAAAATGAAATTGAGTTGAAATATGAGGTGTTTATTACAGTTAAGACTGGCAAACAGAAAGAGTAATTGAGAGTGAGAGAATTAAAATGAGAGTGGGAAGGAGTAAAAGACTTTATGTTAATTTATATAGGACAACAAGAAAGAAAAGTCTTGAAATACTGTTATATAATAATAGAAAACGAGGACATCTTTATAATGCTCTCAGTTTTACTTATAATATTGTGTTAATAACATTTCTGGAATAATAATAATATTTATTATACTAAATTTCAAAGTTGGTTCCTAGATTTTAATGAAAACAGTACATTGTGTTTTTAAAATGCTCTAAGTTATGTAGTTTTAGACACAGGCCTTTTTACTTAAAGTAATTTCCAGTATGTTTATGGGCCTCAGAACCTTCAAAACAGGAGAATTTTGTTCCTTATTATATCAGTATGAAAGAGAAGTGTGTGTGTGCAAGAGGAGCAGATACATATACAGTTAAAAACACACACTTTTAATAGTGAATGTGCAAGCACAGATTTAGTTTATAATATTCTGTGAATGAAAATTTCAGTGTGATTGAAATAATAAAAAAAATAAGTTGCATACAGTGGATAGATAAATCCACACTACCCAGCTTATCGAGATCTCTATCAGTTAATGTTTTCAAAAAATACAATACAAGATATCTTATGACTGGTTTGGGATTGACTGTCAAGGAGCAGTTTTCTTGGGATAGGCTGCCAAGGAGTAGTTGTTTTGCAGAATTATCTTGTTACTAAAGTGTATTGCTATTTTGAATTATTGCTTAAGAAGTTAACCAGCTACTCATCATTATTTTTCACCAAGTACCCTGCTATGTCATTGATATTTCACTATACTCTTCCACCTCTTAATTTACTTACAACTTTAATATCTCCCAGAATATCTGCATGTCTTCCATGAGTTTGATATTATATGTTACTAGATGTTTCAGTGTTGTATGCTGGGTACTTCAGTATTGTATATTACTGTGTACTATTAGATACTTCTACCATGATAATGATTAGCAGAAATTATAGGCTTCCATTTGAAGCAGAAAAGAGAAACTGGACCAGTGAGGAAGCATAAACCATGTTTTGCTTGGAGGCTAGTCACCATATGAATTACTTGGATCATGTCAATGGGCTTGTTTTTATTTGTTATCTGAAACTGGTGCTTATAAAATCTCATATCATTGATATTAAAATATTAGTAGTTAATTCATAATTTTCTACATTGTATTTGAAATTATAGTTCTGTCTGAATATTTCTCTTTGCCATAACCCAGTAAAACACAAGTTTGCTATGCAATGTAATGTTTTATTATATTTTATCTTTTTAGGAGACGCTTCGACTTTCAGTCACCATCTCGCGTTGACAGAAATGTTGAAATGTTTATGCAAATTGAGAAATCACTTGTACAGAATAAGTGCCTGATTTTACCCATCATATATATCCGACCTGAGGTTGATAAATGCCTTATACCTAAATTGAAAGACATTATCAAAAGGCACCAAGGAGCTATAAGTGATAACCCTGAAGATGCCACCCACATTGTACATCCATTATCTGGCCATACAGGTTTGGATGGTGAGTTAGAATATGTCTTTTTCTAGTTTTTTTGTCTTAAATTCTTCCATATCAGCATTAATTCCTTGTCAATAGATTTCTATTATTTTGGGGCCAAGTAAACAAAAATCAAAACAAAAGTTTAAAATGGTTGCTGTTTTGTATACCATCATCATCTTTCAACACCACCCTATCTGATTTATCTATATGTTCAAAGCCAGTGGAGTTGCCACTCCATTTAGCCCAGCTTTTGCATGTAGAGAGGAAGTGATTGTCATCAGAGTTAAAAGTTCTCTTGTGTGACCTGTGTGAGAGTATGCAATCCATTTAATCACTACATAAAAGATGTTAAATATAGTCATTTCTACTCTGTTCATAAAAATATTAGTTTTCTATTACTATTCCTGACTTGTTTTATCCTACAAATAATTCTTGTCTAGCATTCATTTTCAACTTCAATTTTTCTTTCAAAACATTCTATATTTAATTGTAGATGAGTGGTTCCGGCCTGTAATGAAGAGAGATCGCCATTGTATAGTTCACTGGTGGTTTTACCCTGATAGGTAAGTTATAAAAACTACTAGTATTTGTTTCAAAATCCACCAATAACATTAGATGTACACACTTCCAAGATCTGGCATAAGTATCCTGCTTAATCATGCTGTTTGTATATGATACTTTATAACTTTTGCATGGCTCATATAATATCATGATTATATATTGGTAAACTTGATATGATATATCAAGTTTACCAATATATAATCATTGAGCCATGCAAAAGTTATAAAGTATCATATGTCTGCTTTTCTTTGCTGGTATGAAAGCATGGACCTTTTGAAGCAGTATTTGATGGTTGGATGCTCTTCATGTTACTAACTCTTTTAGTTGTTTTTACAACACCCAAAGACGTGGTTGTACCTATTCTAAAAGCTTGGAATGTAACTGTGTTGATAAGCTGGATCCCTTATACTTAAAAGTTTCATGCAGTTGATGATAATCAGCTATACTGATTTGTAAATCTGAAATAATGAAATGGAATAATGGTTAGGGTATTTAAAGGTAGTGGATGCCTTTGATTAATTGCATTGTAAATGGTGTTATTGATGACGTGTGTTGTTTTTGACAGATATCAGCAAGTGGTACGTTAAAATTAATCACACTGTTGGTCATGTTGTTGGTGACATGGCTGAACATTCCACCACTGTAACATCATTATTCAATCATATTGGTCCACTTGTTTTACATTTGTATTTTTTCATGTTGAGAAGGGGTAAACAAATATATCATTGAGTCATTGTTTTACTCCAGGATACCCTTCTTGTTTTTTTAAGCACGATATCTTTTATATCTCACATCTTCAAGGATGTGACAAAGTTTAACACCGAATCTTCAAATAACAACTACAATCCATGCAGTAAGCTTTCAATTAGTTTCTGTCTGCACAACTTCACTCATTAGGCTTGAATCAATTTCGAGTTACGGTAAAAAGCACTTGTGTAAGATGCCTTGCAGTAGGATTGAACCTACTTGTAATTGTGAAGTTAACGTCTTTACCATTTGGCTATATCATCAAGTGTGTATAAAATGCACATATCTCCTGCTATTCATCACACTCTGTTATTTGAAACATTCCTCTAATTTTTCTTCTATAGCTATGATACCTGGGTGACTGAAGTCAACATTGAACAAGACCCCGAAGCTCCCTATTGTCCAAGCGGTCCCTGGGAAGTAAGTATCTGTGGCCTGAGATTACATGTAAAGTTGTATGTGCTTATATTTTTGTTTCTTATTTTTAATTTCTCCCTTTCTCTGTCTTTTTCACACACACACACACTCTCTCTCTCTCTCTCTCTCTCTATGTGGTACATGTGCATTGAATAGAAGTATTTCTCTTTCTCAATTTAGCCCCTTTTTTTCTTCATGTCTTGGTCTTCTGTGATTTGCAATTTTATCTTGTTTACTTTTGTAAATATGATTTTAGTATACTGTTGTTCCCCACCTCTATCTTTTTCTTTTGTGTTGCCTCTTAGTTACTTCTTCCTCTCTCATCCACTCCCATTTCCTTTACCTTCCCTGCAAACTGACATTCATCATTGATCATGCCTCCACCCCTGTTCACTACTGAACATTCCTACAGCTATCTGCTACTGTTCTCACCTTGTAGCTGCCATCTATCCTATACTACTACTATTTCTTTCATTACATACTTTTACCACTTCTTGTTACTCTTCTGGCACTATCTCTACTGTTTCTCTCATCTTTTCTTTTATGCTTCCCTTTTTACCTCAGTCTGTTGTGGAATCACCCTCTCTTCTACTCATTAATAGTCATGTTGTCATGAGCAAACATAGACAACATTGAGCAGTGAGGATCTTGGTATAAAACAATTCCACAAGTTCAGGTGTCACGATAAAGTGCAACTAGTTCATTTTGTGAAGTGGTGGTTGAATGAATGGAAATGTTAGGGGTTCTTGTGACCCTGTGTAATCAGGAAGACCCTTAGTCTTTTCTTATTGAGGACATGACAACTTTTCTAGTGTTTGTGCTTCAAAAAAATGCATCCAGTACACCCTGTAAACTGCTTGGTGTTAGAAGGGCATAAAAACCATACAAAAATGAAAATGGAGAAGCAAAGGCAGTGATTCAAACTGTGATGAATGTTCAACCCATGTCAGCATGGAATGTGGACTAAAATGATGATGATGAGGAATATGAGATTCACAATTATTGACAATTATTCAGCTGTTTTAATTATGATATTTAGTTTGATTTTTATGTTGAACAATAAATTTTGCTTATTGCAAAATATGTTTTGAAATCTCTCATAAATATATGGATGCCAGTATTGCTGTGTAGTGAAGAAATTTGTTTTGCAGTCGTAGTTCTAGATTCAATCCCACTGCAAGACACATTGGGTCTCTTCTATCACGACTTTAGCTAGTTTGATTTATGTCATCACATGAAATTTGGTGGTAAACTTAAATCCATCAGGCTATTTAAAATGACAACTTGACTTTTAGGTGGCAATAGTATACTACACTCTTTTCCTAACATTTAGACTAAGTCTCTTGTCTGAGGGCAACTCAATATCTTGAAATGATTTCTGCTGCAATGATCATGATTATCTCCACAACCTCATAGGTTGATCATGCATACTATCATTCCTAACCTGACTAATCCACTAATAAAAGCAGCATTAGTTCAGTTTCTACATTGAACTATTGGTTTGAGATACATTGAATACTTTATATACCATCAGAGCTGTTTTTGATAATGTAGTCTGTATCTATTGACATTCTGTTAATGATTTCAGTGTTTCCATTTCTATGTTTGACCTAATACTGATTTTAGGAAATTATTTATATCTATTTGTCTTTTAGATTAATGCACGCTGGCTTCTTGATCTTGAAGAATTCAATGAGTGGATGAATGAAGAAGATTATCTGAATGAAGATGAGGTAAGAAGATTGATGTCTTTCACATGCTGCATCTTTTTTCATATTTTGAAAAAGAAAATGAATGTTTTATATTGATACCTATAATGTATCAAATTATGGAGCTTGCTTTCCTTTTCAAATAATATCTTATTTTTCTTGCTTTACTTTGCTATGACATGACTACTTTCAAGTATTTTATATTTTTTTTTGTTTAGAAAAATATTAAGGAAGTACATATTGTATTGTAAATAAATGTCTTTTTTTTTCTAGATGGAGGGCAGCAATACTAGGAAGTCAAGACGTCGCAACATTGTAAAACTCACTGTGGATGATGTAAGTTAATATGTGGAACACACAAGATATATTTCTACCTCTTCATAAAGCTATATGGAGCCCATGATAAATTTCTACTTATATAGATATTTGGAGCAATGTCCACAACATTAAAACATTAAGCTAATACCTTATTTGTTAAACTTTTGTTCCTTTTCTGTTTTTTCATTATTGTATGTACACATCACTATATTTCTGTCTCTTCATAAAGATATGTGGAATATACTAGATACATTTAACTTGATATTTAGAATACAAAAGAATACAAATATGATATATTTCTTTCTTTTTATGAAAATATTTGAAAACCATTAGTGTTGAATTGTTCATTGTGTAAGAACTATTATCAACTACCCTGTTTTACTCTTGTCAGCATGGAAAATAAACATCAAAATGATGACAGCTTTATTCTTTGGGTATTAACTGATCAAAATATTCATCTTCTATGTCAAGAATAGGGATTATGTTTTGTTTAACCCTTTCGTTACTATATTTCTAATTGAAATTCAATCTTTCTGTGTTTCAGTTACATTCTAAAATAATCTTGAATTTAGACTAGTTTCATGAAAAACCTCTCACTTTATTATTCATTGACATATTAATGTAATTTTTGGAATGCAATTTAACAAAAGGTTCTTAACCAAATCTATTGCATAATTTTTGTATCGAAAGTGAATCTGATTACAAATAGCTACAACAAAATATAAAATTATTAAAATTTTGTTTAAACATCATCATAAGAAATGAGTTATTAGCTAATATTCAATAATAACATTTTAAATATAGAAGAATTTTGCACATTACTTCATTATCTATCTAGATTAACCAGATTTTTTGGATGTAAAATTCGTAAATATACAACCATGCCCGTATCTGTGTTGGTAGTATCTAAGAAGCATAACTAAATTTTTTTTAAATGTTAAGCATGAAGAAAAGAGCAGACTCTTGTTCAAAGGTATTTCAACCATGATGATCCTGTCTATTTTTTTTCACTGACATAGTATAACCCAGACTACATTATCTAATATATTCTCTTTTAAGACAGAAGTGGTCTGAGAAAGACTTTGCTGCAAATTTAAGCAGCTGTGTAGAGAAGTTCCTTCTTTGGCTTGTATTTCTACATATTAGAAAGGCTACATTCAGTTTGGCTTTCTTTTCCTATCTTTCTCTGATTTATAAATTTTATTTACATTGGCTTTTTTTTTTGTTTTTTCCATCAGATTAATCCTAGCATGGACTCTGAGCGTAGGGACAAAAGGGGTGACAAAAAGGGCAAGAGGAAACGTTCTCCTTCCCCGGTCATTGAAAAGAGACGTAAAAAGAGGTAATTTACTTGGTCGAGTTTAATATTTGAAATTGTTGGATAGTTAGTATTGACATCAGTATTTCAGAGTTTTAAAAATTTTAATGTTATTTTTACAGCAATCGTGGACAAGCAGTGACCTCTGGTAAAAAGAAACCTTCTCGCGAAGATGAAACTGATGATTTAACAAAGGATATGGATGATCCAACCCCTGAGCCCAATATCCAAGAAGTTTCCATATCAAAGCAGAGTGAGTTGACATTACTTAGGTTCTCTTGCTTGACTCTTTGTGTGTGTGTGTGTGTGTGTGTGAGAGAGAGAGAGAGAGAGAGAGAGAGAGAGAGAGAGAGAGAGAGAGAGAGAGAGAGAGAGAGAGAGAGATTGTGTGTGTGCAGTATGTCAGATATTTAAAAAAAATATATTTAACAACAATATATTTTGGATTGTTTTTCTAGCATATTTCAAATAGTTTGAGAGAAATATATTCTGTTATTTTATGCAGAACTTTTGAATGATTTACAATTAATTAAAAATATATTGATGTTCTATTTTCACACTAGCTACCACATCTAGAAACTCCAAAGATAGTGAGCTGCAACCAATTAAAGGTGGTACTTACATTGATCTTGATGAAGAGCAGGGAGATAAAGTGAATGTGAGTTTAGCTTTGTTATTATTTGATTTTACTGGTCTTAATATTAAATGTCTTGACCTAGAGCTGGCAGAGTTGTTAGCACACCAGGCAAAATGCTTAGCGGCATTTAGTCTGTCTTTATGTTCTGAGTTCAAATTCCACCAAGGCCAACTTTGCCTTTCATCCTTTCAGGGTTGATAAAATAAGTACCAGTTGATTACTGGGTCGATGTAATCGACTTATCCCCTCCCCTGAACTTGTTGGCCTTGTGTCAAAATTTGAAACCAATTTGAAACTCTGACCTTTATGGGTTTTACAGTATGAACGAGAAGATAGTAAAGGCTCATGTACCACATCACCAGCACCTGATGAAGCTGCAAAGAAAGAAAAGAAAGAAGAATCTGAAGATAATGTTACAGAGCAGACACATCAGATCATCATTCCTAGCTATGCTGCTTGGTTTGATTATAACAGTATTCATGCCATAGAAAGACGTGCTCTTCCAGAGTTCTTTAACGGCAAAAACAAATCTAAGAGTCCAGAAATGTAAGTTTATTGTATTTGATCTCTCCTACTTTGAGACAGTAAAAGACAGTAATTGTTAGAAGTACAGTATCTACAAATTACATATGTTTACATGTGTTTCTTTACTAAAGTAGAATTCTTTGAGAAATGTTATTTCTAACACTAATGATTTGGCTATGAATTGGGCAGAACAGTTTTACTTTTCACTAAAGATAGGTTAAACTAACTAAAGCGCTCAGTGGAGTGGACATAACAGTTCTAGAGGAGACAATATTGTGTTGCTATAATCACTCAGATACTGTGTTTTTGTATTTATATTTACATATGTTGCAGCCACTGTATTTCTGTGTATATATATATATATATATATATATATATATATATACATATACAGATACTGTGTATGTATATGCTTATATAAAGACTGTATATTTATCTATATACATGTATATTGTCACTGTATTTCTGTATTCACATGTTATTGCCACTATATATATATTCCCATATATATATGGAGATTATAATTTTATATTCATATACATAGACAATGTATTTCAGTATGTCTTGTGTTGTCATTCATTTAAAAATAGTTCTGGAAAATATGATTTCCCCCTAACTGTGTTTGTTTTACTGTCTTTGTTCCACAGTTTTATGGCCTATCGTAATTTTATGATCGATACTTATCGACTGAACCCTCAGGAATATCTTACCAGTACTGCATGTCGACGTAACTTGGCCGGAGATGTGTGTGCAATTATGAGGTAAATATGGCAATTTTTCTGTTATTCAAGTGTTGATATCATCATCTGTGAAGTGATGAATTTTTCAACAATTATCTGATAAAATTTGTACTATGTTTCTTACAGAGTTCATGCTTTCCTTGAGCAATGGGGCCTTATCAATTATCAAGTTGATGCTGATAATAGACCGACACCCATGGGACCTCCTCCAACTTCTCATTTCCATATACTTGCTGATACTCCATCAGGACTGCAGCCAGTCAATCCTGCCAAAACAGTTCAGGTAAGCTTTATTACTTAATTAAGAATAGCAAATTACTGAGGTAATATTGGATTTGAGTAGGATACTTCATTTCTCCATCTACATTACTGTAGACAGAGCTACAAGGAATAGTTGTTTTTGTTTTAAAAAAAAAGCACTATTCATTATTCTACAATATTTATTGGTAATAATTAACTTTAATAACATCATTATTATTTAAGCATGTTGGCTTGAAGAGAAAAGTTTATCATGAAAAAGTAGAATTTTTGAAGCATGTGTAAGAAATGTAATGTTGGAGCATGGTGAGATGTGAGTTTTGAATTTGAAAGATGTGCAGAGAATTGAGCTGAGTTAGATGTGTATGTTGATCTGCATGAAAGAGAGAGGTGAACATTAAAGGAATTAACAGAGGCATTAGAATAAACCTGCACCGGTTTGGAGAAGTGATGTGTGAAAGGATTATAAAAAAAAAAAAAACCTAAGCTACTGGAGAAGAGTACTTGTAGTTGCTGAGGCCTCACAGAATAGGCAACAAAATGCTGAGATATATTCCAGCATAGAAAGAAAAAAAAGCTTCAGTTTTTATTACTTCTAATGGAAGAGGAGTGTTTCTTCAAATCTGCATTTAAGGGCAAGTATTTTAAGAGTTCAGTGTCTTTATTTAGTGTTAACTACTCAGTCATGAAGTATTTTGTTTGACTGCTGATTAGATTGTTATGACTATATACTCCATTGATATGAAAATATACTAAATTGTAAAGATCATATATGCTAGCATAAGATGTTGAATTGAAAAAATATAAAAAACATAGTAGTGGTTGTGGGATCCTAAATGTAGACTAAAGGAAACTTTTGAAGAGGTGGTGGAATGATAAAGCTGGGTCTCACAGACAAAACTGTTAATTGGTGATAGTGTTGTGAATCTATGGAAGCATTGAGAAACAGAAATGATGAAAAAATATGTTGATAAAGATATTAAATAAGATACAATGCTCTAGCTTTTCTTATTCTGTTTATCAGAAAATAGATGTCAATCTTTCCTTCATGATATAATGATAAATTTATTTTGTTGCTACAATTTATTCACAAAAATACAATTCCACATTTTAAAGATGGAACAACTCAACTTATTAAAAATGTGTATATTTCCACTGTGCCCTATTTTTCACCTTATTCTTTCATATGAACTGTACACACAATCATGTTAAGGTTAGGTGAATTTTATATACTGTCACATGGTGATCAAGTCAACACTCAGTGATATTAAGGTCTTGTGAATTTGGTATGCAATCATGTGAACACAATATACAGTGATATTAAGGTCATGTTAGTATACAGTCGTGTTAAAAGCAATGTTAAGTCTGTGAACAGTTGTGTTAAGGTCATGTATACAAGCTATTTTTTTTCTAATCCTTGTAATATGTGGATTCTATTTTGTAGCCGTCTGCTGCTCAGCAAATTGTGAACTTCAATGATAAAAATAAAGAAAAAGATGCTGATGACAAGAAGGATATATCCAGCTTTGGATTGAGAACTGACCTGTATGCAAAGAAAGCATTGAAGGTAACGAAAATTTTCTCAGATTTTAAAATGTTGGCAGTTAAGGTTTTGAACTCGAAATTCTAAAGATTAAAAATTGTTATAAGTGTGCATTACATTACTGCAATATTTTACAGTTGAGTGCACATGATAGTGCTGTACTGTTTCACTGTTGCACCCTCATTGTTATTACAGTGCTACAGTTGAGTATGCATCCTTGTTACGGTGGTGCAGTTAATTGCATAATGTTATTGTTTGTCTCTAAGATCAGCTAGAAGAGGGAATAATTAAATGACTGCAGTACTTTGCTGATATTTTAATGAACACTAATTTCCATTCTATCTTTATGATGTCACAACTCAGATTTTAATTGAGTCTGTTCATTATCTCAACATTTTACCATAACCCTTTAGCATTTAAACTGGCCATATCTGGCCAAAAGTATTCTATCTGTTTTATGTTCAAACTGGCCAGATCTGGTCTCTCACACCTACCCTACAATATTGTTTTAAAAATTAACAGCTACCTCATCAAAATCTTGTAGCTACAAGATAATGCATGATTAGTTCAAAACAATGTGGATGAAAAGGCATTAATTTTAGTAAACACTAAAGGATTAAGGAAAACAATTTTCTTTTCTTTTCTAGGATAAAGGTGCAGCTACCAGAACTCGAGAATGGACTGATCAAGAATTACTTCTTTTACTGGAAGCTATGGAAATGTATAAAGATGACTGGAACAAAGTAGCAGAACATGTAGGCAGTCGCACGCAGGATGAATGTATTCTGCAGTTTCTCAGATTGCCTATTGAAGACCCTTATTTAGAAGAAGACTTTGGTAACATGGGACCTTTGGCATATCAGCCAATTCCATTTTCACAGACTGGCAACCCAGTTATGTCAACTGTTGCATTCCTAGCCTCTGTTGTTGATACAAGAGTTGCTTCAGCGGCAGCAAAAGCAGCTCTAAGTGAGTTTTCTTTTCTTTTCTTTTTCATGTTTTGTTCTGACTAGTGTGACTCTGATGGTTAGCTGTTAATATCTTTTGTAGGAATATCTCTGGAATTTGATGGTTTTTTTTTTATGATTGTTGTTTTTTAAATTTATATTTTATTGAATTTGTCTGCTTGACATTTTGGCAAACAATGATCTAAGAAGCCAAAGTAGCTTCAGATAATTGAAATAAAATATTCATCAGAGTAAATTATTCATCACACACACACATATATATTGCGCAACACCCGCAATGCATCTCACCAATTAACCTTTTCTCCTTACATCTTTCTGTGTGAAGCTTTCTGTACTAACAGCTCCACGTACTCTATCTGAAGGTAAGGAAGTTTTACATGCTTGCTGGAGCTCTGTAACACATCTCCAACTTCAAACAATAAAACCAGTAATATCAACACTCACTCTAAACATTCTTATTGCCAACCTTTCTCTATCACCCCACCTATACATCTACTTTCTAGACATGCATGTACTAAACTTTATTATTATTCTGTGTACCCCAGATAAACAATTTACCCAGAGACTAAATAAAGCTAAGATGAACCCTAGTGTACCATAGTTCAATGAAGGCTGAAACTTTGAAATCAGTGTCATCCGTTTTCCATGCTGGCATTGGTTAGATGGTTTGATTAGAGCTGGCTAGCCAGAGGTGCACCAGGCTCCAGTCTGAATTTGGCATGGTTTCTTTGGCTGGATGCTCTTCCTAATGCCAACTACTTAACTGTGTGTGCTGGGTGCTTTTAATGTGGTGTTGCTTGAGTACCTCCATGTGGCACTGGCATGAGTGCTTTTTACATAGCACAGTAAAATAATACAGTGATATTACTTAAACGAAGGCCATAGGTATTAACTGATTTATACAGCTTTGCTTAAATTATAGAATATTTTCCTTTGTGCTAGAAGTAAATTTTGTTGTATCTTAAATTTAATCCAATCCTTTTCCTTATCAGTTAGAAAACCAAAAAAAAATCGATTTTCATTTTTTATCTAGATAAACATGATTTATTTAAGTTAATACCTGAAACTAATTTCTGCCTCCTCTTTTCTTGTTCACACTTTCCAAAGAAGCCAAGATTTATTGTATTGTTTTACACCACAATTCCTATTCCTGCTTTACTGGATGAATTTCTCTGTTCATAGTTTTTGTTTTTCCCTATTTCTTCGTATTTTCAACAACTTGCCTTTGGTTTCCTAGAAGAAAAATAGATTTTCTTTGTCCATTGAAATTAGGGAAATTTTGTTTTATAATTTTCAGCTGAATTCAACAAATTGAAAGATGAAGTACCACCAGCTCTCACTAATGCTCATATGAAAGTAGTTGAAGAAGCCATCAAAGAAGGCAAGAATGTTGATGCCAATTTTGGGTTAGACAGAAGTGGTATTGCAGGCACAACTAAAGAAGAGACAGGTGAGTTAAATGTTTAATGTTGTTATTGTTGTTTTCTCTTAAATCTGATAAACGCCTAGGTTTGTCCTATTTCTTTCTCTTAAACTATTAAATAATGTTACAACTTTGGTGTTTGAAGTTCAACTTTTGCTTTCTTATTGCCTGAACTACAACATTTGTTACTTTATATATAAAAAATGTTCACAGCAAGTGTGGCAGTTAATAGATCAAACAGTTTTCTTTAACCCTTTTATTACCATATTTCTGTTGAAACGCACTGTCTTTATTTCAATTAATTTTGAAAATTATGAAACATTTTATTATAAAATGAAATTTTGATTGAAAGTTTTAATTTTGATCATATTATAACAAGAAGTTTGTATCATAAAATGAGGGGTAGTTTCAGGCAGGCTGCTCATTGTTCAAATCAAGGAATCTTTTTATATTTCCAGATTGTCAGTATTATTGGATTCGTTATTTGTGAATTATTTTTATTGTTATTGATATTCTGTAAATTCTTCTAGATGCTGCTGAAGCAGAGGCACAAGCTGATGCTCTGAAGCAAACAGAAGAATCTGCTGTGAAGGATGACCATAAAAAAGAGAGAGGAACGGTAATAGATTTATACATACTAGTCATATTAAACAGATTTTCCTGAAACTCAACATCACTCAACTCCTTGGAATAATTTGATGGTGTGTGAGAGTAGGATACTTTCCTCTCACACTATCAATTAGTAGTAACAGCAAAATGGTCATCATCATTGTCATTGTCATCATCATCATTATCCTTCTGCTTTCCATACAGGCGTACCTTTGTGGCCTGAGTGTTTTCTTATTCAAAATTACTACTCTTCTACACAGTTGGGAATAACATCTCAATTGTGCATTCCATTTTTGGTATAGTTTCTATGGCCAAGTTCTTTTATTAACCAACTTGCAGAGAATACTGGACATAGATTTTGTCACAGCAACAGCACTAGAGAAGTAGTCATGTCCTTGGTTTGAGTAAAGTGTCTTCACTATACATTTTCTCTGTTCATTCAAGGCAGTGTGACAAAAAGAGTGAATAGAAGAGAGAGAGTGATGATAGAAGAAGCATGTGGTTGAGAGAGTATCTCAGAATGATGAGAGAAACAAAGTAATTGGAGCAAGAGAGTGGTTGAGGAGGGAGTAATGGAAAAAGAGACTGTGATGGCAACTATGCGAGAGAGGGTAAGCAAGAGAGTGATAGTAATAGAGATGGGCAATAGTATGACTGATGGCCGAGAGATAATAATCATAATCAGTATGTTAGTCTGCTTACATTGGTGTGGGCATGGTTGTGTGGTTCATTTTGCAACCATGTAGTTTCAGATCCAGTCACACTATGCGGCATCTTGAAAAAGCATCTTCTATAGCTTTGAGCTAGTCAAGTGTCTTGTGAGTGAAAATGGTTGATGTGAAGCCCATCGTGTGTGTGTGTTTATGTTGTCTTCTTTTGTGGGACACAATATAAACAGCATACCAAATAGAAGTTTTCTTAAATTAAGAATTATTTATTATATAAAATAATTAAAAACAAAACTCTTTGAAAACCCCAGAATGACATGACTCTTTTGGAAGAAGATTTTGTATTGTGTTAGTGCTTTCACTATTATCTCACTTCATAGTGGCATAAAGGATTCTCAACTTGAATAACAGCTATGTGTTAGTGATAGTAGGAGGATTTGGCTGTAAAATATTGCCTCAAATAAGTATCTCTCCAACCCATGCCATCATGGAAAAATGGATGTAAAAAAAATGCTTGGTTGCATATAAAAAGTATCAAATTTATCTCTTCATTTGTCTCCTTTCATGGGGAATATAATCAAAATATCCTCTGGCATATCATCTTTCAGGAGCAGACTAGTATTGACCATAGAAATGCATTTGTATTTTAAGCTAGTTGTGGATGTAAGTATGGTTATATGTAAGAAAGTAAAAATGATTCTCATTTCATATTTCTCTGTATTCACACCCAGTTAAATATATAAAAAAAGAAAGAATTAATGTTCTTAGAAAAATATGGATACATTGAATCATATTGCCATAGCATGGATATTTTCTGAAGTATATTTAGCAGTTAAAAACCACAGAGCATGTGGGAAATTGGTATTGAAATTTTAAGGAAAAGTCATTACAACAAGCTGTTATGATTAATAGGGTTAAATGACAAAATAATGGTGAAGTAACAAGGTCAAAAGCCTTGTGGTATTTAGTCATGTTTTGAATTTAAGTTCTATGGAGAAGTTGACTTAGCTTTTTCAAAAGTTTGGAGTCGATGAAATGATGAGCAAACAAGTACTGGTATTGATTTAATCACCTTCTCACAAAAGTTGTGGCTTTGTACCTATGTTAAAAGTTATCATTTGGATTTGTAAAATAGCAACAATATATTTTGGGAAAGAAAACTTAATAATACAATCAGAATGATCATAATGATTTATTAGGCACAACAATTTTTGTTGTATAACATGTTCTGATTAAGGATCTATAAGGCTGTTGAAATTGTTCCATTGCAATTAGGTTTTTTTGGGGGAGAAATTGAACTTGGCACTACAAGCAATGTCACTACGTACAGCAGTGAATTAAAACCATCTTGGGATAAATTCTTAAAGAGAGCTGGTAATTGTGTTATCCACAGGCACAATGCTATGACTGCTGTCATAGATGAACTGTCAGATTCTTGTGTGGTTCCCAGTACCTTATCAATTTGGTCATTAATGTTGAAATATTTTAGGAGTATGATATTCAAAAAGAATCAAAGGTCCTTCCCAAGTCATAGGTTCATAAGGCTGGTTTATCGGATTCTGTGGTGTATAGATTCCCCTCCTGGATGGGACACTAGCCAGCTGAGTGGACTGGAGCAGCTTGAAATCAAAATCACAATCTTACTATCATTAGTGCAACATCCTAAACACTAAGTCATGTGCCTCCACAGTATGATATTACTGATCCATAAGTTGCGAGTGTTTATTTTATTGGCCCCTGGTGAAATGAAAGATAAAGAGAGTTTATAAGAACGTAGAAACATGTGACATTACACTACATATTCTAAATCTGACCCCTTACCATTTGTGCTAACTTATCTTGAAATTATAAGGATTAACTTATCATTTAGCAGAGTGTAATTTTGTATGGAAATGAAACTATAATTTGTTGCCTATTAACTCAATTTATACCAGTTCTAGGTGTCTCTGTTGTATACATCAGTGGCTATACCTGCACTTAGTCTCAGCATTTCAGATCAAAAATCACACACAAATACTCATCCATCCTCTATATTCACTACCATACAGCAACACTCCATCTTACATAAATACACACAGCTCATATAATCCATATATTCACTGATAATGTCCCACAACAAATTACATGACAGTCCTCAAAATAGAACAAATTACGATTTAGAATTTTTAAATATATTTATTTGTAAAGATAATCTCAAATAATAAAAATGTTGTTATAAAAATAGCTTCTATCCTAGATTTGTTTGTCATCTTTTATTAGACTGAAGAATCTATGGAAACTGATGCTAATGAAAAAAAATCTGACAAAAAAGATGATGAAGTAAGTGATTTTTGTATTTACAGTGTGTGAAATAACAATTTAGCTGCAGTTTGTTATGTTTTGGACATTTATTCTGGTAGGACTTAACAAATTTGTAATTGGATTTAGTTTGGTTTCTTTGGTCACTTTTTAATATTTATTGGCTAGTTTGCAGTTGTTTTATTGTAGTCTACTTTATTGCTTCTGCTCATGAATAAAACTAAAAACTTCAAACCCACTAAATACTAGGCCTCATCAATTTGCATGATCTTGTTATTGTCACAAATATAACATTACTAAAAGTGCATCTTAATAATAAATCTTCCTCTTTATGGTTCTGGAAATATTCCTACTCTGAGATTAACCCTCTGCGAAACACAAGTGTGACCCAAATTGGAGTAGTTATCTGCTGCTACTCAAACATTCTAGATCACATTACCTCAAAAATAAAATAAAATAAAATATCCCTTCATTAACAGCCTTTAACATTCTTTTTCTCCATTTAATTTTTACTATAACAACCCCTCTCAACTTTCAAGCTCTGTAACACCTGCTTTGTTCACCTGGTCTGTTCATCTTGTCTGTGTTTTACTCTGCAAATTCTCCTCTAAACATTTTGTCCAATCATTATTTCCACAACTATTCCTCTCTCAATTTCTGCCTTACTCACATTTTTCCTGCATCAACTGCTTTGATTTCACCAGTCTAAAAGAATTTCAAAACAACTTTCTCTTCTTGCTAACTAATAAGGATAACACTTATTTGCTAAACTAGGTACAAGGCCACACAATTGGGGGAGGGTATTGCTTATATTGACCCAAATGCTTGACTGGTACTAATATAAATTGTTGATAATGATGACATTAAAACCACTTTGTGTTTAGTTATGTTTTAAATTTTAATCTCCAAACCTTGTTCTGTTATCCAGGAATCTGGTCAACAAAGAGGTGGTCCTACATCTGGAAGTGGTACAACATTGGCTGCAGATTCTGCTGAGAAGATCGACAGTAGTGTTGCAAAACAGCAACAGTCATGCCCAAATGCTGGTGACGGGGATGATAAAAATACCAACAATGGGCTTACTGGTGATGTTCACAGCAAGAATGATGTTGCTGCTAAAGTAGCTACGACCTTTGACCCTAAAGAAAAGGGCAATGTTATAACAGCTGCCGCTGCAGCACTTGCAGCTGCTGCAGTAAAAGCAAAGGTAACCTCTGTATATTTACTAGAATTATTATCATCATTATTTTTAGTAAATCTAAAGAAGTTTATCATTGCATCTCTAGCTGACCACTGTGTTCCCGAAATGTGTGTATAATTATTGTTTGCTGAAGTGTGAAGATGTTTGTGTGCATCTCATCAAATTTGCTTTGTGGTGATATTTGTTGTTCCTTGTGTTATTTTCATGTTGTTCTTGTTTGTTGCGTGGGTTGTGTTATATATATGGGTGGTGATTGTGTAGAATGCGTGGTTACATTCATTGTTTCAAAGTATGCTAAAAATTTATCAACTACTCTACTGTTTTGTTTTAATCTGCAGCATCTGGCTGGAGTAGAGGAGCGTAAAATCAAAAGCCTGGTTGCTTTGTTAGTTGAAACTCAAATGAAGAAATTAGAGATCAAGTTAAGACATTTTGAGGAACTTGAAGCAATCATGGATCGAGAAAGAGAAGCAGTGAGTTGACCATTAGTTTATGATGAAATCATGTTCTAATTATTGTAATTATGTTGTTGTTATTTGACATCTTTAGTTTCTCTGTACTCTGAAATGTTATGGTCATTATCTGTTGTCTTTCTTAGTTGGAATATCAACGTCAACAGTTACTCCAAGAACGTCAACAGTTTCATATGGACCAAATAAGAGCTGCTGAATATCGTGCCCGACAAATTGCTGCACAGCAACATATGAATGAACAACGGCAGCAAAATCAAGGAGCTACAGCAGCAGGGGACCAAGGTAAGGATTTCATAGTTACTCATTTCATGTCTATCATATCATTATCATCATCATTTAATGTCTGTCATCCATGCTGGCATGGGTTGGACAGTTTGATAGGATTCAATGAGCTGGAGGATTGTGTCAAGCTCTGTTGTTTGTTTTAGTGTGATTTCTATGGTTGGATGGCCCTTCCTAAAGCCAAACACTTTACACTATGTCTTGGGTGCTTTTTTTTCATGACACCAGCGCTAGTGAGGTGGGCAAGTAACTTGCAAAACGAAGTAAAAGCCTCTAGAGTTTTTGTAGGGAGAGAGGGACTTTATACCAGGTAGTGAGAGGCTTAAGGTATGATAGAGGCACAAGCACAGGTGTCTTACTATACAGGAGATACATGGCTTCCACATATTACATAAGGGTGAATTGTACATTCTCATTAATTATATCATTTTGGTAAGTGCTGGTACTGTAGAGCAAGAGGAAAGCTTAGAATAAACCAAATCTGTAATACAATTTAAATTCTTGACTAATACTGTTTAACTCTATTATCATCATCATCACAAATGCTCTTGGAAAAATGATGTCATAACTCATCACTCAGCTCTCTTTAAAATCTCACCTGAGGTGTTTTTCATTGTTTCAGGTAACCAAGGGTCTGGATCTTCTTCAAACCAGAACACATCGTCAGCTTCCCAAAACCCTGCATTAGCTGCTGCAGTTGGTCCTAATTATCCACTGCATGGTTCCCCAATGCCACCACAAGGTCCTCAAGTCCATCAGCATGTACCTCATGGATCACCTGCTCCACCTAATCCAACCAGTCAAACACCAACTCCACAACCTACACAGCCAACACCACCTCAGTCAACACCAGCCGCTTTACCTTCGTCTTCTGCCAGTGTCACCCCATCTGCTGGTCAGCAAGCCACTTTGGTACCTAATACTAGCTTCAGCCATACAACCAATTTCAATCCTGCGTCGGCCAACAATAACAGCAACAACAACAGCAGCAGTAATAGTAACAGTAGTACCAGTAGTAACTCACAGTCTCATACATTTCCTCCACAAACATCAGGGAATTCTCAAGGACAGTCACAGCCTGGTCAGTTCTCTCAGAGTGCCAGTGCGGCTGGCCCAGGGGCTGGACCAACACCTATGATTCCTCAGCAAAGTGGTCAACCAGCTGGAGGGGCACCACCTGTCTCTACACCTCACCAGTATCCTCAGGGACCAATGCCTCCAGGTCAGTCTCCATATATTTCTCATAGTGGTCCACAAGGCCAGGGTCCATTTCCTCAACAAGGACCTCCTAATGCTTCTCAGAGCCATCCATTAATGCCACAACAAGGATCAGCAAATACAGGCAACCAACCACCCCATCCATATCCTCCACAACAGGCTAGTCATACTCAACCGTATACCCATACCGGTCATAGCCATCCTCACTATTCTCCACAGCCTGCAGGTAATACAGGTGGTTATCCACCATCAACACAAGCTTCACAGCCACACTATCCTCAACAGGGTCCTCCACAACAAGGAGGTCAGTATCCTCCATACCATCACCAGGGACCTGCACAACAGAGTCAACACTTCCACCAAGGCCATCCTCCACAACAATATCCACAAGGCTCTTATTCGCAACAAAATTACCCTGGAGCGCCACCTGGACAAAACACACATCCTTACACTCATGGATCTGGAAGCCCATACTCCACTCAAGGTCATGGTATGCCTCCACAAGGAACACCAATACCACCAACTGGACGACAAATGGCTACATCAGGTACCCCAGGTGAGATAATACTTGTAGAATATATTTTAATTAATTATCGGTTATTGATTAAATTGCATGAACTTCCAAGTAATGTTCTCTCTATTATAGTCCTTTACAGATCGTATATTACTGTTACAGACCTAATAGTTCACCTGTCACTGTTATAGTGCTTTATAAATTATGTATCACTGTTAAAGTCACCTAGTAGACCATATATCTCTGTTATAGTTCTCTAATATACCATATTTCACTGTTATAGCCCTCAATTTGGTTTGTTTTATAGAGTTGTTGTAAAATAGTATCTGGTGTCCTTCAGTGCTGGCTTTTGTTATTTCTGTCTTGAACCCCCTCCCATGTTAAATCAGTACCTTACCTTATTTTGCTGATCATCTGCCGTCTCAATTACAATAAATAAAATACATGCCTGTTCTGTATATTTAGTTTTTGAGATGTTTGTTCAGTGGTTCATCATTGCCATCATTATGTATGTGTATAAAACATTAGACTCTGTGTTTCTTGAAATAGAGTTCATATTTTACTGTTGTCAAATGCTTCATCTTATTTATGCACATTGTTCAGATATATGTTATACAACTACTATTCTGCAGATAGAATTACAGTTACTACATTTGTTCAAGACAACTTTAAGTTTACCCAGAATCCATGTGTCTTTAAAACATTTCATGTGGTGTAATTTTAATTAGGATGTAAATGATTTGGGGGCAATTTTATTAGTCGTGATGCATGAACTTATTCTGAAATTTTCAGTGTTACACTTATTTTGTTTGCATATAATTTTTGTCTGAAAAATTAGCATATAATATTTTAAAATTTTAGAAGAATGTATTTTCAGCGTAAAGATTTAACTCTACTTTGTCATGGTTTAATTGATTAGGAACAATTATGTGACACAATGTCAGCAGAGTTGATGTTTGTAACAGCATTGCTTAACTCTTTGCCTGTTCAAAGCATTTTCATAAAATGTCTAGTATATCACATGAAACATAGAACAAGCAAAGGGTTAATTACTAATATGTTTCTAATAATAATAGTACCCTTTCCATATACACACTAAACATAAGTTATCATTCTCTCAACATTTTTTTCTTTTATTGATTTTGTTGTTTTTTTTTAATTTCCAGGCGCTGCTACTGCAACAGATGTTGCTGATAGTATGGTGGTCCAATCTCCTGCTACACCTTCACCTAAACCATAGATCTTTAAGCCACACAGTGTTTTCTTTTCGCTCACCTTTTCTCTTTCCAATCACCTTAGCTTCATCATACCACTGTTTTATTTCTAGATATACACTTATAGTTACTGTCAGCCATACTATTAAAAGTTATGGAACAGCTCTGTTTTGTTAGGAAACTGATCTATTTTACTGTCACAGCCATTCTTCCTACAAGTAGTAGTAATGATATTACTGCTATTCATCATCATCATTATTATCATCTTCACTACCATTATTATTATTATCATCATCATAATATCATCTGTTTCATCATCGTGTCACTCTACTTCTTTCTCTAACAGCTCTGTTTTTCCCAATACATCAGTGATATCACCTGGATCACACTGTTTACCCACAGCTGGACTTGTTCACCTCAATGTCTTGCTGCTGTTTTCAACAGTCATTATAATTTCTCTTATAAATTCATTATCTAGTGAAAGAACAAATCAGTCATCTCAATCACATCATTGTTCATTTTTTTGTTCCTTTCTTACATCAACCTGTATCTATCTTCCAACACAATTAACTTACTCTCTTAATTAACCATCTTCCTCTTTTGTTTTCATCTATTGGTTTTTTTTTTTTAATTTCAGCTAAATGTTTACAGAAACATTTCAGAAATGTTAAGTGAATATTTTCTAGTTATCACATTTTGGCCAATATTTCAGTCACCTGTAGTTCATAGAACTTCCAGCAATAAAAGATGTCATCTTTTTATTATATATTAAACAAAAAAAAAAAAAACGTAATATAACTTTATGGTTGTTTATTATTAATATTATTATGTTTGACATATGAAAGGTATACTTGATCTCAACTCAGTAACCCATATTGGAATGTATTTGGTTTGAAATTTTTGTCACCTGAATAGAATAACAGGCCCACTTCTTTTGGTGAGATTTCTGACATTCTTCTTCCTGCCACATAGTGGAGGAAGTCTGGTCTTAAATTTTGTTTTGCAGAATTGTCTGTTTTTGTTTGAAAAAATAACATATATGTTTGTGAAGAAATTATATTCAGTGCTTAGGAATGTAATGCCGAGTAATTGAAAGATTGTAAATACACAAAGGAAAGAAGCAGAGCCATGTGTTCATCAAGTGATAGTCTTACTCAGAATATGGTTGTGGTAACTATGACAATAACAGATGACGTCAAAGGAGAGTAATAAAAACACTGGTGTCTGTTCATTTGCTTTTCTGAAGTAAGAAGACACAATAGTAGCAATAAGACCAAAATGAAAACTTTATTTACTGCTTTAATAACCAGTAGTGAGTGTATTAACTTGTCAGTTAGTTACAAGCAAGTATATGTAAAAAAAAAAAAAAAGTATGAATGTGATATTACATCCTTGGGATTGATGAAACTTCCAGTTGCTGAGGTATAAAGATACCAAGAAACTAAAAACAAAACATTGTTTACAAATTGGAAATCAAAAGGAAAGAAAATTACTCAATATCCTAATCCAGCACAAATAGAAAACTGCCCGCAGATAGTGTGGTTTACTCTAGGATATATACTCTTTTACTTGTTTCAGTCATTTGACTGTGGCCATGCTGGAGCACCGCCTTTAGTCGAGCAAATCGACCCCAGGACTTATTCTTTGTAAGCCTAGTACTCATTCTAATGGTCTGTTTTGCCGAACCGCTAAATTACGGAGATGTAAACACACCAGCATCGGTTGTCAAGCGATGTTGAAGGAGACAAACATATACACACACGTACATATATATATACACGACGGGCTTCTTTCAGTTTCCGTCTACCAAATCCACTCAAAGCTTTGGTCGGCCCGAGGCTATAGTAGAAGACATTTGCCCAAGGTGCCACGCAGTGGGACTTAACCCGGAACCATGTGGTTGGTAAGCAAACTACTTACCACACAGCCACTCCTATATTTATGTATGTATGTCTATTGTAGGATAGAAGTACATGGGACAGTAGTTGTTTGTAAGAATGAGGTGGAAGCCAGGTGTGTAGCTATTACCACTTGCTAGTTCCAAGTGTTTATCACGATCCCATTATACCTAGGAAGATGGACAATGAAAATACAGTTCACCAGTGTGTCACCACATAGGGATCAAGCTGGAGTGGTGGCGATGACTGAGGAGCATGACGTGATTGCTAACAGTAAAGTCTGTGTTAAATGTGTGGCAAAATAGATCACCTCAAGACTTTCTGCTCTATGGGAGAGAAAAGAGCTGAGTGCTTCAGATAATCACTGTTACTAATATCCACACTTCTGCAAGTAAATCAACAGAGCCAGTGGCATGAATACAAAAATATCCAACAATGGCTTCCTCTGCACATACATGCAGAGAAACTAGTCTTCCTACCACCACGACCACCAACAACAATAACAACAATTACAACAATACCAACACCAGTAACAAAACCATGCAAAGCAAACGTTAGTGCTCCTTCCATATTTTCAAAGCCTTTAGATCTAGAGGTGGTAAATGATACAAATGTGTTGAGCTGGCATATTGTAGAAAGACTCAAAAAGGAAGAGAAGTTGTTTGCTCCCTCCCACCAAAAGGTCAGTTGTACCAAGTTAAACAACTCCCAAAAAGCTGCAGCCAAACAATCAAACCAGTCAACAAATGAACAATTACAACACAACAATAGCTTCAGGAAAAGAAACTACATTAACCCATTAGCATTTAAACCAGCCATATCTGGCCCAAATATTCTACTTATTTTATGTTCAGACTGGCCATATCCTGCCTCTCACACCTATTCTACCATCTCATTCTAAAAATAAAAACAATTACATCATAAAAACCTTGAAGCTACAAGATACTGCATAGTCGATTCAAAACAATTTGAATAAATAAGCATTAACATTTAGCAGAGTAATCTGAATGCTAAATAAAGGGTTAAGCACAACAGCTGGAGACAAACCAACAATATCATCACTAAGAACAGCAGCTACATCAGTCACAGTAACTGCAGGAGACACTCTAAGAACAGCAGAAACAACAGCAACAAGAGATGAAAAAAAGCCAACAGTAACAACGATACTCCAGTGTACATCTCAATGATGCAGTTCTCAAAAAAAAAAAAATCAATGAAGTTAATGGAACATGTATACTCAAAGGCAAAATGTTTACCTTAGGTGAGGGCCTTGATGTGGTAACCATATCAAAAACCCTACAAGGGAGACTTCTAGTGAGAACCACACCAGAAGTTTATTACATGTTCAAACTTTTCTATATGACTTGGGAAATTTTAACCATTTAGCATTCAGGATTATTCTATCAAATGTAATGCTTAGTTATTCACATTGTTTTGAAGTGTGATTTTCTTAGACCTGGATGGTAAGTCAGCGGTTCTCGACAAGAGCAGCATATGAATGAAGGTGGGACATGGATGTTTGTACCTCAAATGAAGTAGGTAGGCAAGATTTCTTCAAACATCTAGAAACATTCCCAAGATCATCTTGCTCATTAGCATGCAAAGATTGTGTGGGTGAAGCTGATAGAAGAGCTGCAAAAGCCCCCACAAATCTCAGGCCCTTCTAACTGTCTGTTGTATTTGGGAAACCAAGGTGATACTTAACAATGTTGACTGGTTTCATTTGCTGTGTGTCACTCAGATCATATTCGGGTTGGCTGAAAAGTTCATAAGCTGACCAAGATACTCTGATGTGATTAAATGAGGTTTATTTTTCCACATAGATTTCCCTTGTGGCCCACACACTTCCATTGGTGTTGCAGTGCTTGGATCTCATTGGTGAAGAAGCTTTCATCCTGTTGGTCAAAAAGTCATCATCGCTGTGATATTGGTTCCCAGTTAAGTGTTTTTTCATGTTGGCGAAGAGATGACAGATGGGGTTAAGTCAGGAGAATAGGGGATCTGGTCATTGAAAAATCTACTCCAAATTGTTTGACCTGTACAAGCAATGACTAAATCTATCTGATTATATTAGCAATATATATATATATATATATATAATGGTGAAAAATATACTAATAAATTGGTGCATTGTACTAAAGTTCCTAGTGGTATTTATTGTTGCACAGACATTGCTTTGTCACTGAAGTCAGTCAATGAATGGTTTTAGGAATCTTTCAGCCAATGACCCCTAATAAATCAGCTGGGTACTAAGATAGTCTTGCTTTATTTTTACATGGCTACAGAGTAACTTTTCAAAGATAGTTTTTGTTACCAAAGTAACACTAATTCAAATATTCATTTTCCTTTGGTATTAAATGGGATGACTATTAGATGAAATCATTGTATCTGCATTGTTTCCATCTGTGGATATTAAATACAATATTTCTTTGTTTGCATGAACCAACAATAGAGTGACCACATGCTAAAGTAGCAGCCATATCTCACTCAAATCACAGTTGTGTTAAAATAAGATGAGATGCTTGTGGTTGGAACATTTGATCAGAACAGGTGCTGGCCTAGGCCTTAACAACAACATATCAACATATCAATCATTTTTGTTTTTTTCCTCTAAATGAAATGGGTCTTCCATTAATCTCTTCACATTGCATTTTGTTTTTGTTGACTTGAAATTTAGTTAAAGTCAGTTAAAGTAGTTCACAAATGAATAAATCAGGATTATTAAAGTTGTTTTAACCCCAGGTCTACCCTGATCAAACTGACTTGTAAACAAAAGCATTCCAGTTGTAATTTTCTTAAAATGTTAGAGGAAAATTTGGCTTCTATGTCGAGCAGGTTGAAAAACGCCTAGAGTTTTTCCTTTGTAGTTTTTTATCGAACTCGTAACTTAGTCCATTTCATCATATTTGTTAACTTCATGTGTCTTTTGCCCTAAATGGGCCACATCGTTTTTAGGGTTTAGTGCCAGTTGCGGCAGCTGTAGGGCCCATAACTACTTGAGAGAGATGTGGGTAGAGTGAGGTAGGTGTGGGCAGAGAGTAAGAGTGAGGGGGTGTTAAATATGTAAGTGAGGTGTAGGTAAAAACCCTTTCCCCCAAGTGTTGCGAAGAGACTTGGATGCTGCATGTATTATTTGAATGACTGAATTGTTTGAAATCAGCATATATGTAGCCCTGCTTTTGGAGATGCTGTTAAAATGGTTCATTGAGAGCAGAGATGATTATTATCAATGGATTCAAATAAAAATTTTGAAGCTACTTTGTAGACAGAAACATGTTAAAATCTTATGAAGTTAATTTTGTAATGTCAGAGGCTATAATGAAGCAAACCTTGACAATCATGTCTATTATGAGAAATGTAAATGATCTATTATCATTTAACCCCTACTTGATGCTGTCAATCGATGATCAAAGGAATTCCAGTCATCACCACATCATTTTGGTCCATATAGGATTACATTATCTAACGTTATTAGAAGGAAATGTGACTGCTATTTCTTACATACCTGTTGACCACATAGAGGGTTCCCTTTCGGCTGCCATAAATTAGATCAAGGATGTATATAACAATATAGTCTATATGGCAGTTTGATCATTGAATGGTATATATACAGCATAGTCAACGAGTAGTGTATATAACATGGCCATTGAAGAGTGTATCTAACACCATGGTGTATATATCATACCAGGGCCATTGAATGAGGAATACAACTTGGCCATTGAATGGGGTGTATACAACAACAGGCCTATTGAATGGTGTATCTAACATTATGACCATTGAGTGGTGTGTGCACACAACATGATTATTGAGGGTTGTATATAACATGGTCACTGAATGGTATGTATATAGTAACATGGCCATTAAGACGTGTATACAACAATAGGGTCATTGAATGGTGTGTATAAAATATAGCTATTGAATGGTGTTTGTACAACATTGCTATTGAGTGGTGTGTATACAACAGCATGGTCACTGTCTTCAGTGTTCAAATATTTTAAATGACTATAAAGCTGATCTATGATCATAAATCAATGTTGTAACTTTATAAAATAAAACTGATTTTTTGATGGATTCTTAAAATATCCCATTTAGAAGATTATTGTATTGTTGGAATGAATTTTTGTTCTATTATCTCTGAAATAAGGCCACTGATCATTGCTTATGAAGGAGGTGGCTAGGATGATGTTCCAATATGTGTGAAGTTATATAGAATGTATTGTGGAATGCAAAGACAGAGGTGTTGTACATGGTAGCAGTCATATATGTGATGGGTTTTAGTAGGTAAAAATGCAATGGAAAGAATTAGTTAAATGAACTTTAATGGAAATAGGTTGATGTCTGGGTTTTAGTAGTAAAAAATTGTGTGCACCACAATAATTAAGTTAAGGAATACTCTGTAGACTTCATATTGTGTATATTTAGTGATAATGTCACTTTGATGGAGTATAATCAAAGATGTAATACTAGATGATATTAATGAAATTATTGTATACAGTGCTCAGCTGCACCACAACTTGTCAAAAGTGTGTATAAAGCATATGCAGTAATGTACAAATGTCTGGAAAGTTAATAGTGTATGAGTCAGATACATGCTAGTGTGTGTATGGAGGGGAGAAAATCAGGTGTAGTGTTAGCGAATCTCAGGAAGCATGGAAGTTTTGAAGGATGCAGTGCTCCGACAACTAACAACTGATATCTAAGGACAAAGCTGATTGGCCTTCAACTTACAAAAATCCCCATCAACTCCTCACTACGAGCTTATGAAACAGTTAAGCATTTTATTGTATTGAGTCCTTCCTACTCCGTGCTGCTTATCTAAACTTGGACTGTTAGATACAGGATTTTTGGATGTCAAATTGATGGAGCTAAAAAAAGTGTACATTTTTGGAAATGTTAGACTGGAAAATAGGATGCTATTAAGAGGCATGAAAATGTGTCTATTCTAGGGTATCAGACATGACCTAATTGTGTGATCAAGCAAAGGTATATAGAAAGAAAGAGGCTGAATAGTTTGCTTAGGATAAGAGTATACCTTAATCATCATTGTTTTGGAGTAACTGCCAGGAATATTGGCTTTGGTTCAATAAATAATTTATTTAGGAATGATAAAATTTCTTGTGAGTGATGCAGCTTAATTGAACCATATTTTTCATTGTTAGTAATTTTTCCTAATATATATATGTATTGTATAAATATCTGGAAATGTTAAAAATACATCCTCACATGTGATAGAAATAAAGTAGTCACCCTGCAGTAGTTAATCCACTATTTTGATACGATAGATAACATTGCATTTAATGATACAATCCAAATGGCTAGCATATGGTTTACTGTTACAAATGTACTGAACACTGCTATAATAATGAGTTCACCTTTACTTTTACTAGGGGTAATAAAATAAAGTAGCAACCACATACCGAAGTTGATATAAATCAATTACATTGAATCCTCAGTTTTTTGGCCCTGTCTCCGTTTTTGATAATTTAATTTTTACTTGTTTCAGTCACTGGACTGTGACCGTGCTGGGGGGTTGGCTGAACAAATCGACCCTAGCATTTATTAATTTGTCTCTTTTGCTGAATCGCTAAGTGACGGGTACATAAACACACCAACACACACGACGGGCTTCCTACAGTTTCTGTCTACCAAACCCACTCACCCACAAAGTTTTGGCTCAGGGCTATAGGACGAGATACTTGCCCAAGATGCCACGCAGTGGGATTCAAACTGGAACCATGTGATTGGGAAGCAAATATCTTACCGCATTGCCACGCCTGCGCCGTTTATATATAAATGTTTTTTTTTAGAATACTTAATATAGAATTTTGTTGTTTTATGTCGTAAGTTATGGAATATAATGAATTAAATTTTAAAAAAATATTTTCTGGAACTAATAATGTTGATTTTGGAAAATATCAACAAGAAAAATGAATTGCTTTGGTATTTAAAATTCCTTATTTTCTGTAAGAATCAGATGAAAGTTATAAATTATCTCCCTTAGCAGTTCTTAGTTATCACCCTTACAAACGATTCTAATTTTTCCAACTATGCGGGAAACATGCAGGTTGTGACACAACATACATGGTCAAATCTATGTGGTTGAGCAGCTAATTCTGCACCCAGTTGTAGTGATGCAGGAGCTATGTAAGGCAGCTTCTTCGTGAGTGAAAATGATATTGTGTACTAGTAACGTTCTTCTGAGAATGTGATTAGTTTTCTAATAAGTTGTTTCATGACTGCTGATATGTGAAGTCAGAGAGGTAAGCCTGTAAATTTTAGTGCTTACTCTACTCCCCACCTTATGAACAGGGGATGTTATGCCTCCGTTAACTTTTATGGACATTTCCAATTTACCAAGAAACTTTCAAATAGTATCTGGAGTGGCTTAACAAGAACTTGTTTACATGCAAGTTTTCGAGCCCTATTGCTGAGTTCATTTCATCTATTGTCAATTTCGGGGAATGAGTCGATTGCACCCACCCTAGTGTTCAACTGGTACTTATTCTATCAACCTCGAAGGGATGAAAGGCAAAGTTGGCCTTAGCGGAATTTGAACTCAGAACATAGACGAAATGCCACTAAGCAATTTGCCCGGCGCGCTAACGATTCTGCCAGCTCTATTGTCAATATTCCATCTACTTTTATGCCAATGTAATTGATGGTTGCTGCTTCTTTATATAGATCTATGGTGTGAAAGAACTCGTTTGGTTTGTTCACCTGCATTTGTCCTAGTGGGGGTGGGTGTAAAAATAATGTAGAACTGCTCATTCAGTAATTTGGTTATTCTTTTGGGGTCTGTTGTCTCTTTAGAATGATGGACTCACTTTGTTTTAGGTTGTCCTGTGGATGATTCTCAAGCGAATTTGTAGAAAACTTTAGGGCTTGCTTTTGTATTCCTAGTAAGAGCTTTCTTTATATTTCTTCTCTCCCTTTCATGAGAGTATTTAAATTTGTTCTCTATTTTTAAGTGTCCTTATTAGTCAGGATAGTTGGTTTTCTGTTAATTGACTGCTTAAGTGATTTGAAAATGTTTTATTCCTACGTCTCATAACAACTCTCACTCGTTCACTTACTCACTCTCTCTTTCTCGTGCGTATGTGCGTGTGTACTAAAAGAAGAAAATGCTTTCACAATTTTATTATGAGTAAAAGAAAGTATTTACGTTTTTATCAAAATGCCACACACACACACATACTCACACACGCGCGGATGGACGGGTTCTTGCATTAGAAAAGTTCAGTGAGTGCGATGTTGTTTCTCTAGAAATCAGCAAAGCCATAGACTATGTCTGGCAGGTAAATCTAACAAGGGTACCTTCTTATGGGCTCCACACACTTCTATTCACCTCATAGCTTCCTTTATGATTGGCCCATCATGGTTACGAAGGGCATCCAGCTGTAGAAACTTTGCCAGATCAGATTGAACCTGGTGCAGCCTCTGGCTCACCAGTCCTCAGTCAAACCGTCTAACTCATGCCAGCATGGAAAGCGGACTTAAAACGATGATGATGATGTTTATAACATTAAACGTGTCTCTGCAGTGCGTAGTAGGAAATACATGGAAGTTAGACCAGCTAAAACCATAAAAGAAGTTGTGTACAAGTGGTGTGTTCAACAGAAGTCCAGTGGTGTTAATATATGAAGCCTTGAATTTAAATCTGTATATGAAACAAACGGGACTAAAAAAACTATTATGGTAAATGATAGCTTGCTGTAGCATTTTAGAAAAAGCTTGGCAATGTGAATAAGAAAACGTGGTGAATCATTAAATGTAGATACTTCCTTAATTGAGCCATTATAAAAATTATCATATGGGCTTATTTGATCTTATTTTACAATGTTGATGAAACTGGTTTGTTCTATTGTTCCCGAAAATATCTACAAAGATGAATATAACACTCCTGACAGCAAGTTAAATAAGGAAATCTCTATCTTTTCCTTAATGGCATGTCAATTTTGAAGAATTCTTGAGAATGTCTCCTTTCCCTTCGTGGGGCTGGTTTTAATTGTAATTCGGTAACAACACATCGTCTAGAAGCGGAGATTTTCTTTTTTAAATAAATCAAAAATTTATACTAGTGTTCAAATATGTGACTAGTCACTCAGAGTTATTTCTCTTAATTCATTTTTGTCTTCAGGGGAACGAGCAGATTATGTCAAGGGGAACAACTCTGCTTTTGCTTAAGTTCTCAAGTTTAAACGACCGCTGGCGATAGTGGTTACCGAAGTGAAACGTCTGCATGTAATAACTACAAGGTACTGTCTTTGGTTCGTTTTGTTTCTCATTAGATCGGATACAGATAAAAACAAACTACCAGCTATACATAACAGTTATTTCAACACCTTTTAAGTAAAGACCTCTTTGTTCCAAAAAGACATATTTCAAGTAACAATTTGCGTTTGGGTTTTGTAGTATTACAAAAAAACAGTGAAACGTTTCATCTTATGTTAAAGAAAGAACTCCAAACCACAGATTTCAGTTGTGGCTTGGATGTAACTAAGTTCACAGTTGTTTGTTTTTCCTCCACCTTTAACAGACAGTAAATTCATATGTGACTTGGCTGTAACGGTCTCCACAGATTTTTTGTTTCCCCAACATTCACGGACCGTGATCCATTGTACTGCATATGACATGTCAACATTTCATCCACTCAGAAAACCTTCCTCCTTCACCTACCGCTCTCAAGGCTTCTAAGAGTAGTAGGTGACGGAGGAAAGTATCCTCAAACCAGGAACCGTGACTAAATGCTTGCAACCAAGTGAGGTCTGCTAAAAGCATCCACAGTGCCAAGTGGTAGTGTTAAACTGAGCAATAGGTTAAGTCAACCATCCACGTAGACCATGGTAGAATTTGAACCCAAACGCAAAGTGTTGAAACAATCACTATATGACATCTGGTTTTGTCAATCCACTGCCTTCAATTGGTACAGCTTTTTTTATTGACTCAGAAGGAATAGAAAGCAAAACTGAAGTTGGTGGGATTTGAACTCAAGAGTACAGAGAGCTGAAATAGTGTGAAGTATTCCATCTGATGTCCTAACGACTCTTCTAATTCATTAATTTATCATCTTATCCATGAAATCTAACCTTGCTACTAATTTCTATATATTTCTCTAGTGCAGTTTACATTTGCACCTAATGAAAAGTAGGTTTTCCACCTCTTATACATATTACTTCTTATGGCAATACCTACATGGTTATCTCTCTTGCACATTACAACTACTATTACTAGTTGTGTCTTTAACACCAAGCTCAAAACTCCACTTGTGATTCACCATTCATGTAGGTTAATATTGGTTTCAAATTTTGGCACAAGGCCAGCACTTTCGGGGGGTGGGGTAGTAGGTCGATTACATCGACTCCGAAAGGACAAAAGGCAAAGTCAACCCTGGCCGAATACAAACTCAAAACGTAGACAGATGAGAGGCTGCTAAGCATTTTGCCCAGCATACTAACCATTCTGCCTTCATGTTGGTTAATATTACACAGCTATCATATTTCGTTTCTCACCAGATCTTCTTACATTTAATGTAACTTGTCTCTCTACCATATAGTATCACAAATTCTACACATGCTTTATAGACTGTCCTTTAGAGAAATTCCTTTCTAAACAACTAAACAGTTTCCATACTAATAAGATTACCTAATAGCAGACACTACCAGTTATATCTAGTGAGCCACTGTCGCTTCATTTTATGGACACTCTTACAATTAAATCTGTTTGTCTCATTTGAACTCCTAGATCTCAATCAGTCTGTCAGAAATTCTACCACATTTTTAATGTACACAATCCACAACATCCCAGATGCCACTGGGATATTAAGGCCATTGTTATTAATAGTTACTTTGTTCTTTGTTATGTTCATCTTTGAATTCTGGATCATTCTTGCAAGTTTCGAACTGTTTCTGTGATGATATTCCTTACGTGAGGGAGAGCCAATCCTGAAATTAATTAAAAAATTACGAAGAACAGACAAAGCTGAGGACAAAATCTGTTATCATATTGCAAAACAGTAAATTCTTTACTAAAATTTACTGCCAAGTGTGTGACTTAATTCTATAAATATTTTGAAGAATTCACAGAACTTTAGAGCAATGGAAGCTGTGTGAAGGCATCTCTTGATGAACAATTATAAATTAGAGTGATTTCTTTTTTTTCTTAGTTAAGAAATTCTCTTGCAGTTGTTTAACTACAAATATGGCATTTTTTCTTCAACATTGTATGCCAATGACTAACATATGTAGTTAATAGTTTGTGAAAATTTTCAAGATTTGCTTAATCAATTTAAGAGTTTCACTGTCCCCCACCTCCTGTACCTACATTGTTATTGTCCTTGTCTCATTTTAAAATGATATTGCTATGTGTTTGCCTCACTGACTGAATGACAAATTGACATCATCCTTGATAGATATTTCAACCTTAATTTCTGTATTACTTCTGTTACGTTTGCTTACTTTGTGGAACCATGTGCATGCATGTTATGTGTGTGTGTCTGTGGTGAATATGGTGTGTTTGGCATGTCTGTATAGATGTTTGTATACCACACAACAAAACTTACTCAATACTATGTGGTATGCTTTGCCATTCAGGTGATTATATGCTGTCTTATCAAAATGTAGAACTTTCTATCTTCACTTCCAGAATGAGTTCACTTTATACTTTTTTCTCTATGTACCAACTGATGTTAGAATCTTAAACAGTGATCCTACAACAGAACCATAACTATTGTAGGAGCACAATGTGATAAACCATGGGGTGGGTATAACTGATTAAATCAACCCCAGTACTTGACTGGTAACTTATTTCATTGACACTAGGAGTATTTGAACTCAGAAAAGAAAAAGACATTTAATTATGGCATGTCATTTTGTCAGCACTCCACTGATTCTAACAACAGCAGCAGCAAAAATATTGTTCGTAATTTAGGCCAAAAACTAATTGAGAGGAGGGAGTTAGTTGATACCACTGACCACATTCTGCCAGCAAGCTGCCTTAAATTATAATAATAATTTCTGAAATTTTGGGGAAGGATCAAGTCAATTACATCTACCCTAGTGCTCAAATGCTACTAATTTCATTAACCTCAAAAGGATGAAAAGCAAAGTTGATCTACATGGAAGAATAATAATAATCCTTTCTAAAATAGGCACAAGGCCTGAAATTTTGAGGGTAGGGGACAGTCAATTACATTGACTCCAGTACTTGGCTGGTACTTATTTTATTGACCCCGAAAGGATGAAAGGCAAAATTAACCATGGTGAAATTTGAACTCAGACTGTAAAGATGGCTGAAAAGTTACTAAGAATTTTGCCTGGTGTGCTAATGATTTTGTCAGTTCACCACCTGAATAAAAAAAAAAGTATAGGTGCATTGGGAACTGTCCCTAAAGATCTGAACAGACAGATAGAGGAAATAGGCATAAAACCCAGTTTAGTACAGTTGCAGAAGCTAGGATACTTAGGAGGGTTCTTGGCATCTAAGGTGACTTGTTGTAGCCCGATGTTAGGATTCTTTTCTTTTCCAACAATGTAATCTGTTGAGTGTATAATAGTAATAATGACAACAATTGGTCTGTAATTGTCAGCATTGTGAAAGAAGAAAAAAATAAACAATAGGCGCAGGAGTGGCTGTGTGGTAAGTAGCTTGCTAACCAACCACATGGTTCCGGGTTCAGTCCCACTGCGTGGCATCTTGGGCAACTGTCTTCTGCTATAGCTCCGGGCCGACCAATGCCTTGTGAGTGGATTTGGTAGACGGAAACTGAAAGAAGCCTGTCGTATATATATATATATATATATATATATATATATATATATATATGTGTGTGTGTGTGTGTGTGTGTGTGTGTGCATGTGTTTGTCCCCCTAGCATTACTTGACAACCGATGCTGGTGTGTTTACGTCTCCGTCACTTAGCAGTTCGGCAAAAGAGACTGACAGAATAAGTACTGGGCTTACAAAGAATAAGTCCTGGGGGCGATTTGCTTGACTAAAGGCGGTGCTCCAGCATGGCCGCAGTCAAATGACTGAAACAAGTAAAAGAAAAGAAAACTATGATGATTTAAAGTGGGAAATACGAAGGTTGTGGTCAATGAAGAGAGTAGCTGTGGTACCAATAGTAATTGGCACACTTGGAAGTATCAGCACTCAGTTACCAACATGGCTGAAAAAAATTGGTGCAAGTGTGAAGGTAGAACACCTACAAAAATCAGCATTTCTTGGAACTGCAAGAATTCTTCGCAGGGTTCTTGAAGCATGACCAGTAAACAAGTGTCACCTTAGTCTGCTGGCTGTGGACAGCTGACACTTACCACCATGCCCAGAAAAATAAGCTGTGAGTTTTCATATAATAATAATTCTTTTTTCTATAGGTACAAGGCCTGAAATTTTTGGGGAAGGGGTACATCGACTCCAGTATTTAACTGGTACTTATTTTATTGACCCTGGAAGAAGTCGACCTCAGTGGAATTTGAACTCAGAATGTAAAGTCCGCTAAGCATTTTGCCTGACATGCTAACAATTCTGCAAGTTTGCCACCCTATATAATAATAATAATAATAATAATAATAGTTTCAAATGTTAGCACAAACCTAGTAGTTTTGAGGGAAAGGAGAGTAGTTGATACCATTGATCCCAGTATCTGATTGGTACTTTATTTTATTAATCCTGACAGGATGAAAGGCAAACATGGCTTCAGTAGAATTTGAACTGAGAATGTAAAGCGCTGGAACAAAGCTCTTTTTCTTCTGCTCTAATGATTCTGCCAACTCATCACGTTAGCTATAATAATATAAATAATAATTTACATGTCTAAAAAGAAAAGAATGCACCTGAAAATGCTGATGTCTTTTGCTCTAAGAAAAATATTTCTCTTATTTGTTTGGTTCAAAATTATATTCATTTCCCTTCAACATTTTGCTAAAATAACTTCTTAAAGCTAATCACCAAAACATTATTGAAAACTGAAAAGACTGTCGTGATTTAATGATTCAGGGTAAATCTGGTTTATTTCCCTTCAGAAAGAATTATGGTGACTTTATGTTGAGACAACTAGCATTTCCCTCATGATAAAAAAAAAAAGAAAGAAAACTTATAGTAAACAGTTGAGGAAAATGCAGCTGGTGGAATGGATGGGAGAGAAAAATCATAAAAAAAAAGGAGTAAAGAGAGACTGGGAGCAGAGAGAAAAGGAAGGAGGAGGAAGATCAGCAACAAGGTACCTTTAGAACAGATACAATACTAAAAATATGAGAAGGAATTCATTATATTCCTGTTCAGTAAACTCCACATCTAACCATAATCTTTGTACAAATTCACAATGTGATGTAAGGTGAGATTTACACAATCACTCTGGCAGTAGTTGAAAATCAATTCTAGCAGAATTCTTTTGGGGGGGAAAAAGTATAAACAAAAACAAACAAATCATTAATTATGATTATTAACATCATCATCTTCATAATCATCACAATTTGGTTACAAATGTCTTTCCATCACTTGATGTTAGAATTGTGTTATTTAACCAGTATTGGCAAAACAATGTGCCAATTCACTGTTAATTCCTGTCATACCTTCACAGTGACAAAGGTATAAAAAAATAAAAAAAACAAAACAAAACAAAAATTCTCTTTAAAGAATTAGAACTTTTCATCCAACTTCAGAGAATTTCTGGCGTTTTTTATCAACAGAAGAGTTTTGGGATTCAGTTGTTTTACAATCTTTTCGTTTGAACTGAGTTCCAAATTTTTGAAATTTCTTATGCCGATACGTAAACATTTCACTGTCAGTATCTTCAGTTTGTTTGTCACATCCTACATCACTACTATCTGATTGTCTTTTATCTGATGAAATTTTAGAGGAATTACTGTTGTTCACAATGTTATCGTCCTTCTCTTCTGATTTATTCATTTGATCACAGACATTTTCTGAAGAGTCAACAGTAATAGTGCAGTCTTTATCTGTAGACAGTTTGTCTGCCTCCTCCTCTTTTTTCACAGACACGCCATGATTACTCTCATCCAGCTCAGACATAACAATTTTTAACCGGTGTTCATCGCTGGAATCGTCAGATGGATACCAATTATCTTCACTAACACTAGCAGTTTGTTCTGTTTCTTTAGAGTCATGGCATTTCCCTTCAGTTTTAATGCTAACCCTTCGCCACTCTGAGTTACTCTGTTTACTTAATTGTTCTGTATACAATTCCTCACTTTCATGTTTAATGTTTACAACGGAAGGGAGCAGAGTTAACTTCTCATCAGCAGTATCGTTTTGAGAGCTAACAGATGGTGATCTGCTAGACAATTCTGATTTTGATGCATCAAAACTATAAGAGTTTGGTCTGAGAATACGGTCAACAGAAATACTGGAGCCTGAGTCTGATGGACAGCGTTCTTTTGATATACTTTCAGGAGTGGGTACAGAAGAACACTGCCTCCCCTCTGTATCAGCAGGTAGATTATGTTTCCACATTGGCGCCGATATTTCAAATGCATATTCTGAAATTGCTCCACCATGTTTGTTTCGTTCGTGAGACCGGCAATGTTTTTTATAGGATCCAAAATCATTTAGTTGAAACTGCTTACCACATTCAGGACATTCAAGAAACTTGGTTTCTTCTTCACCTGAAATTTGACTATCAAGAAGATTTCTATTTTGAGACAATCCATCTTCTTCACTCTCTTTAAATGAAGAATTGTTGGCGGTAGATAGTTCCATGGCAAACTTCTTGTCTTCAGTGCTCATCTTTTTAATATCAGTAAGACTGTCATCAATATTTCTTGTCTGAAGTGAGTCTTCACTTTTAACAATGGTGCTGCCATCGGAAGGTTTACTTTTTAATAATGATATGGTAGCAGATATTGACTGGACTACTGTGTGGTGGGGACGAGGTTCAAAACCATGCTGGTTGCGGAAATGTTTCCTAAAACTGTACGGACTCCCATAAGTCTGACCACATAACTTACAGATAAGATAAAGAACATCATCAGGGGCATGACTGCCAAGTAAATTTTGAACTGGTTCATGCTTGGAGATATCATGTTTCTTGGAACTGTTAGTATCTGATTTATCATTAGTAGTGCCAAAAGTTTTGGCAGATCTTTGAGGTGAGTCTTGGGTTGTGTAGGCACTGACATTGTGTGAAGCTGCGTTAGTTGATTGGGTTTGATGGACAACAACATTTTGTTGTTGCTGAGTGTTAGTGAGGTGGGTTTGTTGTTGCTGTTGCTGTTGTTGTTGAGACTGTTGTGGTGGTTGGTGCCGTAACTGAGATTGCTGTTGCTGTTGTTGTAATTGAGAAGTCTGTTGCTGTTGCTGTGGATGGTGCTGTTGTAGTTGCTGCTGTTGTTGCTGCTGTTGTAGTTGCTGCTGTTGTTGTTGCTGTTGCTGCTGCTGGGATATATGAGATACAGCTTTTGTAGAAAGAGCTGGAAGTGTAGGCTGTCGGAAAACTGGGTATGTCTGTTGTGAGGGGTGCCTAGAACCATCTGGACTCAGGTAATTGTGCTGTTGCAAGTCTTTACGTCCGATATATTGACCTTGAGGGTGTAACACCATGTCTGCGTTACGGGATTGCTGAGACAATAGCATCATTTGTGGAGAAGCCAGTGCTTGCTTTTGATAACCAAGATGTAAGTGTTGTGTGTGCGGACTTTGTTGTTGTTGTTGCTGCTGCTGCTGCTGTTGGTGGTGTGGGTGGAGTGGATAATGCTGAGATTGACTTGGTGATGGTTGTTGTTGATGTTGCTGTTGTACTGGATGGTGTAGGGAATGCTGTGTAGCTGCAGTAGTAATTCTCTCCCCACTTGAGTTACCAATATTACTACAATACTTCTGTACACTGTACTCTAAATGTTTCAATAAAATATTAGCTGGAACGGATTTCCCTACTGTCCCAGGATGGAAACTACCTCCTGGAGAGACCATCTCTCTTCCTTTACCACTTCCCACCATATACAGCTGTTCCTCAGATTTCTTTTTGGATAAATCAAGGGGATGGTCTTGATTGGAAACAGACTGGGAATTAGAAGTTGCACTAGCAACAGCAGAAACAGCCGGAAGGTTGGCATTGGGTGCAGAACTTTCCAATGCATTAGGAGCCTTGCACTTCACCGAGAGGTCAAGTACATTCTCTGGCTCAGTTCGTGTAGCATGTGGAATACCAGGAATTGCTAAAGAGTTGGATGAGATGACAGCAACATCAGGTGCTGACAGAGGCCGCAAGCTAGTAGAAGCTAGTTTAGTAGGCTCGGAAGAATAGTTTGCAATATCAGAAACAGTATGTCTTCGCTGTGGAACTGATGTGCCTGCAGGATTTGCTGAACGTAGAGCTGAGGTATTTGCTGCAGCAGTATTATTTAAAGTATCAACATAAAGAGATGGTAGCTTAGTGTTGGTGGAAATGGGGTTAGGATTGTCTTTCTGGGGAATTAATGGGGTTGAAGATGAAGACAGGAAAGGAGATGTGACCATACCCCCAAGTTGTGATGAATTAGAATGAGTGCGAGGCGAATGAGTTTTTGAAATGGAAACTCCATTCATATAATCTCCCTCTTGTGGACTCGGAAGACCATGGACACCAGTCCTCATTTTGACATTCTGTCCAGCTGAAGGGGAGATCTGATGATAACGTGCATTCAGACCAACAGGGTCATCCCATTTTATCACACCTGTAGGTGTGTGCATGTATGGAGTTTGTTGTGCTGATAATGGCAGGATCCGTTCCATTGATTTTGACTGGGTATTAACACTAGAAGAATGACTGCCACTAACACCACTGTTATTATTATTTGTTGAGGGTGTAATAACTGGAGATGTTTGATAATATGCCAAACGTTCAGCTGCATGATCTTTTGCACCATACACAGGTAGTGAATGAGATTGTGCTCCTCTAAGCATTAGATCAGAACTGGAATGTCCACTGTGCATGCGAGCAATTCTTTGTTGATTATCAGTTAAATTAGTAGAGTCTTCTTTAGATTGTCGGTAGGGTGATAGAATAGCAGGCTGTTCTTTACCAACTGTAGCATGATTCAACCGTTCAACAAAACTAGCACTACGTTCTTCAGAGATGATCCGTTGCTTGTGATTCTGCAGACTAGCTACTGGGTTCTCTTGACTTCGGTTCATCCCCTGAGATGGACTACTAGCTGGGGAGTGCATACCTCGGTTTTTATTTGCATAGTCAACATGGGAATCAACTACTTTCATAGCTAAATGGGGAGCCATCTTAGCAGGATGGTGGTAAGATAGTTCAGTTGGTTCACCAGAGTTGCTGAAAAACTTATTGATAGCCCTTGCTTGACATGATATTTTATTTATCAGCTCCTTGGCATCAAAAGCACTCTCAAATCCATCACTGGTATTGTGTTGGTTTTGTTTAACTGAACCAGAATGAATTTGGTTAGCCATATTGGGGTAAGAATGACTAAGAGGTGCAATAGCGGACATTTCATTTGTGGAATAGTAATGTTGTTGTTGCTGTTGTTGCCGCACACTTTCCATAACATTTTTCTGGTTAAGTTGATACGGATTAATATATTTTCCATCATTTATGTCTTTCCTCAGAGTAGGATCAAGTCCATTGCGATCAGTAAAGTATCCTAAAGCAGACTGTGTGTTTTGGTGGTAAAGTTGCTGTGAATGGTGGTTTCTGTCTGCTGGATAACAAATTTCTTCTGGATGGCCATTTGAAGTGTGAAGCTGGGATTGATCTCCCAGCTGCTCGTTGTTGTTGTAAGAAAACTGACCTTTACCGATAACATTTAACTTTTCACTGACACCTACTTTTTGTTGTTGCCATGTATTTTCAAGACATTTATCAATGAATGCCTGTAACTGGACAACACTTTGTCCACTGGTATTTATTGCGTGAGATCCACAAGTTTTTACAGATGTCTCTGTTGAAGAATATATTTTTTCTTTATGTATCATGTCAGATCTTGGAGAGATTGATATCGGTTTTGAGGGTTGGCTGCCATTCCGGGCAATCTCACCAGAACCCCTCCAAGACTTGGAAGTTGGAGCAACAGTTTCGATGCATTCAAAATCCTGTCCATGTCTGTTTCCAGCAGACACAGACTGGCCATGGTCAGTATAATAGCTGCCTGAAGATTTCCAGGAATTGTCAACATTTGATTCATAATTTTTATAAGAGGAAGCATTCATTGAAATCTTTTTTTCTGGCAAGATGCCAGCAGAAGACACTTCTTTATTTTGTCTGTTCTCCAGTTGGTTATCTTGGACATCGTCATGTGGAAAGCTTGTTTCTGTAATACAGTTACGTATTAGAGCCCCAATTGCATCATGTAGATTAGCATTTTTATTGAACACAAGTCTTTTGGTATCATCTGAAAACTTTGGTTTGTTCTGGTTATTAGCTGAATCAGATTTTCCAAGTTTCATATCTGTTGCTTCCTTCTCACAACTGTTTGGTGATGAAGTCTTTGAAGCCACTGATTGCTGCTGTTGCTGCTCCTCTGTTGATTTAGCATCTGGGCCATGATTAGAATCAGTTTCTTTGACCCAATTTTCACCTTTCTGTTTTGACTGCTTTTGTTCATCGGTATCCGTTGATGGTTCCACATTGGCAGATTTACCATTTTTCATCGATAAGACCAGTTCTAAACAAGTCTTCATGCCTTTGCCATCGCATTGTAGCTGGGCTTTCAGCTCAGTGTGCGAATTATCCGATTCGATACTGGTTTGATTTGCCGTGGTGTTAGCTGTAGTGTGATTTCCCAAGATATTTGGTTGGTCTGCGGAGGGACTTTGGCCCATCATCAAGATGCCATTCTTATCCAATAAAACCTGAAAAATACATAAGCAATTATTTAGATTTTATAATCATTAAAAGACAATTCAGAATAGAGATTGTCAATTTGAAAAATAAAAAAGAAAGAAATATAATATATATTAAATAATCATGAATTTTAATCTGGTTTTAGCCACTTGATTTTTCTTTTGTCTACTTGTGTCAGACATAATTTAATTATGTATTTTAAAATCTTAAACTACATACATCATTAAAAACAGTCATGTTCTATCATAGTCCTTGTAAAAGCATGATAGATATCAATATCAGTCAACCAAATCAACACACTATTAGAATGGTACTTTATTTTATTGACAGTGGAAGGATAAAAGGTAAATTTGACTTCTGTGGTATTTGAACTCAAATAAAAAAGACAAAAACAAATATCAGAAACTATTTTGTCCAATGCTTTAACAATTCTGCCAATCTGTTGCTAGACATACATTTCTAAAATTTCCAACAATCAGGATGAAAGGAATCCAACAAACAACATTAAAAAAATGAAGCCTAGAATTAGGGACATTTTAGAAAGATAAATAAAGAATAAACTCTGATGATGATAGCAATGATGATGATGGTGTTGCTGCTGCTGCTGCATTTTTTATACATCATCAACAAATGAAATAAAACTTGATAAATAAATAAAAGAGGAACTGGGATAATATTAGTTAGCTTGACTCCTTCATATTGGTATGAGGTCAAACTTGTATTAAGACTCTGGAGCTCGATGCAGTTCTCCATCTTGTTGGATCCTGTTGAACCATCCAACCGATGCCAGCATGAAAGATTTGTTGAAATGTCACATCTTAACAACAGCAGTGAGTTCTATTTTTTAAATTTATTTATTAGCCAAGGAAAAGGGGCCAGAGACTGACATAGTCAATGTTATTTTTGAACAAGGTGATGACTGCAGGAGAAAACATGTGCAGGAAGAGAATTCTAGAGGGTCAAGGTCCTAGGTAGGAAGGACTGGAGACTTGAGGAGGTACGATACAAAATTGTCCAATGCTTTTTGTAATATCATTTTAATCTCAATATTTTAAGACTTGCTTCTGTTTCAGCATCACCAAGCTTGGAATCAGTAATCTATATAGTTGAGATATTCCTTGATTTCAAAATAAAGAGTAGAAAAAATTGTTACGGATTTCCTAAAAAACTATTTTTCACTAAGAATTATGTGACACTCAGTAACACGAATAAAAAAAACATTTCTCTTTTCTTTTTAAGACAAAGGTTGCGATTTGAGGAAGGTTAAGTCACTATTACAGTTTGAGCATCAGTGTAGATTTCCTTCATTACTTTGCTGAGAGGTTGTTTCCAATACTGCTATAACTTTAAATCCAGTAAATACCTGCTATAACAATAGACTTACACTTGTCATCTATATTTGAATTATTTATTTCAACTCCTCGAATTTCTTTTCTCCTCCTGACATGTATAACCAATTAACATTATACTTGGATAACAAATTCATTTTTATTTCTATTAAAAATTCTATATCATATTGCTACATTTTAGGTTAAAAACAACAACAAGAAAACAAAAACGAACAAAAATGAAACAAGACAAAATAAATTTTACTTAAAAATTTAAACTTAAAATAAGAAAATAAAAAGTATTTCTTTCTAAGCTGCAATATTATTTTAGAAATATTATCATCACCATTATCATTATTGTTATTACCAGTCTGTTGATCTTTGCCTGCTATTTCTATGAGAACATGCAGTAATACAGTGACATCAAAGCCATGACATTGCAACAAATAACAGCAACGTAATAGAAAACATAAATTAAAGCAAATCCTTTTGTTGGGAATAATAAAAGATTGTGAAAATAACAAAAGAAAAAAAAGAAAGAAGCAGCCAGGTATAATTACAAAGATATTACAGCAGGGAAAATAAACAAGTATTGCAGTAAAGATGCAGACAAAGTTGCTGCACAGGTGTGTGTATAAAGTATATATTACTATTGAAAGAGATGCAATAATACCAAGAAGACATGTATGTCTTCAATGTATACAATGCTGTCCAGGAGACACAGGTTACAATATATTCTTCAGAAACAATGATATAATGTCAAACTGTTGACAGTTACAACAATACCATATAATGGAAAACTTAAGCCTCAGAGAATTGCCTTTCTCTTGACAGTTGTTTTGCAGTAATTTCTCAATCGATAATACCATTCCAGCACTGGTCACCATGGCGACATTTACAGTTCCTATCTGGGGAGATTCTCGTTGCAAAGAATCATTATTGAAAAGAAATGGTTGGGAAGGAAGGTTTAATGAAGCATCAACAAAACTGCCTTTCCATCCTGGTCCATCTCCTCATTCAAAACTTGAGCCCTGTGTCCAGTACCTCCATGCAGGCAATGGTAATGATCCTGAGGCTGTGTGTGAAGAAATGAGGTGCATAATACAACCCCCATTGCTCATAGCCCAAGATCATCAGCATGGTAGGAAATTGGTGTGCATTGTCATGGGCACTTGTCATACATTCTGTTTACCTTCTGGCCTTGGTTGAATTTGTCATCAAAAAAGAATCAGAGTAAAGTGGATTTCTTGAGGTGCTTGAGCTTGTTCAGCAAGAGTTTCAACAAAATCATATGGTACTCTTTGGTTTTCACCCTCATCACATTGCACTTGGACCTGATGATGATGACCTTCTGCACCACATACCTGATAGTGGATTCCACCACTCCACTCCAGCAATGCTTGGCAATGGGTCTCAATGGCTTTCATGACCTGCTGGATAAACTTAGCCATCATGATAATGTCTAACCACTACAAATATTTCTTTCTCTTGGCCAGAAATGACACCTCTTTTCCAGGTCTCTCACTCTTTCTCAAACCTAAACACAAAAGATCTATCTTTGTTCAAGAAACTGATGATCTCTAAATCATTGTGGTTGACAGCTAGAGCCATGACCTTTATATTTCCTGGACCAGACTTATCTGCCTTGTTAGTATTGTCAATACTGTTACTGAGATATGAAAAAGAATTTGGAACATGTCATGTAACATTACATTAGGTCATCTTTCATCTCTGTCCCTATAAATTTATGTTTATAAATACTCTGATTTCTCAGTATAGAAGTTAATGGTGTGTTGTTAGCTAATGAATGAAAAGATGGGTTTAATTTCACCATTGTTAATAGTATTTCAAACTGATCAGTTCCGCTAAATATTAGCTGGCCTATTTTTTCACAGTACTGGCTTATTAAAGCAATATAGGAAGTCTGTAACTACACCGGGACATTTTAAACTGTATGTTTATACTTCAATGTAATTTCTTAGTTTTGGTGAGGAATATATCTTTTTAGATTCAATTCTTATTTGTGATAAAAGCTTGCTAAAGGAATATATGGAAGGTGTGCAGCAATTGTTGATATAACTGATTGGCAATTTATCAAGGACAGAGAGGTAGATAGGGAGGATGATACAGCAGGGGAGAGAAAGTGAAAGAGAAAAGGGACCAGAGAGATCAAATAGGCAGAGACAGAAAATGTGTGTGAAGTAACAAATGAGTCATACAAGGTGTTAATAAAAATTACAAATATTTTTTTAGTTTTATTATCAATTATGAATATTAATGCCAAATAAATGATTTCATTGGAAAGAGTTAAACAAACCCACCTGCTGTTGTGTGCTGTTTCTTAGGTTCGGTGATGTCTATGGCCTAAACACTTGCCCTTTTGGCCTTCTTAGCTCTATTTTGAAATGTTCTTTAGAGCCTGAAAGACAAAGAAAGAATGAATGAAGGTGTGTGTGCAAGCACGCATGAGTGTGTGTGTGTGAGAGTGTGGGAATACATGTATGACCATTCACTTTTTCTGAGCTGTGTACACATGTGAGCATATGCATATGTATTGCTCAGAAAAGAAGAATGATCAAAGATCATATAATCAAGATTAGTGTTTACAATGAACAATACACTCACCAAGGGTGGGTGTGTGTGTGTGTGTGTGTGTGTGTGTGAGAATATATGTATGATCATTCATTTTTTCTGAGCTATATACATGTGTGAGTTATGCATATGCATTGCTCAGAAAAGAGGAGTGGTCAAAAAATCATATAGTCAAAATTAATATTTACAATGAACAATACACTCACTAAGGGTGTGTGTGTGTTTTAAATTTAAACCCAGCTTTTGTATGTTTCATTCAAAGTTTAAATTTTACAACATTATTTGGCACAAGGGTAACTTTGTTCTGGTTGTAGAATGAACAAGAAAGTATTTATAATGCGGGTGAAAAATATGAAACTGCAGGAGTATCAATTGAAGCTAATGATAACTGAACAGCAAGTATAAACCTTTCAAGGTATCGGACAGATTGACAATGTGATATATATTGAGCAGGAGTATGGGAGAGCAATGTAACAGTGAAAATCACACTAAAACAACCAATATTACAGATGTACTTAATACACCACTCAGAGTTTGAGTCTCCAATTAGGGATCATGGGGAGAGAGAGAGAGAGAGGGAAGAGAGAAAGAGAGAATGTACCTGTGTCTGTATGTATATCTTAGTGTAAATATACATGTACCTATAGAGTGTGTATGTACCAAATTAGTAGAAGGAAACAGCACAGAAGCCTATTGTATACGCTTTTACTTGTTTCAGTCATTTGACTGCGGCCATGCTGGAGCACTGCCTTTAGTCGAGCAAATCGACCCCAGGACTTATTCTTTGTAAGCCTTGTACTTGTTCTATTGGTCTCTTTTGCTGAACCGTTAAGTTACAGGGACGTAAACACACCGGCATTGGGTGTCAAGCGATGTTGGGGGGACAAACACACAAACATATACACACACATGCATACATACATATGTATATATATATATATATATATATATATATATACGATGGGCTTCTTTCAGCTTCCGTCTACCAAACCCACTCACAAGGCTTTGGTCGGCCCGAGGCTATAGTAGAAGACACTTGCCCAAGGTGCCACGCAGTGGGACTGAACCCAGAACCATGTGGCTGGTAAGCAAGCTACTTACCACACAGCCACTCCTGCACCTATGCATATGTTTACACACACATGTATGTGGGTGTGAGTGAGTGAGTGAGTTTGTGTATGTTTGTTTTCCATGTGTTTCCCCACTGACACTGAGTCAACGTTGCAGTTGTTTATGTCACCTGTAAACACTAGACCCTGTGACTTGTCGGTTTCTTGTGAAGAAAGGAATGAAAATATATGACCTCAAACATAACTCTGTTGAAACAGGAAGGGTATCCAACCATAAAATACTACTAAGGTTCATTAAACACTTGCCTGAATAGGCAAAAAAAAATTGGACGTAAAAGACAGTAAACTGTGTGAATATCTCTCTCTCTCTCTCTCTCTCTATATATATATATATATATATATATATATATATATATATATATATATTATCTAGGTGAACAAATTAGCACTATGAGTGGGTGTTATGAGATTATAGTACCCAAAGTAAGAAGAGTGTCAAAAAAGCTCTGGGAGTTATTAGCTCTAATTGGCAACAAAAAGTATCTCCCTCATAGAAAAGGGCAGATTGTACAATGCTTATACACAAAGTGCATTGCTGCATGGCAGTGCAAGATAGGTTTTGAATGCAGAAGAGTTGTGGAGACTAGAAAGAAATGAAACAAGCATACAAGCATGCTGCACTGGATGTGTAATGTTAGTGTGCATGCGTGATGGAGTAACTGAATAAGTTGAGAAAAAAACATGGATATAAGAAAAATCAGATGCAATGTGTAAGAAAGACAGCTGTGCTGGTATAGGCATGTGATATTTATAGATGAAGACAACTGTATAAAGAAGTGTCATGTGCTCAAATTAAATAAAATCTGTAGTGGAGGGAAATGAAGAAAGACTTTTGATGAAGTGGTGAGGACTGATCTCAAGAGGTTGTATTACATGCAGGAAAAGATAAAAGACTATATTGATTGGCAATTCACACTATTGAAGATGATCTGGCCAGAAAAGACTGCTCCAGTATTGGAAGCATGATGAATTGAAAATTGCAAAGTGGTGGGAGTGACGTAGACTGAGAGATCATCATCATCATCATTTTTTATGTTCATTTTCCATGCTTGTATTGGTCAGGCAGATTTCCTATGATCAACTACCTGAATCTTTACACATTTTAAAGCAAGGTAATATATTTTCATGAAAGATTGTAAAAGACACACACTACTTGCATGATAGCAGTGCTTACTAACAACTATGACATCATGTCAAGACAAAGACACAAGCAGATAGGCACACACACACAGGTACACAAAAGGAGCTTCTTTCAGTTTCTGCTGACTGGATCCACTCACAAAGATTTGACTGGCTTAGAGCTACAGTAGAAGAGACTTGCCCAAGGTACCATGGAAGGGGACTGAACCCAAAAAACATGCAGCTGGGAAGCAAACTACACAGCAAAGAGTCTAGTCTAAATAGCAAAGGGTCTACATTGAGTACTCCTGAGTAGAAGTCACCACATGAATATTTGTGTGAGATAGAGAGAATAAGCAAAGTGTTAGCAACTGAGAAGAGAAAGAAATGTGACACATACAAGATGATGGATTTTAACATTGTGCTATATGGTGTTACCATACTGACAGCACAGTGTAACCATACAGATTACAGTGTCACCAAACAGGCTGTACACTCTCACTAGATTCTAATTATCAAATTAATCACTTATGAAACGTCTTACACTGAAATTCAAATGAAATGATTTGATTGCTGAAATGACACACACACCATCTACAGAATCATTTCTTGCTTGTCAGACAAAAATTAGCTCCAAGTAAGAAAGGAATCAGTATCTGAGAATACGTCACTTAGATCATCTACAGGAATACCATTATTGATAAATGTTGTTGGTGTGTCGTTTGAGTAGCTAGTCATGGAACAATGCCAGCCAATACTGCATTGGATCATATCATATCCAAATACTCCCCACACACACACATGCAGAGAGTTAAATCAAAGAAAATGAAAAATGAGGAAAATATAGATTCTGTATGAAGATAAGTCTAAAAATAGTAAAAGTTTATAGAATATGATGGGGACAAATGGAAGAAAACTGACCAAATGTTAAGAATGGATAGAGGATGGGAAAGACAAAGAGAAAGTAAGATAAAGATTGTATATATATATATATATATATATATATATATATAGTGTGTGTGTGTGTGTTTGAGAGAGAGAGAGGGGAGAAGACTATTCTTTAGACAATGAATGGACAGAGAAGAACTAAACATAAAATACAATTGCTGGCAGCCAAAGTAGCCTCTATCAGGCTGGCATTCCATGTCAATATATAATGGTAAGGCTGTCATCAATGCTCATTGATTGATTAATGATAGAGATTGCTCCAAGCAGTCTAACAACTGGCTTATTGCCTGAAATTCTTTGGAAACCAGCTTGAAAACAGGATTGCATATTTTAACTCAGTTCCTATTTATAATTTCCCTGTTGCTATAAGCATATTATATTATGTCTCTGAATGTGCATGATAATATATATATATGTGTGTGTGTGTCTTTGCTTTTAGAATAGGCAAACCATATCCCTGTGTGTTGTAAAAGATGACTAAAAGGATTAGCATCAAGAAGAGCATCTGGCCATAAAACACTACCTCAAAGAGTTCTGTTCTATACATGTCAGCATGGAAAGGCAATCACCATACATCACTCACTCTCACTATGCATTAGGTTTCTCTCTACTTAAGCTTTTGCAACCTACCCAGCCACACACCATCTCTCATAACTCTCCTGTCTACTGTATTGTCATTCTTCTGTTGCTCTTCACCCACCTGTACTGCCAATCAGCACCTACAACACCTCCACAACTCATATGTAACACTGATAACCTCTTGACCTAATACTATATTTACCTCTATACTCTTCCCAATTTCTAAACATCATCTACTCTTCTTTACTTTCCACCCAACTCATATTTATCCTCCTGATGCTTCAACCCTTGTTTATCATTTAGTATATTCGCACTTTGACTCCATTTCTAATCATTCTTCTCTCCCCAGCCTCTTGCAACCTCTACTCAGTCATCCTTTCAGTTTTGCTGCTGCCAGAGTTCACCCCGACACTTTTGACAGCACCATCCTTATCTCACTTTCCAGCTTCAACCCAATTACTCCTACCCACTTTTGAATAATGCGAGAAGCCATGTATTTCTTCTACAGCAAGAAACCTGTTCTGGAAGAGTGAAGGGTGGGGTGGGGTGGGTGATTGGAGTCCTTTCATACTCTAACCTTTCATCTCCTAGCATAAAGCTAATACCTCTCTCTCTACTGCACCCCATTCAGTCAAAAGGAATCACAGCCTTGTGAGCTACATTGCGACTTCACTAGTGTTGGTGCTATGAGAAAAGCACCCAGTATACTCTGTAAAGTGGTTGGAGTAAGAAAGGACACCCAACCATAGTAACCACTCCAAAGCAAATACTGGAGCATGGCACAGTCCTTTGACCTGTTGGATCCTGTCAAACTGTTCAATCCAAGTCAGCATGGAAGATGGACATTAAAAGATGATAACAAATGGTAATTTATCATCATTACAGTTTATTTCTATAGCCATATGTAAATATTAGTGACACCTGCAAATAATGAGGTATAGTGCTAGAATAGTGTCTATATCTTCCTAAATTGGGGTGAAGGTAGAAGCCATATCTGCAGACATCTGGAATTACATGTATCAAATAGCATGACTGTGTGGTTAAGGAATTTGCTTTGTAACTATGTGGTTCTGGATTCAGTCCCATTGTATGGAATTTTGGGCATGTGTCTTATATAATAGCCAATGCACACATATAAGATATTAATAATTTATGAGAAGTGCATAAAGCTGATGCTTAATGAATGATGTTTCTTGAGGTATTTGTTCTACATCTCAGATACATTCCTAAGTAATTCTGACTGTGAAAAGTTACCATGAGCCACAGTGGCTGGATCATTGCACACCTGTAAACAATGATGCTAGTATTCACAAATTCTGATAGAAAATCCAGAGTAGAGTACTTCCCATAGGTTACAGTATTTTTACATGCTGTGGAGTGGTTTATGTTGGGCCAATTGATTCTTTTGTTGGCTGTCTTCTAATGCTGCTGACCACTCAAGGAACCCTTGCAGTCAGTCAACCTAAAAGAAAATGCAGCCAAATGACTAATATAACACCCTACTGTTTTAAAAAAAAGTGAAAGGACAGTGAATAACTGAGTCTGAGTAGACAATACTTAAGAAAAATATAGAGAAGATGGTCATGGTTGGAATAACTTCAATGATAATGTCTGCTGAACTAGGAACAATTTAAGCAAAAAACAAGTACTGCTGGCTAATGAGTGTGAACAAAATACAGTGTCCATAGATCCATGACTGTGGTCAGTGAAACAGTTGTATAACATAGTCAAAATACACAACAATAAACACAAACACAATGATGAAGATGACGATAGTGGGTCCTCTGTCAGTTTTAAAAATGGATAGTTAGTTGTTTGATCAACTGAAATACCTACTTGATAAATGAATGTTAAGTGGTTGAATATTCTATAGACACACACCCTTCATGTCATCTCAGAATTAGCACGATACAATGTGTGATAAAGTTAGTCCATTCAATTACAGGTACAATCCATCTGATGGGCTTCTCACAGTTTTTGTCCACCAAATTTCATTCCCAAAGTATGGGTCAACCTCTTCAAAATTCTAGAACTTAGTGTATCAAGGACAATTTCACCCATTGTACACTTCTTTTGTCTGCATTAGTAGATTCTATTTTTACCAACTCAATATTTTAATGTTTGGTAGCTGAGTTGAACTGACATATACACAACAGGCAAAGCAATTTTTAGACCATTAAGTAAGCAATAAATACTTGGAAAAAGATATGTAGGACAGGGTGATGTGTAATGACACAGATATAAGGATAGTGTGGTGTGTAAGGACACAGAATATGATGTTGCCTGTATTCAGGGTTCACATTTCACTACCAGGTAGCATTGCAGTTCACACACAGACATCATACAGTCTGCATTCATTCTGAGAGAGAAACCTCTTGTTATCAACAGAAACTTATTCTTAGTCTGGCTGCTGTACTTTCAGAATGTGGTCTGCCATTGCTAATTAGGTCACCAAGGTAACAGAAACACTACAACCTCTAGGGATCCTCCTGGGGCACCTGAGAGAATATATTTCCTGTGTTCTTAGTATTTATTGTGCTTTTGCATCTGCCCATAATTCCACTATACCATTTATGTATCCATAGTTTGCATTGGGCACACTGCTTTGAATTTCTACTTAATTCTTTTCTACATACTGAGCAAGGCCATTTCCCTAATGGCAGCAGGCCCCTATCTAATTTCTTGCTTATTAATACTTTGTTCAGTTAACTTTGAGCCTCTTTGATTCCAAGTTTTCCTTTTATGCCTGAAATTTCTTCTCTCATCTTACTACAGATTCAGCTATAAGGACAAGGTCATCAGTATATGCTTAATTCCTGAGGGTTTCTCATTGTGGTTGCTCTAAAGTTGTGGACTTGATAGGAAGAATAATTGGATAGCTAGGTGACAGTTTTCAGCACCCAAAAAGAAAGTTTGTGCAAATGTTTGCTAAATGGCAATGGGCTCTTGCTTATGTCCAAATATTTCCACTCAATGATATACTATTACCTTTGATCACCAAACAATCAGGGCCAGGTATTTGTGAGAAGAGAAGAAGGGTCCGTCTAGACACCAAAATGTTCTTAAGAGTCTTTGTTTGGGAGACTTGGGGGGAGAGAGAAGAGAGGAGAAAAAGTCACATATATGAGTGTGTGCTCTTGTGTGTGTGCACATGTCACATCCTTACATACATGATGGTTTGTCAAGGGAACAAATCATGTATGACATTAAGAAGTAGTGGCTGGGGTGGGTAGGAGCAATGAGATCAGAAAGACACATTTGCATATAAGCATTAAGCTAGCTCTTTCTTTCAATTGCTCCATAAACCAAATAAATTACATATTGCAGTCCATTTGTTAAATTATTACTAAAAGTATTTTGTAATTGATATTAAAACCACAGAATCTGTTGAATGTATGAAAAACATTTACGCACAGGCACAGTACTTGTGTTAGTTGGAAAGAGATTTTATGGGAAAATAAACACTTCAGATAAAATTTTAAAAATAATATATTCCCAAAGAAATTCAAAATTCAAGTGAATTGCATTTGCTTCTTGATGTATTTACTGGCAAAAATCTATGCACATGTGCTAATGTGTATCTCCCTAAAGATGGCTGCTACAGGTAAACAACTACTGCTTGTAAAAATGGATATAATAATAATAATAATAATAATAATAATAATAATAATAATAATAATGGTTCCAAACTTTGGCACAAAGCCAGTAATTTTGGGAGAGTGGGGTAAGTCGATTACATTGCCCCTTCCCCTTGTGTTCAACTGGAATTTTATCAAGCCTAAATGGATGAAAAGCAAAGTTGACCTTGGCAGAGTTTGAACTCAGAGCATTAAGTTGGACAAAATGCCGCTAAGCATTTTGCCCCATGTGCTAATGATTCTGATACTAATAATGTTGTCTGACATGTACAAATCTAACTTTATTTTAGTAAGGTGCTTATTACCATCACAAACAGAATGTCTTCCATTGATATTAAATCAAAACTGCAATGTTATCACATAATACACTTATCGATAATAAGGATATCACTTAAATAAGTTAATGGTTAACGATGTTAGTCCAGTTTTAATTTAGTATCAATCCATCAGAGTTCACCCTGCCCTTCTTTCATTGTACTGATTACATGATACAGAATTCGTGCCTGATCCTGTTTTCTGATCATCTAGAGTTTGAGATGTTTCTATTAGCATGGCTTCATGTTGATTGTAACTACATGCATATATCAGGTTTGGGGGCCTGTAACTGCAGTAAATATTAGAATGAAGTTTCTAACAACCAAACAGCAGAATGGGGTTTGTAAGTCAGGCAAATACCAGAATGAGGCCTATAACTACAGCAAATGTCAGAATGGAAATGATGAACCAGGCAAATGTTACCAAGTTATGAGAAATAAAATAGAAATAAAAAAACACACACACATATTGTGCATGTGTGTGTGTGTGTGTGTGTATAAAGATCAAGAGCTAGGTTAGGCTAGGCTGATAATGTATGTTCGTTCTTTGATGTCATTAGTGTAAACAGAGTCAGGAAGAGGTGTTACAGACAATACTAGTGGGTGGGGTGGGGATAATGGTCTCTGTAAAGTTGGTCAACATGACCTGTGAAAACCGAGATAGAAACAGTGGAGGAAGTTACCAACTTTAATTTGTTTGTAAAGAATTTCTAATTAAAGTCAAGTTAAAATGACATTAACCTAGTTCTGTGTGAAACATCACTGAACCTTCCAGAATAGTGAGATTACTGGAATACAGTAGTCAATGTACAGGACTAGTTGAAAGACTATGAGGAATAGAAAGGACAAACTGCATATATCCCATTAACTTATGCATTCAAACTGCCTCAACACACTTGTGCGTGTATGTGTAGATACACTCACAACACATGTACATATAATTTTTATTATAAAACAATTATAGGAGCAGTACAAAGACAAGATGAAGTTGTTTCTTACATTTGTTGATCTGATAGGGTTCCTTTGTGAAGTACTGACATGAGCATTAAGAGAGATAGGTGTATAGGAATGGTAGGTTATAATAGTAATGCTGTTGTATGAGGGAGAACAGTGATGAGTTTGAAGTGAAGGTTGCAGTGCATCAGGGATCAGAATTAAGCTTACTACTATTTATAGTTGTGATAGCAGTGGGATAATAAAAGATGTTGTGGTGTGAGAGTGTTATTTATAAATGTGGCAGCTACATGTATATGTAAGACAGATATGGTGGTAATTTTGAGCAGGATCTTGAAAATGGCATGAAGATAAAAGGTTTGAAAACATTTTGTTATCAAAGTGATATGTTGAATAGTATTTCAAGTAATTAAACTAAATTTTGATTTTGAATTGTCTCTCTTGCTTGTGTTTGGTTTAGTTAAACACTGTTCACTAATGTTTACCTCAGCTCATTATGGGTTTAGTTTTGATTAATCAAAGCTGTTATACTCACCATATAAAATATGATGGCAAAAAAAGAAAGATTGTGATTTAATAGGTTCTATTTTCAGTTGGCTATCTGAAGTTGTTTGTCACATAATGTCAATGGTAAGTTATAGGTTTATCCTCAAAACAAACAGTAGAAACAACATATATGCAATATAAAAAACAAAACAAATAGATTAATAAGTTAGATAGAAACCTAAACTTGCATAAATGTACAACAGAGAACAAAAGTCTCAATTTGAATTCGGTATATGTCAGCTAGAGTTGAAAATTTCAAGTTAAAACAACTCTCATTTCCTTGTGAAACGGTAGTTGTCTGATTATATAAAAGCAGATACTAACTGACTGTGAATGAGTTGCTTAACTACATAACAACAGACAGACAAAAACAGATTTTGAACACAGAGTTGCAAATAATTTCACCCATATCTTCACCTCAATGCTGATAGAAAATAATGATAATGTAAAGTAAATATATTTATAGCAAATCCACTTTCACTGATAATTAGCCAAAGAGAGAGCCTCTACGTGGTTGTCAAACCTGTTAGGATTAGAAACCAAAATTGCCTCAATCACCTTATATATGAGGATACATTAGATAATGAAAACCTGTCTATCCTTAAAAAGATAAGATGGTCACAACCAAGGAATGCTTTTGATCATACATTCATCCTGATCAGGGCTGACCTGGGGTTAAACAATAAATATTCTGTGACAAACTCTGACATTACAAATGTTGGTGAAAGCCACAATTTTACTGCTACCATCTCATTAAAACATTCATTTGTTGTTGTTGTTGTAGCTTGATAAAGTCATCAAAATAAAACTGTGATGTAGGCTTCTTCAGTGTTGGAGACATTCACATTTTGTATTGTTAGACCAGTGGTTCCCAAAGTAAGTGTTACTGCCCATCTGGGCATGGTAGAAAGATCCAGCGGGACTGCGTTGAAGAAAAGTGGGGTGATAATGGATGGCCAAATGGGGTAGTGGATGTAAAATTAGGTTAAGTTGAAGAAAAGTGGTCTTGTTTGTGGTGATGGTGAGTGGTCGGGGGCGGTAGGAATGTGACCTGGGAGTCAAGGGGGTAGTAGCCCGAAAGAGTTTGGGAACCACTGTGTTAGTACTGAACCATACTTTTTGCATAATACTGTACAGTTGTAGTGTCACATAATCAGTTGTACAGTATCATATGCACACTAACATACAGTGTGTATAACTGTATGTAACATACAGTGTGTATAACATTATATAACATACAGTGTGTATAACTGTATAGTATTGTGATATTGTACATACTAACACATCTCTGTTTCTATTTATAGATATATATGATATTACATATTTACAGCAGGTCCTCAAAAAATGTATACTCCCTTTGACTGAATACACACAAATATACATATCATTATCATTTTACATCTGCTTTCTATGCTGGCATAGGTCAGATGGATCATCATGGTCTTCAGTCAGTTCTTATTGGGAGCCATAGCTCTTATAGCTAGGTCAGAATACCATGTCTTGCTCATACATTTCAATTTTGGTTTGCTTTCTATAGATGGATATCCTTCTTATCACCAACAGCATACAGAGTATACTGGGAGTGAGGTTATCTTGTAGTCCATAAAAATTAAAGAGTCCCAATCACTCCACACCCAAGAGAATGTAACAAAGAATGAAGATGAACAGATATGTGAATGATGAGCAAAGAAAATCAGAATGGGGTGGAGTGAAGGGAGCAAGAGCATGCCGTTTAAGAGGAGGGAATTGAAGTGGGAGGGTGGTGCAAGCAGAGAGAGAGAGAGAGAGAGAGAGCATAAATAATAACGGAGGTAGATAGTGATGGGTGTCATTATAGTCCTCCAAGATATAACAGATGAGTTTAAGACTGGATGCCCATGGGAACTCCTGTGTGCTGATGACCTAGCTCTTCTAGCTGGATCAGTGGTGGGTCTAGAGATGAAATTCCAGTTGTAGAAGCAATATCTAGAATTAACCCTTTAGCATTTAAATGACCATATCCAGCCCCAAAATTCTACCTGTTTTATGTTCAAACTGGTCAGCTCTAACTTCTCACACCTACCAAATAATGTCATTATAAAAATAGACAAATACATCTGAAGCTATGAGACTATCATATGCTCAGTTGGCACACTAGAATTGACAATTTGGCAGCTTTTGCTACCTAAGTGATCTGGTTAGCAGTGGTGGTGGTGGTTGTTCTAAATGCAAAATAGATTAAAAACAGGGTGGAAAAATAATGGGAGCTATTAGCTCAGCTGGCAAGAAAGGGCCTCTTCCCCAGAGTAAAGAAAGAGTAGAGTGTGTGGTTCATGTATACAAAATGCAATGCTGCATGGAATGGAAGTAACATTATAGAATGGACAGGTATCAAGCATTAAGAAAGCATATACATACGGAAGAAGCATTAGAAAATGAAACAAGTGAAATATGATTGAGAATCTGAGATGACATAACAGAATGAGAAAATTTGTTAACTTTGATAACATAATGATAAGTGGGTGATAGCAAATTAGAAAACAAACACATCATATGTAAAGTACACTTGACTGATTTAAAAAAAAATATATTTCATTAATTGAGTAGTTTTAATCATCTATGCATTTCAATACATAACCCCCCCACCCCTCCCCCTAAAAGAAACCCCAAAATTCACATTCTATGATCATAATTTCAGCAAAAAATCTAAGGCTATGAAAATATTCTATATCATATACATGTAGTATATTTCACATAAACAAATTGAGGTATAGGTTGAGGTAACAGTGCATGGATGTTGCGAGGGTTGTCTGCCCAAATGACATGACTGGTGTTGCCCAGAAATATTTAAAAAAAAAAAAAACTAGGACAGCAACCCTTCTAATAGTTTGCACATGAAAAATCAACACATCCAATCAAATTTATACAGGGACAATATGCATATATCAGTGCAAGTATTTCTCCTACACATACTTAGAGATGTCTTTAACGCCCAGCCTCTCTCTTTCTTTCTCTCTGTCATAGATTAACAATACATATATAACAGATTACACTCTTGTTTCTTTTTATGCTTCATATTCAATACCTTGTTACCTCACAATCATGCAACTTCACTTTCTTTTCTCATGCTTCAAACAGTCCAGTTTGCACATGAAAAAAAAAAAGATAACTTGCAATTTTGTTGGTGTTATTTTCAATTTTGATTTTGTTATGGAGATCTTAAGGCCATCAGACTATGAACCATGTTCCATAGATTAGTATGACTAAATATTTAGTAACAAGTTAGAAGAAAGCCTGTCCCAAGAATGTTGCTTGGCCATACATTCTATGTAGACCTGCTTATATTTAATGAAAACTATGAAGTTGATTTATTTAGGAAAGGTAATTGACTGCACCACCACCACCACCAACAACTACACTGAACATGGCCCAACAAGGGAACCTCCACATAGTCACTCAATTTGATGGAACTTGAAGCCAAACCACTGTCAAATTACATTTCGTTGTTTTAATATGATTAGGACATATTACATACTGCAGTTGTAGATTTAGTTTAAGAAGACTGCATGGTCATATTTGAATATAAACCTACTGGATCAAGACTGACCTTGGGCTAAACAACAACAACAAAGATTTAATAACACTCTCTAATGTAATTGGTATTGTGGGTGCCTGGATTGCAACAGATGTTCAAGCCAGAGGGCCTAACTTTTATACAAGCCAATGGCTAGAAGCAGCAGCCAAATTTCTCTTAAATCAAAACCTACCATACAAAGAAGGGAAGGACACATAAAATAATATAGTCCTAGATGACCTCAAAAAACAGGATGGTGATGGTTGGAGGGTCTGCTCAATCAGGATTAAACTGGACTAAATAACATTTGTAATAAAGAATGGTAAAGTAGAAAAGGTACAGCAACTGTTTTAATACATGATGTCAATGTTGAATGTTCCAAAATGGCCTTAGATATAATGGCTAAAACTAAGTAAAGAACAGGATGATATAACAATAGAATACAACACACCTGTTACTCTTGACTATGGATATCACAATTGCCCTTCATTAATAATTTCACTAATTTAGTTCAGAAGCAACAGATTCAAGCCCCAAACACAATAACTAAAGCCTGTTAGGTGACATATTTACTCACCTGTATTTAAAAAGGAAATTACATTTAACATTCACTAACACACACATACCTATAAAAAAAAAACAAAGATGTCTTTGTTGAAAATTAATTATACATTCAAGTCAATATAGATCTCAGCTGTACACACAATCTATAGAAATGCATTGAACCGTTTCTGTTGTGACACTTACTTCTGCTTCTAAAACACAGTAAAGTGATGTATGATGTATAGAGAAAAAAAACATTTTTAAGGAATTGTTCAATCTACAAGTGAACAAAGATGAAGGCACAACAATTGCCAATGTTGGAAAAATTCCATTTTAATGAAATATTGTAACTTGGAATAACTTAAAGGGTTTAAAACAAAATATTTGCTTCTATACAATTTCCTGAATAAATAAATAAAGATAAAAACTAAACAGTAAATTTATATCGAGATATATGGTAGGGTCTCATACATGTAATACAGTGAGTTGAATAACTTTAACTTGAATTAGCCAAACAATTAGGAGACAAAAACTCCCTCTCTGGTATTTAAAATATTAAATCGACAAGCAAGGGAGGTAGCTCCAATAAAAGCTGTTGATTGAAATTTTTGGAGCAAATTTGGTCTTTAAAGCCAACTGGTGAAATTAAAACATATGTTTTAACCTATTTAGACCTCATCTGTGAATTCTATTCAGTTGGCAAGACTAAGTGATCTCACTCTTGGCAGCTCAATATCTCTCTCTACTCTGCATGTATGCATGTCACACACATACACACACAAACAGAGAAGTATATAGTAGAGAAAATGAAGTGACATGGATTATGAAAATCAAAAATATAGCTGAGAGAAGATATCTCTGAGAAGAGTTCTGTATAGAAAATACAAATACACTGAAGAGGTGTAATAAGACTAAACATGTCTGTTGCTATTACCAGTTGACTTTAAAGATCAGATCCACTTCAATCTACTTTGAGTATATTATCCAAAAATCTTACATTATTTGAATTGTCTCTCTCACTTGTTATTTTTTTTTAGATTTTAAATACTCAAGAGAGATTTCATCTACAAACTGCTTGGCTAATCTTAATTGATGAAAGTTTTTTCAGTTCACTATCTGACATATGTGAGACCTTACTTTATGTGTCTTTAGATAATTTTCTTCAGCTATATTGTTGATATCATAATCAACATCTCTAATATTCCCTCCATTTGTATATCATCATCATCATCATAGTCTTATGCCTGTTTTCCATGCGGGCATGGGTTTGATGGTTCAACAGGATCTGACAGGTTGCTGAACCACATCTTGCTTCAGTGTCTCAGTTTTGGTATGGTTTCTATGGCTGGATGCCCTTTCTAACCACTTTACAAAGTATATTGCAAGTATCTTTTGTTTCCTTGCAGCACAAGCATTTTAGAGGTTACCTTGTCATCCACGAAATTAAAGAGCCATCTTAAATACTCTGTTGCATTTGTTTGATTTGGTTTGCCAATAATCTACAGAAGTAACGGGTGCTTTTTGTTTTTTTGTGGTACTAGCACTAGTGGAGAGGCCTTGTAGCTCATAAGGCAAAAGACAGGTTAGAGGATGACGGAAGAAACAGATTTATTGTTGTGAGAGGATGGTAGTAGAGAGAGTAACAAAGAATCTATTTACTATACATGTATTCACGTGTTTGTAATTATGTATGTGTGTAAGTGTCTATGTCATGTGTATTTACAGGACTGTATACATATGTTCATTCCAGGAAATGCAGAATCTTTGAAATGTTTTACAAAGCTTTCTTGTACCACTAATCATTTGGACTTGAAGGATGAGAGCTGGTTTGTTTTGTGCTTTTTATGCAAGCCTGCCATTACATAGTTCATTGCACCTATGCTAATAGTACAAATTAAAATCTATAGCTTGGATAGAAAACTTGCAAGTTTGCTAGTTCATGTAAGTAAGTATTACTCTAAGATGCTGAATGGTAAATTAAATGTTAAGAAATCTGCAAATCATTTATGTAATGAAAGAACTGAGTTGTGAAATATGAGAGAAGGGTGGGGATAGGGGTGGCAAGCAATCATCAGAATTTTCCTCTTAGAAAAGTAAATGTAAAAGCTAAACTGGTTTAAGAAAACTCTGTTGAGTATACACTAAGTGTATGGCTAAAATACATCATTAATTGTTTGGCATACTACAAGAATAAACATTCTACAATGGTATATGAGGTGTGTAGACAAATTAATTAATCTCATACTTATTCTATTGATTCCTGAAGGAAAGAAGACCACAATTCAAGGTGGACCTCGAACATAGAGAAATGTTTGCAGTAGTAAGGAGGTCAATAGGTCGATAAGATACAAATAACATCACTGTCCAGTAAGTGTCATCATCACAAGAAATAGTAAACAAGGAAGAGAGAGAGAGAGAGAGAAAAAGAAAGAGAGAGTGTTTGCATTAGTAGTGAAGTCAATAGGTCACTGATGACTGTGTTGTCCAGTAAATGGCATCATTAAAAGAAATAGCAACCAAAATTTATATCCAGTCAACAGTAAAAAGAATTTAAGTTTGTAGCAGAAATGTCAGAATTTAGAGCTGCTAGAATCTTTAATCCTGAGGGAACTATCATAGGAACAATTTCGAATGTGGGAAATCAATCCCACTGCACAGTAACTTGGGCAAGTGTTTTCTACCTCAGCCTTGAATTGACTAATATCCTGTGAGTGGAATTTGTGAGACAGAAACCATGCAGAAGACCATCATATAATATATATTGCCAGTGCTGCCTTACTGGCACCCATGCCAGTGGCATGTAAAAAGCACCATTTGAGCATGACCGATGCCAGTGTTGCTTGTCTGGCACTTGCACTGGTGGCACATAAAACACATCATTTGAGCGTAGCTGATGCCAGTGCTGCCTGACTGGCTCCCATGCAGGTGGCATGTAAAAAGCACCCACTACACTCTTGGAGTGGTTAGCATTAAGAAGTGCATCCAGCTGTAGAAACCTTGCCAAATCAGATTGGAGTCTGGTGAAGCCTTCCGGTTTGCTAGTCCTCAGTCAAACTGTCCAACCCATGTCAACATGGAAAATGGGCATTAAACGACAACAATTATGATGATGATGATGATGATATATATATATATATATATATATACACATATACACACACATATCTATATATGTCCCTTGTATCCCACTTCAGCTGAGTGTTCTTAATCTTGTGGACTTGTGTGTACTGGTGCCACGTAAAAAGCACCTGTGCTGGTGCCACATGCTAGTGCTGCGAAAAACCACCCATTACACTCTGTAAAGTGGTTGGCGTTAGGAAGGGCATTCAGCTATAGAAAGCATGCCAAAACAGACATGTAGCTGAGGTAGCTCTTCAGCTGGCTAGAACCAGTCAAACCATCCAACCCATGCCAGCATGGAAAACAGACATTAAATGATGATAAATGTAATGTGTTCATGTAACTGAAAATCAAGAAAATCTGAGCAATAAATTTTCTAGTGAGGAGTAAATAATTCAAAGAGCTGAACTGAAGATGTAACCATGATGTTCTGGGGAACTCATGAGTTAGTTTTCTTCATTTGCATTAATTAATGAATTTACAATTGTATTCAATAATGCTGAGCGTGCATATTGATGCAAACATGCATGTATAATTTTTTGCATACTAAAAAATTAACAGCAGTAATCAAATGGAAATAATATGAAAAAACAAATCTATCTTCACCTGTCATGCCTCCTGACTTTACACACACACTGACATACATATATATTTATATGGGTGGGTTTGTTTTTTGGTGGTGTATATTGGCAAAGGATGTAAATATCACTGAAGAAACCCCAAAACCAGTGCACATGAAATTGAATTCTTTGTAATACTTGTTTTGTATGAAGTTCTATCCACTACAGTTCTATCTCACTGTCAGAAAACACAATTAATCAATGACTACCCAATTATAAACCTGTAACCCACAACATTATTATGTTGAGGGTTACAGCAATATAAATAAATGAATAAATTTATAACAAATGTAACTGAAAAATACTATTTCAAAGATGGAGAATATTTTAAATAAAAATGAAAATTGAAATACCTGTAACTATGATGGATTTTCTATAAAATCTTTCAATAGTGAATTAGTTGGTATGTAGTAGTAAACTAACTGGTTTTATGCTTCACAGAATACTAAGAAGCAGAGTACTAACATTCAGTAAGTGCAATAATTAAGATACTAATTTGTAAGACCATAATGTATCACTTGTGTGTGGAAGGGATGTGTGAAGGAAGAGTACAAAGGTAGGTCTGTGTAAATGTATACACCTAATAATGCTATCAATAAAAATACATTGCTTGTAACATATGTAGAGCCTATTACAAATATAACCATACAACAAAAACCTGCTCGCCTTATTTATAATGATACAGGCAAATGAGCTATTATAATCACTTGACCTCATCAAAGACAAGTTTTTAATTGAAAAAGTGATAGATATCTGGAAACTTGAGGTAATTAGGAAAATGATCTATTTTTATTTGAAATTAAGCTAGCAATAGATATTTTGCCTGTTTGTATTGTTGATAGTCAATATTGACACCTGTTATGCTTTTATGTACATCATTGTTTTTGATTCAGCTCCACTTCATGGCACAATGAGCAAGGGTCTTACTATAGCCCCAGGCTGACTAAAGCCTTATGATGGGATTTAGCAGAGAGAAACTGAAAGAAGCTTATCATTTGCATGCATATATGTATGTAAGTGTGCATGTGTGTGTAAGTTTGACAAGTTTTGATGTTTCAAAGGAATACATTGTGCTCTGATGCTTGCTTTGGCATGATTTCTATGGCTGGTTGCCCTTCATAATGCCAACCAATTTACAATGTACTGAGTGCTTTTTATGTGATACCAGCATTACTGAGGTTGCTATGTATCACACAAGTTTAAGATTCCCTTTAAGTGGGACAATAGTTGAGAGAGAGAGTGAGAGATTTATGCTAGGTGTTGAGAGGTTAAAGTATAAAAGAAGTGCTAGGAACATGTTCCTTGCTCTAGAACTGATAAATAGATGCCTCACATTATGAGTGGATGAAACTGGAAAGAGAAATTAAGATGGTGATGAGGTGTTAGAGTGGGTGCTCAAGATACAAAATGGTGAACACAAGAGTGAGTAGGAGCAGAAGAAAAGGAAATGTAGATGAATAGAGGGTGCATGAGTATACGGGTTGAGTGAGATGGAGTAGGGGAGGGACAGTGAATGGAAAACTAAGATGGAATGGTGACCAGTGGTAAATATATATACACATATACATGCACACATATATATATATATACCTATACACAAAGACACACATATAAATCCATATATCAAGACGCTGTTGTGAAGAAGTGTGTGTGTAATCAAAAAGGCATTCTTGGTAATAAAAAATGAAAAGGAGGCATGGATGTGCTTTTATGAGAGGTTGCTGGACTGGATGAGGAGAAAGCATAGGAGACAGAAGATATACTTCATTTAGACCCAACAGAGGAAGCAGAAATACAAACTGACAGATGTTTGAGGGATAACAAAATTAATGAAATGGCAGGGAAAGCACCTAGCTCATGAAAGTTCCCCACTGTAATGTTTAAAATATTTGGCAGAGTAGGATACAGGCTAGTTAGCCATGTAGTGAATCAGATAGTATAGAAAAGCTATACTATCTGATTACACACAGACTGACTTAGAAGTATCATTGTCAACTGTTATGAGAGTAAAGATGCTCTAGAGCAGGGGTTCTCAACCATTTTTTGTCTATAGACCCTTTTGATTACTATTTTATTGTGGTGGATCCCCTTAGCCATTCAATGTTTAAAAACTAGTTTTGTAGATACTTCTTTCAAAATTCCTATTTTGCTTTTTACATATTAACTTGTGTAGGTTGAACTATGTAAAATGTTAGAGAAAGAAACCTAGCTGTTTCTTGCAATACACACACCTAAAGCAAATTTATTTTCAGGGATCCTTTAAATATTATTGTGGATCCCAAATTTACTATTTTGTTGTGTGGACCTCTCCATCCCCTGCCTGCCATTCTTATATGGACCCCAGTTGAGAACCACTGCTCCAGAGAGAGGAAACCACAGAGATATTAAACTGTATTTTAGGTTATGAAAGTTACAGAAAGGTTATGACACAATTGATTAGCAAGAGAATTAAAATAAATGAGATGTAGTTTTGACTTGTGCCAGAAGGAGTACTATTGATGTCATTTTCCTAGTGAGAGAGGATAGCAACAGAAGTTAATCAAGCCAATAATAAACACTCCGCTCTGTTCATCATTTGTTGACCTGGTGGTCGTTACAACATGCACTGTACAATAGTTGATATTAGGAATGGTATTTGTTTGTAGAAGCCATGCCAAAAATGAAACTTGTGAGATGTTGTTCTCTAAGCTATCTAAGAGAGCAGCAATGAAAAAAACCACAACATGAAAAGCAGATGTAAAATAATATATAGATATAACTATGGATTTATGTTTTTCTCAGAAAGAAGGCAGGAGAAAATACTAAAAATGTTAGTCTCATGAAGCTGATATACGGCAAAATTTGAAGTCACTATCAACTTTTCAATGTAAATAAATATATATATATATATATACATACATACGAAGGGGTGCTGAAAAATTCCTGGCTTTAAGGGTATTGCGAAAGGCCTGATTGGAGGTCAACCAGTCTGAGTTCTTTTACAGGGCTTAGAAAAACTGAAGGACCACTAATGTGTAGAAGGGGAATATGTTGAACAAAATCATAATTAACTGATCCTCCTGTATTTTCTTTTACTCAAAGTCAGGAACTTTTCAGCACCCCATCATAAATAAATATATACACATACACACATTGTGTGTGTATATGCATACATATATATATATGTATGTGTGTATATATGTGCATATGGAATGGTTGGTGTTAGGAAGGGCATCCAGCCATGGAAACCATGCCAAATCAGACTGGAGTCTGGTGCAGCCCCTCAGCTTACTAGCCCTGGTTAAACAATCCCACCTATACCAGGAGAGACAACGGAATGATGATGATGATGTGTGTGTACATCTGCTAACACTGTTTTGTTAGACCTTTGGCAAATATCCTTTAGGTATCATACATGATTCTGAATGGCAATGCACATTTGAAGGAAAGTAGAAAATTTAGATGAGGATGACGAGGGTTCAAGGAGTCGAATCAGCAGCAAAACATCAGGAAATGTGGAAATGAAGTGCATGAGCTCATCTATGAGGAACATCTGTGAACACACCATCAACTCTCCCACATGACAAGAGTTAATGATGAATTTCATCAGGAAGATCTCCTCAAGATGATGCAGTGCCTGACTCAAAACAAAATGTCAGTTGTTCCACACCCTCTGTACTTGTCTCATCTATTTTCCAGTCATTTCACTGTGGTGTCCAAAATGAAATTGAATTTGAAGGGGGAACTGCTCTGAGATGATAGATGAAATTTAAACAGAATTGCAGGCAATATTTGATGGCTTTCAGGAAGAGGACTTTAACTTACATGTTTTGAATATGTAATTCACCACATTAACTTCTTCCATATTTTCATAAAAATTCACACAATATACATACATCATGTATACATACAACACAATTGTAAACACACACACACAAGAACTAAAGCATCTATGCACACAAGCATAAACACCAAATCTTGCCTTCACCCTCTTGACGTCAATAAATTCAATAAACTAACACTCTTGACCTTCCTTCACCTTCAGTTTCTTTAGCTAGTCACCCTCCCCTACTAATGTTAAACCTTATTTCTCAGAATTTTACTTGAAAATAATAAAATATTCTTTTTCTAACAGAATTCTCTCCACAATTGTAGTTTACCTTCAACAACCTCTCTTTAAAATGAAAGTTTCTATTGTTCACTGTAAAAACATTAAAAAGAAAAATTATCAATACTGGTTAAATAAATTGTTTACTGAAATTTGATGTTTCAGTCAAACATAATTACACACACACAGTCTTTGTGTATTTGTCTATGCAGACCATGCGAATGAATGGCACTATTTTAGCTATTGACTAATGAACATGTTGGGCAATACTAGGATATATTCCATGGTGTACATGAAAGATGTGGCTTTGATTGCAGAAATAAGGAAGAATCAATACTCCTGGAGTTCTGTGATGATAATGACCTTTTCAGCACTAACTTAAAGAAACTGACCATCTGATCAGGTACCAATCAGTTAAACACACAAACCAGATAGACTTTATTCTGACTGGAAAACAGGATATATGGATAGTTGTAAATGCTAAGCCTTTCCCTGGTGAAGAATGCATTACCGAATATAACTTAGTGATTAGAGAATTCAGAGGTAGAGCTAGATGAACCCAGATGTGCAAAACAGGAAAGAAAGATATGGAAGTTTAAGAGAAAACAAACAGTTGTAAGAATGCATGAGAAACTGCCTTTAATGTTCAGGAGGCTCCTTAGACGTAGTTGATAGTCTCTGCCACCTAAGTGGCCTAATTAGCAGAGGAGTTGAATGTACTGAAAGCATAGCATCCAGTGTAAGAATAGTGGTGGATTCTACAGGCAATAAAGGGCTTCACTCTTTGAGTGAAGGGCAAAGTATTTGATGTAGCTACAGAAGAAACCGCATACCAAGATCTTATTCATGTTGTCTACCACACCTATGATGGTAGCCTTTAATGAGTCCTTAGTACTGGGTAGTTGCTGTTTGGTCTCCTCTCAATGATGCCCCAGACAGAATAGTTCAGAAGGTTCTAATCAGGAGAGCTTGGAGGTGAGATGTTGAGCTGAGTGGGTACGGTCATATGGTTGTGAACATTCATGGTCAGCCCCTAAAGGTTGCAAGTACCATGTCAATGATAGCAGTCGAATGGCTATGTTTGCCTTTAACAGAAAGCTCAACGAGGACAAAGCTAGGACTTAGAAGTTAAAATTTGGTAATTTGGTAGTGATAGTCAGTGAAAAGTATGATGCTAAAAAGCAGTTTCAGACACGCTAAAGACTAAAAACAAAGAATTTTCTTTGAAATGTATTGTTAATGTGAACTCTAAATCATGTCCTGTCTGATTGACTTTTCTTTACCTCACACTAACAATCCTTTGCAACTACTACTCCATTACATCTAAAAGATGTCTTTCTACATTTGTTTTTCTTGATTTATCCCTCTTTTACCCCAAGGAAACCTCAAACTGGAGATTTTTTGAGTTAGTATATTATTCTGGGTTGCATCTAGATTTCCTTGCAAATTTTGGTAAAACTTCTCTGAGAAACAATGATGTTTTAAAACAGAGAAATATTGATGCACATATACTGTATACAGTAAACACCCTCCTATCCAGTAATCAAATAACTGGCATTCTCAAGCAACTGGTACATCCCCACCTCCAAAAATAAAGAAAAAAGATATTAAAATTAGAGTCAAGAATTTGTGCTAATTTGTGTTAAATAATTGTCATTAAAAGAAAGTTACTGCTGTATCTAAAATGGATTGTTGCTTCTCTAAGTACAACACAGTAATTTATTTTATAGTATTTACAATACCTGTATTTCATTAGGCAAATAAAACTTGTTCTTTACTTACATTATACTTTAATTTCTTCTTATTTATTCAGAACATTAATGATAACACTAATGTATACACATAGTTTTAATGAGTTTAGAAGATGCTTTGGTAATTTAAAAAGTGATGATCCAGAAAATTCAGATATCTGGCAACTATCTGGTCACAGTGGAACCGGATAGAAGGGAGATGATACTTATAAATACTTCTCAGTAGTAACACTGAATCATTTTAGATTGGCAGCTGAAACATTAGACTAATCCTACTGACTGCTCCTGAATAAAGTGGCACTCTAATAGAGGAACAACATTTGGTCATAATAGAGACTATATTATAGGATGGCTGTTGTGGTAGCATCCCATTGACAGTATACTCTAAATGTAAAGAGCACTTCTTTTTAGCCAGTCACTTAACAGGCTAGAAAGAACAACCAAACATCCCTCATACCATACCTCAACATTATCAAAATAGGAAAGGGTACATTGGGGATGATAATGTAGTTATATAGAATGAATAATAATAATAATATAATAATAATAATAATATGTTCATGGTTGCAATGCCTTTTATCATAGCTTTTGATCAGGGTTGATTTTGTTGCCTGACATACATGAAAAATGAAGGGATGCTAAAAGTAAGAGTAATTTTGATCAGAGATTTGCTAGACCGGGGCTAACCTAAGGTTAAACAACAACAAACACATCACCGTAATCATTAAGTTTTAATCATAATTACTGAAGCTTGAAAGCATTTAGCAAATCAACCAAACAACAAATGGTAATCATTCTGTCTTTTGATATCCAAGATAATAAAAAATAATTGTCAACCTATGATTTATGTATGATGATGTGAAATATTTATGACATTAATCATGCTGATCATAATGATCACAGCAGAATACATCAGTATTAACCCATCCATAACTATATTTTTAATAAACTATATTTTCAAAATTAATTGGAACCTGGACAGTAGTTAAGAATTTGGAGTTCTTTAGTAAAAATAACTTTTTCAAAAATAAAATGTTGTTTGGAAAATGGCAAAAGGTTCTTGTTTAAAATTTTAGTGAGAATGTTTTAATATAAATATTTTAAAAGAAAATTACTTGTACAGTAGAATCAAAGGTAGTTGTATCAGGCGGGTTGATACTGAGAAGGTTAAGACATAATAACTATAATGGTTATTTTAATATATGAAAGTGAAAGTAATTAAGTATAAGATTAGCCTCAATGAGATAAGTTCAACTTTCTGACACCATATTCCTGCAGAAACAATTCCAAGAGAAGTACTCAGGACTAAGTCTGCATAACTAGCAACTGTCAGCTTGGAGAAGGCCTTTGACTGAGTACCATACTTAGCTGGCTGCTAAGAAAACTAGTAGATAAATTCCATGTTTAGAGGTGCAATCACCTAAGTGAGAATCAGTAATAAGAACAGCGATAAATTTAGTATGCAGGTAGGAGTTCATTAGGGCTCAGTCCTCAAGTGCCTCATGTTTATTAGAGTCAGTTAACCAAGCTATAATAGGAGTTTAAGACTGTCTGTCCTGGGGAATCCGTCTATGCTGATAGCTTAGTTTTTATAGCTGAATATCTAGTAGATTTACAGAAGATATTCTAGACATGGAAGCAAAACATGGAATTGAATGGCTTTAAAGAAAGCTTAGCAAAGACCAAAGTTTTATTATGTAGAAAAGAAGACAGAACCCTACCACCACCAAGGAAATGGCTAAGCTTAATATGCAGAAAAGAGCAGGCAACAATTCCATATAATTCTAGTGTAACTATAAGAGGTGTAATGAGATCACAGATGGACTAACAGAAAAGGCAGACTTCATATGCAGTAGGTGCACATGGACAATAAGCACTAAGAGCACTTGAGAAGTAGATTCTCACAAATGCCCTGGAAATGGTTGATTTCTGTTATCTTGGTGAACTAATTGGTTTCAAATTTTGGTGCAAGGCCAATAATTTCAGGGTAGGTTAGTGTGCATGAACAACAGAATATAAAAGAGCTGAGAGAAAACTGAATGCAAGGGGTATCAGATAGTGTGTCCAAGAGAGAAAACCAATACTATGGGCAGAAGATGTATATGGAGGATAACAGCTGTATAATGAAGAGGAAGAGTGAGAAAGACTTGGAATGAAATGGTAAAGACTGATCTGAAAATATTGCACTTCATAAAGGAAATGACAAAGGACTGTTATGATTGGTGACAAGCAGGGTTGGAGAAGATCTGTCTACCTATGTAAGCATGCTAATATATGCTAAACTGAGTGATTTACTCATTTCGTTCTTAAGAAGTCTCCATTTGCTGTACCACTTGCCTATTTGATAGTCACTCAACTCCTTATTGTACCTATTCATATTCACTGCATGAACCAAGCATGATTTGTTGGATGTATAATGTTAGTGTGCATGAACAGAGTATGAATGAAATGAGAGAGAAAATTTGGATATGAAAGGAATCAGATGCACAAGAGAAAAGGCTGCATTAGGACAAGCATGTAATGTATAAAGAAGAGAATAGTTCCATCACAATGTCTGAATAATGAGGGTTGGCATCAGATATGCTGGTATCCAATGCACTTCTCCATTTACTCTCCTGTATTGACCAGCATCACTTCCTTTCCCTCAAATCACTATGCTTGACATATATTACTTAATTAGTATAGTGATCATGCTGATCTATCACTCTCTCTTTAACCTACAAACATGTAACTGCAGTTAGTGTCTCTTTCCCATTAACATATTGCTGTCATTACTGTCTTTCATAACATTTGACTCGACTGTCTCCCTTCAGTTCTCCTCTAGCATTGGGCATTGGTTTTCTCATCTAACTCTTCTCATCCACATTGCATTCTATTTCCCTTTAATTCTTTTACTTGTTTCAGTCATTGGACTGTGGCCACGCTGGAGCACCACCTTTAAATTGACCCAGGACTTATTCTTTGTAAGCTGAGTACTTATTCTATTGGTCTCTTTTGCTGAACTGCTAAGTTATGGGGACATAAACACACCAACATCAGTTGTCAAGCAATGGTGGGGGGAACAAACACACACACACACACACATATATATATATATATATATATATATATATATATATATATATATATATATATATATATATATATATATATATTATATATATATATATATTATATACACATGACAGACTTTCAATTTCCATCAACCAAATCCACTGACAAGGCTTTGGTCAGCCTGAGGCTATAGTAGAAGACACTTGCTCAAGGTGCCACGAAGTGGGACCGAGCCTGAAACCATGTGGTTGGTAAGCAAGCTACTTATCACACAGCCACTCCCTCTCAACCCAAGTTTATCTTCTGCTACTGGCTTTCTTCTACTCACACTTGAATGAACAATATAGAGCAGTGAGGATCCCTTTTTGTCTTGCAAGATACAAGACAACATTATTAATGCTGGTCCCATGACAATGAATCAAATACACTCTGTGAAATAGTTGGTGTTAGGAAAGTCACCTAGTCCATAGAAATAAAGCTCAAAGAAGCTATATGAGCGAGATGTCATTCTCTGATCACATCTAGATGTGGCAATAACTCTGAATAAGACCTGACTCAAAATATGTGTCCCAAGTTCAAGCCAGTTTTGTACTTGGATAGCTGAAATGTTGTAAAGGGATGCACTTTTCAAGGAGAAGGGCATATACAGTGTAAATTTTCCTGAAATATTTTATAAAACCAGATATTGTAGGGTATTAGAGTTAGTCCTGACTATATACTAATTATGTCCATACAGCTGAGCAAAGTAGAGTACTAGAGTTAGTCTTATTGATTAAGTCTATATAGCTAAGCAGGACAGGGCACTAGCAATGGCTTGAATATATTATTTCTAGGTAGTCAGTTGTGGAAAATTTTCTAGGCACAATATGACTGATATATTGCAATATTTCCAACAAACATCTTTTAACTATGGATAACCCTTGTAGGATGTAAACAGAGTTTTCTTTAGTGCCAGTGTATGGAAGAAGACAGCGTGAGAGATGGGAACCTCCTCAACAATCCATTATCACATCACTATGCTCTTCCTCTCATATATATATCAAATAAAATACATGCGCCCTTTTAAAGCCTAGCCAGGCTCATGGGCCCAGTTTCCTGGTTTCAATGGCATTTGTGTTCCCCAGCTGGACAGGACACCAGTCCATTGCAGCATTACTCATTTTTGCCAGCTGAGTGGACTGGAGCAATGTGAAATGAAGTGTTTTGCTCAAGAATGCAATGCGTCGCCCGGTCGAGGAATCAAAACCACAATCTTACGATCATGATGTTGACACCCTAACCACTAAGCCACATGCCTCCACACACACACACACACACACACACACACACACACATATATTGAATCAGCCATTGATTCATACCATAAATAATATATATATATATATATATCATATATGCAAACATATACATACACACACATGTGCGTGCATGCACATGTACATACACACGCATGTTGTCAACCACCAATAATAGTGATCATAATATTACCAATAGCAATATTACCTATAGAGACATGTCTATTATATCATATTATAGACATGTCTATTATAACAGAGGCATGCATGTAATCTATTATATTTATAAAAATTACATCCTAACTTCCCAGAAGAATTTCTCATATTTATTGGATATTTAATGACAAGTTTGTGTAGTGTAAGAAGTCTGGTGCTTTTACTGTATTCATTTACAGTTGTGCAGTCAGATATTATTAGGAAAACTCGTTAAATGTATGAACTTCAAAGAAGGCGTTGAGATTAAACACTGAAATCTAATGCAGTCAAAAACACTATCTCTTTCTCTCTCCCCTCCCTTCCATGTATATATATGTATGTATATGTCAATAGCTTCTAGTGAATAAAAACATTTTTGCTTGCTTTTTCAGATATTTTCTATATTTGTTGATATTAATTTTTGCGTAAGTTCTAAAGCTATATACACTATATTAATGATCTCTTACAATATATGTAGAATATAATGAGATAAAACAAAAATATAGCCTTGCACATGTTAATTGTGATAATTGCACAATTTTTCCATCCTGTTTCTTTTCTCTGTATTCATCTATTTTCTTAGTTTGCTGCACTGCATGGCTGCTGGAAAGATTCCATTGATACATTTAGTCAAAGAAACTATATAAAACGTGATTTCTTATTGTCTGTTTCTACATCTAGACGGGGAAGAGAGAGAGAGAGGGGAAAGAGAGAGAGAGAGAGAGAGAGAGAGAGAGAGAGAGAGGAGAGAGAGAGAGAGAGAGAGAGAGAGAGAGAGAGAGAGAGAGAGAATGGCTGAAAGTTGTATAACTTATTTTTTTAGAGGAGGAGAAGTGAGCAGTAATATAGAAATATAGAAAGCCATAAAGAGTTGCCCCACTGGGGCCAATGATAATGTAAACTGCATAGGAAGGTCCTTTGAAATCATAATTCTTCCTCAATAAAATAATAATGATAATAATTATGAACTTGTTGTACACAGTGCTCAGGTGCTGCACAACTCATTGGAAAAGAGTAGAAGTGGAAACAGAGTATAGTAAAAGTACCATAATAAAGCAAGGGTGCATAGGCATGTTAAGAGTAGTGTGGCAAATCTAGGGAAGCATGGAATTTTTGAAAGATTATAGAGTCCTGACAGCTAACAACTTACATGTTTTGTTCTATGTTTTGAATTTCGTGCATATAAAGATGTTTGTGAAAGTCATGTGTGCTCTGCTGTTTTCCAGTTTTATAAACATGTCCAAAGGTGGTAGAGATACTAAATTTGAAAATGGTTAGAAAGATGGTGGATAATTTTGTGGGCTTCTACCAAGCTTTAGTGTGTCAATACTCAGAGAAACATCATGTTCAAGATATAGTAAATGACTGAAGGATGGTATTTATCTGACTGCACCCTGGACATCTTCCAGCAGATAGTATTTTGGGCATGATGGAGGTTCCAGATTGAAGATGTAAACTGTGTGGATGTACAATAACCATATATAGTTTTAAATAGATAATTGGTGAGCAGCTGGAAAAGATCTTAGTGATGCTAAGAAACCTTCAGTCTTCTAGAAGATTTTAGATATGTGGTTCATCGCATACACATCATTGAAGATGTTCACCAGCAAACTTAAGGTTAGTGTTGTGGCAAGAGCAGGTGAATTCTAGATTTTTCCTCCAAAAATGTATAATGGTGAACTTGTCTACAGCCAGCTTGAGTTACCAGTCAGTAATCCATTGCTGCGCTGTGTTTAGGTTAGATTGCAGGAAAGATTTATAATATATAGGATTCATTCTTTTGATGTAAAAATACACTTAAATGTTGTCAGCATAACTAAACACAGAAACGTTTCAAGCTGGAATGTATTTCATCAATATATATGCAACAAACAACAGGAGACCAACAATGCAGGGATCCAAATGTTATTACAGTGTGCAGAATTTGTCCTAGTACAATGACTACCTTTTTTGACCAAGAATGAAGGATATCAATCATTTATAAAGATTAACTCATATACATTGCACAAAACTTCACCATACATCACTTGTGTGGTACAGGATTAAAGGTTTTGATGAAGCTGAAATAGATAACCTCTACCCATGAGCTGCCATCAGTAATTTTGGTAAAGTTTCCAAAAAGAGTGATGAGTTGGCCACAGCAGCTGGAGTTAGATATAAATCCAAACTGTGAGGGTCATATAAGGTTATGAAAGTTCCTGAGTGTCTCTCTGACACAGAACTTCCCCAAATTGGCAACATAGTGAGACTCACTGGTCAATAATTGATAGGAAATGTGTGGTTGCCCTTTTTGAATAGAGGAATAATGATGGTAATTTTTAAGTGCTCTGGAGTAATGCCATTATTAAAGCAGAATTGGTCCAGTAGAAAGAGTTCACTGTGTTTATATAAGACAAAATAAAACCATTTAAATATGAACAAAAAAATTTCATTAAATGTCTATTTTTATTATTATTTTTTAAATTCTTTCTGTATTCCTTTTATTGGTAGTGTACAGGTCTACCCCTTCCTGGTAAAATCACTAAATGCGGTTAGAATAAGGTAAGAATTATTCTCTCCTCCAACCAAGAATTAATGATTGTTTATAATAGAAAATTGTTTCGTTTAGCTTTGGTATAAAGTTCCTTTTTGTTTTTTCCAGTGAACTGAAAGAAACCATTAGACAGACAGAATAAATAGGTTTTAATTAACCCTAATTAGCATTTAATTAACAATAAAAAATCAAAATAAACAGTATATTAAGCCTGGTTTTTCTCTTAGTAGTAATGTTCCACCAATTACAGTAAGAGTTGAGAAATGATGTAATAGAACAACCACAATGTTGTGTGTGTGTATAGGTAATGATAGAGGTGGGGTTATAGCAGAAATACAGATGAAGCAGAAATAATAGAAACATCTCAATTTACATTTTGTAAGACAAAAAAAAAAAATCAAAGAAACGAAACCACAACATGAATATGTAAAGAGTATGGCTCTTCACTCAAGTATAATCACTTAGAAGAAATATAACTGAAATTTTTGCTATAATCTCAACTAATTTTTGAGTGTCGCTCACTGAAAGAGCACCTTCAAAACTGCTGTCATCATCTAAGTTGAGGGGAAAATAGTTAAAGAAAGAAGCTATAGACTCTTTCTTCTGATTTTTTTCATAATTTTATTCTTCAAAAACACATGTTATTGGGACAACTGGTGCAGGTTTTGTAGAATTAACATTGAAGTTGTCACTCACATTATAAAATGTCCTCACAATATTACCTAACTATGAGATGTGGTGTGGCTGGAACACTATAAAATGAAGTCAGTAGAAAGGATAATCCTGAAGAGATAAATATAATAAAGCTAGAGGGATGGGGAGAGCATAACCACATTTAACATTAAAGAATACTGGTGGATTATTCATGTCAAAACTTTAAATAAAATGCAAGCACAACAGACCAGACAATGATCAGGAACAAAGAAAAGAAACTTTCTAAAGTTGTTGAAATCAGCTGCACATCAGATGTCAACACAATGTTAAAGGTTAGTGAAAAAGAGAACATCTATGTCAAACTGATGAGAAATATGAAGTCACCCCATCTGGATCATAACTTTAAATTTCTAACAATAGTTATATGGGGCAATTGGATACATAACTGCCTCAGTAGCAGTATTAAGAAGATGAGATTCATAAAAGCAGAAAAAACACATAATCTGAAGACAACAGCTACTAAGCATTAAGAGCACACATTATTTACATTTGACGGATATTTGTCCTCATTTTCTTTGTTGTTAACACGTTTTGGCTGATATACCCTCCAGCCTTCATCAGGTGCCTTGGGGAAATTTCGAACCTGGGTTCTCATTCCTAAGGTATTTTTCAATGTTATTATTATTATTATTATTATTATTATTATTATTATTATTGTTATTATTATTCAGGCCACTGCTTGGAAATGAACTTGGAATCTTGGGGTTAGTAGCCCATGCTCTTAACCACTTAAGAGCATGGGCTACTAACCCCAAGATTCCAAGTTGAATTCCAAGCAGTGACCTGAATAACAACAAAAACAACAATAACAACAACAACAACATCGAAAAATACCTTAGGAATGAGAACCCAGGTTTGAAATTTCTTCAAGACACCTGATAAAGGCTGGATGGTATATCAGCCGAAATGTTGTGTTAACAAACAAGATGAGGATAAATATCTGTCAAATGTAAATAATGTACATAATTCCTCATCTCTTAAATATAGAACTGTATTATTAAGAGTACAGTCAAAATATGTAAAACATATTCAACATGTAATAAGAGCCACATATGCGATGCCATCTATGCCTGTGCCTAGACAAACAAGGTTATATACTTATATATATGTACAGACATTAGTTATAAGAGGTCATTTCTCTCAGTTCCTACAGTTACACATATTAATTTTGGTACCATAAGAGATCTTATTTATCTTATTACTTTGTATTATTGTTATCATTTATACTGGAAGAAGATGTATTATTTGTAACTGACTGATATTTACTGCCTGAATAATTACAAGTACATTTGTAATTACAAATAGTATTTAACTTCTTAGTGTTAATTGCCACAATATTATCAACTTGATTATGTGTACTGGAATAAGTAAATTTCAAACTATGTCTATTGGATATCTTACTACATCTGATAGAGGAGGGAAAATGCTTATCCAATGTCCTAAAGAAAATTCCTGGATTATCTGTAGCTATGTGAATTTAATAGACAGCATTACACCATGTGTTATTTCTTTTAGATAATTCTAGTGGTTTTGTTATTATTTAGATTGGTATGGATGGTTTTACATCAAGTTGTTCTCTTAAGGTTACATGCAGTGCAATGACTATCTGTTATTACTATGTTTAGTCTGTTTGCTGATGCCTAACTGAAGTCTAATTTCCAAATTTTCCAGACATGTTCCAGTATTTTCAAGGAAAAGCTAAAGTTATTTAGATAATTTGCTTCCTTCAATGGAAGATGATCTTGGCTACTTGCTATGTGGACTGATGTTTTCTTATCCATTATACCATTATCTATGTTATAAGCATTCCTATTCCTATGTCAGTTATTACAAGAATTAATGTTACCTCGATGCTTATTATTACATCAATCCTCTTGTGAGTTTACTCCACTGTGCTTAGGTATTTTCTCAGTTTTACCCCAGAACATAACATATCTTTTCAGTATATCCAGTCCTAATTAAGCAGTATTACTATATTCTGAGATAAAATCTCTTCATTGGTAGAAAGCCTAGATAATCTAGATGAAACTTTCCTAACTATGGATTTAATCACTGCTCTGGATGGCTGGAGTTTTTATTCATTTATTGTATTTTGCATTGGGTTTGTGATATGAACAATAAAGTCCTGTATCTAGGTTGAATGTTAGATTCAGAAAGTTAGCGACTTTAAAGTTATGTTCCAAAGAAATAAAAAGTCCTATGTTTTCAAAGAAGTTTCTTGTTTTCCTATTTTTCTCTAATTCTCCATTTACAGGAAATGCATGAAGCATCATAGCTATAAAGACTACCACCATTCTTGGTAACTCCATTTTAGTGCAGTGTAAAATGTAACTTGTTCTGAGTCACTCAATTCCATGGTTATACCAAAGCAGTTAAACCTTTTATCTTTAGTCTAATATGTACTCTTTGAATTCAATAATTGTTTTCTTAGTCCCTAATATTGTATCTATATCTTCCAAGGTGTAGGATCACAAGTTGAGATCTATTTTCTTTCTAAGTATAGGAATAATATGGTCAATCGTATTTTTTTCCACTTAGCTTTCCTATCTCAAAATTAAGTGGGCAAATGAGACTAACTACAGGATTACTTGCAAAATTGGGATAGAAGATCAAATGGGGTTTTATTCACCTTTAAAACACCATCTAAATCTAAAAGACTACAAGTCTTGTCTGTTTAATTGTGAATGGACTTGGTAGATGGGAACTGAAAGAAGCCCTCTGTAAATGTATGTGTATATACATTTATATGTGTGTGTGTGTGTATGTGCTTGTGTGAGTGAGTTTGTTTGTTCTCGCTTGTCTGTACATGCAAGTAGTTGTTGATTGTATAATGATGACTTTGCCAACAATATAATTTGCTTGCAGTTCACCACAAAAGCATGTGGAGGGTGGGAAGTCTCGACATGTTGTGGAATCTTTGTAAAGAACAAAATTTTGTTCTTAGGTGTAATTTGTTTTACGCACTCCATGTAAAGCATGTCCAGGTGGATCGATATTTGATAGATTGGAAGATTATTACTCCACCTGGAAACAAGTTGTATTGGTGACAGGAAGGGTAACCAGATATAGAAAATTGAACCACACAAACATAATAAAGTAGACAATAAAACGATGATGATGATAACATATATGTTGATATGTGTACACAGAAAGCGGACACTTGTGCCCACCACTGTTCTGCAGCTTGACAGATCCTGTTAAACCATCCAACCCACGCCAGGAAGGAAAAAATATATGAAATAATGATGAGGTCACACACATACACACATAGAGTGTGCTTATATGATGTACATATCTATATCCACACTCATACACACAGTACCTATGATAGATATGAATATATATATATATATATATATATATACACACACACATATATGTATATATACATACACATATATATACATACACATATATAGATATATACATATATACATATATGTACATATACATACACATATATACACACATATATATACATACACATATATAGATATACACACATATACATATATGTACATATACATATATACATATACTTATATATACATTATATATACATATACATATATATATATATATATATATACACATATACATATATATATATATGTATGTATGTGTACATTAGGTGATGCAAACAGGAAAAACAAAACTCAAAACAAGAATAGATATATTTTTTATTAATATTGAGCAGAAGCAAAAGAGTGACTTTAGGGCTGAGAGTTTCATGTGTTAGCACATATCAAACTGGTAAGTGCTAATGTTCAAAACTCTTGGACCTTGAGTCACTTGGCTGCTTCTGCTAAATATCAATACACACACACACACACACAGTAGTTCCTTTTTTACTTGTTTCAACTGAAGAGTAGTAGTTATGCTAGGGCACTGGTTTTAAAAAACAGGTGCCCCAGCATGGTCAGAACTCTTGAGTTGAAACAAGTAAAAGAGGAAAATGTATGTTGGACTTGATTTGGTTAATAGTGGAGTAGTGTGTGAAATTTTACAAGTGGCAAATTCCTTATTTCACAAATAAAACATAATGCATGATGACACACCTTTGCCAACTCTGACAATAAAGCATTAACATTTGAGATGATAAACCTATTCAATCTTAGACTTTGTGGCATCAGTGCTTGTGGCCAGCAGTATTGAGGACATACAACACATTGTGGACCGGTTTTCATGTTTGGTCTCAAAATCAAAACTTCAAAGATTGAGTTGATCTAGCTCCCACCAAGATGTTCTAATAAATCAAGAGAGCCAGTGACAGTACAAAGGGAACCCCTTAGTACACTGGGGCCTTTACCTATCCTGGAAGCACAATGACTTGTACTAACTCTTCTGATCTTGAATTTGAGAGGTGAATACAGTATGCCACAAAGGCTTTTGGTTCTCTTCAGAAGTGTCTACAGAGTTGCCATGACACTGCAACATGAAGATGTACAGTACTGCAGTGCTGCCTTGCCTTCTCTATGCCACAGAGTGTATGGCCCTCTACCACAGGCACATCAAGGCTTTGATGGGAGTCCAACTTCATCATCTGTGCTCCATCTTGATCAGATCAGATGGCAGGATCATATTCCTGATGTAGAGGTCCTGCACTGCATTGACACAGTTAGTGTGGAGGCTCTCATTACCTCATTGCAGCTGAGCTAGGTTGGGTATGCTTGCAAGATGGAGGTTGGTAGGCTCCCAAAGGTAGTTTTTTATGCTGTACTGCATCAAGGTAAGTGGAGCTGTAGTGGCCAGAGGTTGCAATAGAGGCTTGTCCTGAAGATACATTAAGAACTCTAGCATTTCCCCAGACACTTGGGAGGAGAAGGCTCTGTGGCATGATGAAGGGCATTGATCACTGAAGATTGTAATTCTAGCTATTGAGGAGAAACAACAGAGAGAATACGAAAGAGTACATGAGAGGTGTCACTTCTTTGTTGCATCAAGTAACTTCACTTGCAGCAAATCAAGAGCAGGGCTGGTAGCCCACTAGTGAGCCTGCTAGAGATGATTTCTGAACAGTCAACACCAACTTACACACACACACACGTATGTATATATATATATATATATATATATATATTATATATATATATATGTCACTTAAAATGTTTTACAGTATAAATATTATATAATAACTCAAAATAGTCAATGGTAAGGGGTGAGATATATTAATATTATTTTTATGTATGGATGCAATAAATGATGATCAGTGATGGAAATGTCTATTAGAAACTGTGGTTGTACTAAAGTCTGAGAGGCTGAGGCTGGAAAATTAGGACTAGACACTCTAAGACACCCCTCTCCATGAACTGAAAAATGGGAGAATGCTGTACTTCTGTATACTCCACTCATTTCAACCACTGATAATGGTGGATGGGTGGATGTAACATTATTTGAATCAACAAAATGCTATGAAGAGTGGTTTACTCTTGGCTGGGAACTTCACACGCATACATATGTATAGCCATATACATACATATATGTGCATGTGTATATATAAATGTATGTATGCATGTATCATCATCGTTTAACATCCATCTTCCATGCTACCATGGACAGTAAAAAAAAAAATATATATATATATATATATATTCTTCCGTCTTCCCTTCTCTGGATCTTTCGTTTTCCTATGTCTCTGACGAAGAGCTCCGCTCAAAATGTTAAACCCTCCTTCTTCCTTTCCTTCCTGAGCGTCCAATAATACTATATTTCTTCCACGTCCTCGCATTGTTGTGTTTTCTTTTTGTGTTTTCATGTTTGGATTAACTATATATATATATATATATATATATATATATATATATATTATATATATATATATATAGTAATTGAAATAAACAATAAAAAAAGCACTGAAGCAACAGGTTTTAATAAATACTGTATTAGCTTAACACTTAAAGAAGGAAAGGAAAGTTTCCTAATATTTGGGACATTGGTCCTTCATGTGAAGTGAAGAGCATGGTAGAAAAGTGAAAGATAGAGGAGAAGTGGGTGAGTAAAAAAAATGGGCAAGAGGTTAGGAGCCAAGTGGGAATTTGGTTATAGGGGGTGTGTGGAGGTGGGGTTGAGGAGGAGTTTAGACAGGGGAAGAGGTGGATGTGCATATGCATGCACAGGTATGTATCAGTGTTTAAAAATTGGCAGATGGGGTGAGCAGTAGTGTGTGAGATATTTTTAGACATGTGTGTGTGTGACAAAGATATATGTGCTGCTGTTACATAGAAGAAGGTATGAATATACGTACACACATACACACACATGCATATATACATAAAGATACATTTATACACACAAACACATAAACAAATATATATCTCCTTTTTCTCAATCCTGTCACTAATCCCTTCTTTCTTTCTTGTTCCCTGTCATGCCCTCTATCCTCTCCTCTTATTTACCATCCTTTATTTCTCTGCCTAGGACCATCATATATCTGCTTCTTCTGCTCTCCTTCAGTAACGGGGGCCAATTTAGGCCAGAAACTTTGCAAGTTACAAAGTAATTATTCCCATTGCTGATGCAAAAAAAAAAAATAGCATTCAGTACACTGTATGAAATGGTTGGCATTAGGAAAGGCATTCAGTTATAGAAATGGTGTCAAAGTAGGTATTGGTGCATGATGTGATCTTCCAAGTAATCAGACCCTGTCAAACCATCGAATCCACATCAACATGGAAGTCAGATATTAAATGATGATCATGATGATGATATACAATATTCCAGTAAGAATAGTGTGCTATTTCCTGCAGAAGATTGGTTTAGAATTCAAACAAGAAAGCCATTAAAGAAAAAGTCATGGCATCTGAGACTAGTTCAAGAGGGATGTGGATAACAAGAGACTGCAAATGGAACTCTTCTGTAGGTGAAGACTAATTCAGTCCTTGCTGCACCACTCAGATGGACTGCACAAGTAAAGGGAAGAAATGCTTGTGACCTTGAGATACTTGCTAAAAATATAGAGGGGTTGCCAACATCGTGATAGCCTTTGTCCTCACCAGGAGAAGAGCTTGCAATATCTCAAGTAGTTCCTGAAATTTCTGTCCGATGTTTATTTCACCTTTACACATATATGAATACATGTATGTATGTGTGTACACACATAATAAACATATACATACATACATACATACATAAACATAGGCACATATTCATAAACATATGTACACATAAATATACATATATATATATATGTGTGTTACATATATAAACATGTGTATATATATATATATATAATGATGATGGTGACAGCTTGTCCATGAAATTTGAGGACAATCTAGTATCTGCAATAAGCAGATACAAGACCAGCACAAGGCTAAGACAACTGAGCATATATAAAAATGCAGGAGATTGCTAAAATGATTCAAAAGATCCCTAGACCTCACTATATCATTTAACTTGGTGGGTGACTTAAACCATAGCACATCATACCAGATAATAACCCAGTACCATGGCTTTTAGTCCAGTATGATAGTATACTGGAACCAACATTTGCTGTCTCCATTGGCCCTGCAGCTGCCATAATCAAAGTTGTGGAGGTGAAAGTTATTGATTTCTTCCATTTCTCATTTAAATGAAATGTGAACATGCCACTAAATGAACACACATATACATGCATATAAGTATGTGTACACACACACACACACACGCACACACACACATACATACCACACACACCATGTGGTAGACCTTCCTGTTGTATATGACAGATGAAGGCTCCATAACTTCTTGCTGAACAACCTGCACTGATGATTTGTTTATAGTGATCAAATGTATATGCTCACATTAGCTCACTCCCTCCATCAAAAGGACCTTGCCTGTAGAGGTGCATGGTGTGCCACATATCAAATGCTGAAGTCATTGCAGAGCAACATGAGATGAAATGACTTGTTCAAGAACACACCGCACTGCCTCATATTGGAATCAAAACCACATTCTTGTAGTCATGAGTACAATACTCTAACCACTAGGTCATATGCTTTCACACACACACACACACACACACACTGACATGCAGGTATATATGTGTGCACACATGTGCACATATAAGTGGATGCTAGAATGGCTGAGTGGTAAAAAAGTTCACGGCTCAGTTATGAAGATCTGGGTTCAATCTCACTGTGTGCCATCTCAAGGAAGTGTCCGAGCCATGGCCTTGAATTAACTCAAACCTTGTGAGTGAAAGTGGGGAGACAGAAACTGCACAGCAGTTCAGTCTTATAACCCATTGGGTTCAGATATAATCCTTTATAACAAGACACCTATTTTTGTCCCTTTATCAACTTAAGCCTCTCAACAACTGGCACGAAGCCACCACCTTCATTATTTTACTCTCACACAATTGAGTTATGTTTTTTGTTGTGTGAATTATATGATGTCCTCACTTGTGCCATGGAAAAAGAGCCTAGTACACTTTTTTAAGTGGTTGGCATTAAAAAGGCATCCAGCAATAGAAACCATGTCAAAGCAGACACTGGAGCTTGATGCAGTCCTACAACTAGTCAGATGCTGTTGGACAATCCAGCCTCTGATTACATGGATGATGAACTTTAAATGATGAAGATGCTGTCTGTCTGTCTGTCTGTCTATCTATCTATCTATCTATCTCTGAAACTTTAAACACATGCCCAATATTAGTACCTAATTTTTTTTGTTTGGTCTATGCACCTCATCGCCACGTTATTTTATAAGATCATCCTTAATTGTTTTTAATTAGGGCACAAGGCCAGCAATTTTGAGTGGAAGGGGTTAGTCAAATCTACCCCAGTAACTGATAGGTACTTTATGTTACTGACCCTGGAGGGATGAAAGGCAAAGTTGACCTTGGCAATATTTGAACTCAGAATGCAAAGGGTTGGAATGTTTGAAAGATCACCAATAGCAACAACAATAACAACAACTATGGTGATAGTGTAAAAAAATGTTTATATGAAATAAAAATATTTTAGTTGTGTGTTCATATATATGTGTGTGTATGTGTCTATGGGAATGTGCAAATATATGTCTATTTATGTGTGTGTGCGTGCGTGTGTATGTGTGTGTGAATGTATGTGCATGAGTGAAAGACGAAGTAGAGAAAGTGAAAGTTATAAAAAAGGAACAGTGCAACAATTATTTTGAGTCTACAATGGAACTTCATTTAACTGCAATTGTGCAGTCATAAAGATGTGTATCTGAGTGTAAACATTTAATTGCTATTGTGCAAACAGAATTCTCAGCTCTATAGTAAAAAATGTCATTGTTCTTTTCAGCTACCAACTGGTGCACACTGACGTTTAAAGAGAACATGCTGTTTTTCAGGCTATCAATGTTTTACTGAATAATAATAACGATAATGATGATGACGGCAGTGACGATGAAGACAAAAGTTTAATTAATTAGAGAGAGCTGTCTAAATATAGTTGTCATCTAGAGTCAAAAGAAGGAGTCAACAAGCTAGTAGCTATTCCATATTGTTATTGTGGTTCAAGTAATTTCTGACCTCTGGTTTATATATAGTTGACACATGTAATATAGTATACATAACTTTGACTCTTTGACATTACAGAAATAGGAACTAGAGACTTGTTCATACATAAACTATTGCTATATGACACAGTCTATTGTTGATGTTATGTCGATTGGTGAGTAAATGTATTCAAGCTGTGGCCAAAGCATATTTTTGTTTTTCAGTTTAGAGAGTTAGAGTGTATTCAAGACTAATGTGTCTTTCTCTTTTAAAGATGGCAGGCTGTGATTTGAGTGAGATTTGGTGGCTGAGTACTTATGTAGAGAAACTTATTTTGGCATGTATACATCTTAGCAATTGCTAAATCTAAGATCAATCCTTAACAAGAAGACACATCATCATCATAGGCTTCTAATACGTTCTTTCCTTATTTAACCATTTAGTATTCAGGTTATTCTGTCAAAGGTCATGGTTATTTATTTACATCGTTTTGAATTAATCTTGTATTATCTCACAGAATCAAGACCTCTATGATGTGATTGTTTAGAATGACATGGTAGGGTTGGTATGAGAAGCAAGATATGGTTACTTTTAACATAAAATTAGAAAAATATTTGGGCTGGATATGACTATTTTAAATGCTAAAAAGGGTAAAACTAAAATAATAGGGTGTAATTTGGAGAGGGAGGTTGGCTACTGTTTCTAGCAAAAAGAGTGATCACATAAAGATTTGTGATAATATTTTTAGGTTAGTTTTTTTTCTTAAATATTTAAGTAGATGAGAAAAAATCTGTGTTCTCTCAGAACAGTAGGGTAGAATATGTGCTTGATGTTCGGTTTATTTAAACTCCTGCAGACTGGTACTTTCAGGTGAACTACAATGTGGAAGGCTCATAGTTCATGGTGGGAAGAATTGTCCAAGGTGTTTCAGCCGAATGACCTTCTTTTGGCTGATGATGACAATGCTTGTATGTTTAGCAGAAATACTGTCCATAATTTGTGAGCCATACAAGAATGTGGGTAACACAAGTTTTGCAGAGGAGCCACAACTGAAGTAAATTATAAAATCACAGGGAAAACCTCATCTGTGTGAATCAGTTTTGGTAATATGAGTTCACTATGAGGAATCACCTGATACTGTGAGATAAATGACTTTCATATTGTTAATGAGAAGAAAATGTGAGGAACAATGACAGCTGTATGTAACTGATATAAGATTTTTACTACTGAAGGAGTGGTTGTCATGTCCCCAGTGAAATATAGAGAGCATGTGGGTTTGGTGAGGTGTTTAGGTGTCATGTGAAAGACATTTATGTGCAGTGGAATGTAAAAAAGAAGGAACCATAAATTCAAGAGTATTAACTGGGATCTACTGTGGACATGATGTGGTGGTGGTGGTCTGAGAAAGAAGTGGTGCATGGAGAATGAGGTGTTACATGGAAAGAGGAGTGTCGCATGGATATATAATGTACGTGTATATAATATACACATGTATACACACACACATATGTACATTAATATACATACACGGCACCTGTGTCGGTGGCACATAAAAAACACCATCCGAGCGTGGCTGTTCACCAGCCTCGTCTGGCACCTGTGTCGGTGGCACATAAAATCACCCACTACACTCTCGGAGTGGTTGGCGTTAGGAAGGGCATCCAGCTGTAGAAACACTGCCAGATCTGACTGGCCTGGTGCAGCCTTCGGGCTCCCCAGACCCCAGTTGAACCGCCCAACCCATGCTAGCATGGAAAACGGACGTTAAATGATGATGATGATGATATATGCACACACATATTTACATGCATATATGTACACACACATGGAGAGAGAGAAAGAGAGAAAAAGGGAGAGAAGGAGGGGGAGAGAGAGAGAGAGAGAGAGAGAGAGAGAGAGAGAGAGAGAGAGAGAGAGAGAGAGTGAGAGAGAGAGAGAGAGAGTGTGAGTGTCACAAAGCCATAATAGGACTGTCATTCAGAAGAACACATGGTGAGATTCTGTGAATTGTAGAAACATGGCCTAGTTGTCATGCTGCTTGCAATTAATAGTGTATGTTAATCAGACTCCAGTAAATAGGATTTTATTTAAAAAGAAAAAAAAAAAAAAAAAAAAATGAATTGAAAACTTATTACTGCAAATGTGGATCGAAAGTCATAAACAGTTCATCTATAATTAATCAATATATATTTCTATTCAGACAATTTTGTGTGGCAAATTACTAAAACCTAACCTGGCAAATATTTACACATAATTGTATAAACATAAACACACATACGTGTGTGTATGTATGTATATATATATATATATGTATATATGTACATGTATATATATGTATGTGTATATATATATATATATATATGTATGTGTGTATATATATGTATATATGTATGTGTGTATATATATGTATATATATGTGTATATATATATATGTGTGTGTATATGTACATATATATATGTGTGTGTGTATATATATATATATATATATATGCAAATACATATATATAGACACACATATATATATATATTTATATATATGTATATATGTGTGTATATATATAGTTAAAAGAAGAAAAGAGAATGGAAATAAGGAATTTAACGATTATTATCAACAAGTTGGTCTTCTCTTTTTACAGACATTTCAATTGATACTCAATAATTTAAATTACAAATTCAAATTATTGAGTATTAAATGAAATGGCTGTAAGAAACGAAGACGATCAGTTTGTTACTAATAAATAATTGCTAACTTCCTTATTTCTATCTGCTTCTTTTAACCGGATATAAACTATGATGATGATGCTTAATATATGCCTATTGTTTTAAGTGAATTTCATTCCTCAACAGTACTAGGTATTGAACCAATATTTTCTTGGTTGCAACCATCCCTTAATGAGGTTAACATATTCCCTAATAAATATATATATATATATATATGTATGTATATATAAAGAGAGAAAGTGGAAGTTAAAGTTAGTTTTCTATCTTTCTCTTTCTATATGTATGTATATTTATGTACAAATATATATAAAAGTAGTCAAACATGAAATTAAAGTATCATGCAATACTTTTCATAGGGTACCACACTTATTTATTTTTACAAAGTAAAGGTTGATAATGACTTAGAATTGTTGGCTTACTTGCTGTCACCAGACAGTCCATTGATGGCAGGTAAGCTCAAATTTCAATGTTACTGCCAACCTTTGCCTTGTGTGTGTGTGTGTGAGATATATGCATGTGTAAGTATATATATATATATATATATATATATATATATATATATATATATATATATATATATATGATAATAAACTTATTGTATACAGTGCTCAGGTACACTACAACAAAACATTAAGACCCTCTGACACACACACACATATATATGTATATATGAGTGTGTGTGTGTATATATGTATACACAAACATATATATATATATATATATACATACACATATACATCCGTGTTTTAATATCCTGTTTGCCATGTTAGCATAGGTCTGATGATACTCTTTGAAGTAGATTTTCTTTTGTTGGATGTCCTTCCTGTTGCAAAGCCTTCCCTGTTTCCAAACAAGGTAAAAATTTTAAAATTTTCCCATACCTGGGCGTGTTTCTCACAGAAGATGATTGCAAATGAATAACACAGTTTGTATGACAATGGCACTTGTTCACAAGTGTCACATGATGCCATGACAAGCTAACACAAACACACACACAATGGGCTTCTTTCAGTTTCTGTCTACCAAATCTGCTCACAAGGTTTTGGTTGGAGAAGACACTTGTCCAAATACTACACAGTGAGACTGAACCCCAAAACACGATTGGGAAGCAAAGTATTTAACCAAAAAGAAAGAAAAAAAAAAAGGCACAGGCATGGCTGTGTGGTTGCATATATTAATGCATATATACACAAATACTTACATGCACATACATATATACATAGGTGCATTGCATCTGTGTTTATTGATCTACATTTATACACACCTATATATATATATATATATAGTTGAAATTTACAGAAAAACAAAAGGTGAAGACAGGTGTATAAACAACAAGCAGGTGTATTAGTTTGATGCTCAACCTTTGAAGGCAAGAAGTCCTTCGTGGTGTGGGATCACCATATATAGACTCTTGATATCAAGAGTGATGAAAAGTTTAGAGGGGCCAGGAGGGAAGGAGAAAGAGTTGAAAAGGTAAAGAGCATAGTTAGTATTGTGGATGTGTGAGGAGAGAGAAGCCACTAGGGAGCAAGGACACGGTCAAAGTAATTAGAGATCAGGTCTATGGAAATTGGTAGAGACAAATGGTTGTAAAAACCAAGTCATTTCCAAGTGAAGATTGCGTGACCCTTCATATGTCACCGATTAATGATTTCAGAATCAGAGTCAGATGGACTGAGAGACAAAAGATAGTCTGCAGGTGGATGGTGTGGAAGCTGAAAGATCCCTTTGCTAAATATATGTATGGAGCAATACTAGATGATGCTTATGATGAAGAGGAGGAGATGATAGAGCCCAATAATTTAGAGGATAACCAGAAATGTCTACATGATAACTTGCTGAAAGTTATGAATCAGATTTACAGCTAGAGCAAAGCATGAGCTAAATCAGGGGTTTCTTAGCCACTTTGATTACTGTTTTCTCTTGGTGGACCTCCAAAAATATTTGATGTTTAAAAACTAGCTTTATAGAAACTTCTTTCAAAATTCCTATTTTGTTTTTCACATACGAACTTGTGTACACTGAACTATGTAAAATATTAGAGAAAGAAACTTCACCGTTTCTTGAAATATATACCAAAACATACATCTAAAACAAACTTTTTTCAAGGGTCCTAGAATACTATTGTGGATCCCCAATTTACTATTATGTTGAGCCCCACACCACTCCACAATCGTATATGGACCCTGTTTGAGAACCACTGAACTAAATAAAACAATATATGGTGGCGGAATACCAGTGTAGATAGAGCCATAAAAACTAAAGCCAGTCTGGAAAGAATGGAAGAAAAGGGACAATTAAGAGGAATACCATATAGCTAAAAGAGAAGCTGAAAGGAAGAGGTTTGGTGCTATTCGGAGCTGGGAGAAACTTGCCATTAAATGTTTCAAATTGCAAGGTAGTGCATCAAAATTGTTTGGGGCGGGGGGGGGGGAGGAGTATGTGTTTGAAATGTTAAGAAGAAAGAAGCCTGGAGATTCTGTAATGAGAGATTGCTGAAGGCGAACAATGTGTAGAAAGAAGAGGATCTTCTTGAAGTTTACCCAACTGAGGGACCAGTTATTCAGGTACAGAATTATATGGTCAAAATGGCTAGTGAGGACAGGAAGTTGAAGTAAGCAATTTATCCATTTGGTATTGTTGTTGAAATGATGCTGGAAATAGTTGTCAGAATAGAGCTCAATCTACTCACCCATGTAGTCAGTCAAGATATACAGGGAGGTATCATACCTAATAATTGGAGCAATGTAATCATCAACTGCTGCAAGGACAGAGACAATGCTCTAGAAAGAAACAGCTAAAGAGGTATCAAACTGATTAACCAAAATATGAAAGTAGCAGAAAGAGTCATAGCACAATTGATTAGGAAAAAATCCACTCAGATAAGATCCAGTTTAAGGTTGTCCAGAGTGAGAGTACTAATGGAGCTGTCTTCATCATTCATAGCCAAGAGTAAGTCTCACTCTTATGTATTTGTTGATTCAGAGAAGGCTTTTGACAGAGTACCACAATTTATTGTCTGGTGATCACTAAGAAAACTAGGAGTTGAAGAATGGCCGGTGATAAATGTCAGTGAAGAATTTGGAGTGCAAACAGGTTTCCACCAGGTTTCAACTCTTAGACCCCTCCTATTTATAATAGTCTTCCAGGCCTTAACAAAGGAATTTAAGACTGACTGGTAATGGGAGCTCCTATATACTGATGACCTAGCAGAGGCTGTTAAAAATTTAGAGAAAAATTCCAGGCATGGAGATGCCCTGAGAATGAACAAGGTGAAGTCTATGATTTTAGTTAAATAGGATAGAAGACAGGTCTCTGATACCATCAGGGAAATAGCTTTACTCAATGTGCACAAAAGCAGTAGGTAGATATCCCATACAGTGCATCCTATGTAATTTAGAGTTGTCGGGGAATCAAAGGTAGACTGACAATGAATAAAGGTTTTGTCTGCAGTAGATGCACAGGAGTAATGAGTCCTCGGAGCACCAGTAAAGTAAATTTCTTGCAATGCTCAGAGGGCCCTATAGAAGTAGTTTATAGCTTCTGTTACCTAGGTGACCTAATCAGTAGTGGGGGAGAGCGTACTGAAATTGTAGTGACCAGAATTAGAATGAAGTGGAAAAGGTTAAAGGAGCTACTACCTTTGCTGACAAGAGGATTGTCTCTCCTAGTGAAGGATAGATTGTATGATGCACGTGTACAAACTGTGATGATGCATAGGAGTGAGATGTGGGCACTGAATGCAAAAACTGGAAAGAAATAAGGTCAGCATGATCTGTTGGATGTGTGATGTTACTGTGCTGAATGACAAAATATAGAGAAGTTGAGAGAAAAGCTGAATATATGAGGAATAAGCTGTAGTGTGCAAGAGTGATAGTTGAACTGGTATGGACATGTGATGCATACAGAAGATGTTAGGCAAGTGAAGAAATACACAGGAGATTCATGAGGAATGATCTAATGGAAGAGGAAAACATGAGCAGAGGCAATGGAAACAGATTTCTAGAAACTGAAGCTCACACAAGGTGTCTCTTTGCCAAAACACTATTGCAACCTTTATCCACACCTCTGAGCCGTTTTCACCATGTACTTTTTCTATTCACTTTCTTGGACAAATCACCTTCAGGGTACTTTCAGGGTCCCAGTCACTTCATCCTCTCCCTACCAAGCACTAGTACATTACCTCCACCTACCCATATGTAATGCAGAAAAGCATTGAATATTCTCATACTCAACACACCCTACTGTCATCCTTATCACTCTCACCTTTTCTTATAAACCATTGACACCACTCCTTCTCTTTCCCTTTTATTATTATTATCTTCCCTAACACTGCATCTATTACTCTCTCCACTAACCACCTTCCTTAACAATATATCTGCTCCACCCATCATACTGTAACTAAAGTTACCACCCTGTCCCCTATTGTCTCTCTTAGTTACTGGGGCACCTTTCATCGTGTGAGTTGCAAAGTGACCTCACTAGTGCTAGTGTTATGAAAAACAAAAAAAAAACAACAACAAAAAAACAAAAAACAAAAAGAAAACATCCAGTTGGTCTAGAAGGGCATTCATCCATAGAAATCATGTCACACTTGAAACACTGGAGCAAGAAATAGTTCTTCAAGTCATTGGACCTTATCAAACTGACTCACCCATATCAACATGGAAAGCAAATATAAACTGATGACCTACATAGATACATACATACTTGCATATATGAATTATTGAAATCTTTAACATTAATAAGTCAGTCAATCAATATTAATGTGTGTGTGTGTGTGTGTGTGTGAGAGAGAGAGAGAGAAGATAGAGTGTGAGTGTGTGTGTAAATATATGGTTAAAAATACAAATGTACTGTATTTAAAAAGACTTAATGGCCATGTCTAATTGTTTAATGAAACAGACCTAAAAGAATAGGAGAGTCAGAGAGCTGAATCAGGCCAAACCTCAACATGTCCATTCTCTTTCCAGTCAGCTAGATTTCTCATCGCTTTAAACAACTTTAGACATTGGTCAATTATTCCTGACAAATTATTAATGAAATAGGATGTATAAACATAATAGTTACTCTACCAAAATTGTGTGTATATGTGTGTGTGTGTGTGTCTATATTTATGCTCACACATGCACACACACACGTGTATACACACAACTATAGCTACATGGTAGAGAAGTTCATTTGCCCACAACATAATTTGCTGTTTGATCCCTCCATCTCAGCAACTTCAGTGTTTTCTGCCGTGGTCTTGAGAGCAGAAAGGAACTGGGTGATGTCCCTCAGAAATAATGTGTGATAGATTTCATCCATCACCCAGTTTAACAGCACCACCTGGTCCTTGGGTGCCTTTAGCAGGGTCCACTCTGTTGTAAGTATTCAGGTTTGGTTAGCAGTCTGATGAAGATAACTTCCTTCTATCTTCTCACCAGTCTAAGAAGGCCTGTAAAAGGGCCATGGGCACTGCTCTTCTTTTCATTAACTGATAATAAACACATTCTCTCTCTCCACACACACACTAATTATTTCTTGAAATACATCAGTCTTACTAGAGTATACAATAAACATGGTGTAGTATTATATAGCAATATGATGTAGAAGCAAATAAAAATATATATTAAAATAAAACTTTCATATCTGAATACAAGATGTGGTTCTGCAAATGTATTGCACTTGTAGAGATGCAATCAGAGACTTTGCCAGCTACGAAAATGAAAGGGAATTTGCATTGTCCTTGGTGCCACGTAAAAAGCACCCCCACACACTGTAGAATGGTTGGCATTAGGAAGGGCATCTAGCCATAGAAACCAGGCCAAATTTGACAAGAACTTGGTGCAGCTCTCCAGCTTTGGTTACACTGTCCAACTCATGCCAGCATGGAAAACATGTGTCAAATGCTAATGATGATACAATGAAATGTGTGTGTGTGTTCACTTTTCGTGCTTGATGTGTTGCCACAGCTTGATTCATCAAATATTCGAGTGTGCTGTTTATCTAGAAAGGTTGGAGGACTACAACTCACTTGTGTAATTTTTTTGGCTTGGTTTCCAAGGCTTGATGTCCTTCTTAACACCAACCATTTTACAGAGTATACTGGGTGTATTTTTTGTGGTACCATCACTATGGAGGTAGTTATGTCCATGATATGACTACAGGGTCCTCTTGACTATACACTTCCTCACTCATCAACCTCGTTACAAAGGTAAGAGTTACAAATGCTAAGGTTGACAGAAGTAGGGATAATAGTGATAGGTCATAACAAGAGCAAGTGATAAGGGTACTCTGCATTCTGCGACATGTAGACAAAATAACATGAGCAAGGAGACGGAGCAATAAAAAAGACATTGTTAGTCAGGAGACAGAGTGAGGACTGAACAGGGAGCACACAGGAAAACCAGGATGTGTGAGTAAGGAAGGGGAATGAATGGGAAGATAACTGACAATGTGTGAATGTGGGTGTGAAATCTCTTCATGTCTACCTACATAACAGTGAAATATATTCATAGTGTAGTAGAGATGTTGCTTGATGTTATTCTTGTTATATCCGGAGTTATAATTATATTAAGATTGCAGGTATTGACAACTACTTCAATCACTCTGCAGTGGCAAGTACATAGAAATTTTGTGAAATTCAAATTTTATGAGATTTCATAGTCTGTTCACAAGTAACTTTCTAGGTATAAGTGGCATAGCCTGGTTACATTGAAAATTGCAGTAACTTTACTGGCTGGCAAAGCCTTGTATTGCATTTTTACATTTGCAGCAACATAGTTCAGCACAATGGTTGCTTATTTAGTTAAGTCTACATTACACACACACAAACACACAGATGTGTTAGTATGTATATGTATAAAAATGTCATAGATTAATTGTTCGTCTATCAGGGCCACTCAGAAAACTTCAAACTTCATCATGAAGTAGTGATTTAAGGGAAACCATATTAGGGCAATGTTTTGTTCCCTTCTTCAGATCCCTGGTAGCTAAAGAAACATTTATCAAATCTGTGCTGTATAGATTGCAATTGAGTTATTCAGGCTAGAGAGAAACCTCTACAGACATACAATTTAATTATAAAGTCCTGATCCAGGGCATGTATGTAAATGAGTTGAATAAGTAGTCATGATTACAAGATCTAGCACTTTATATATTGCCTTTGGTTTATGCCTGGCTACACTGCTGATTCCAACAAGCACTGATATATTTTGAGGGTGCAGCATAACAGTTTAGAAGCATTGTCCAACCCAGTGGCCCTGAATGTGGCCACAATAGATATGGGCAAAATAATGGCTGGAGTATGAACAATGTTACTTATGTGTTTCTCAACATATTACAGTTAATGAGACTCAAAACCCATGAGTTAGTCAACCTGCCATAGCTAGTGACCAGAATCACCTTGAAACTTATCCCCTATCTTCTAATAAAAGCAACAAATATATTGTGTAAGATAATTCTTAAATAAAAGTTCTGGAATAGATGGAAATTTAACACTAACCACATTAATTAAAACTAGACAAAATAGTTGGACATATACTGTAAATAGATAGAATTACCTTGAGGATGATGCTGAACTTTAGAGGGCTAACAAAGATCCATTCATAGTGTAAAACTAACACTGAGTCAATGGAGATCCCTGAAGGATCAACTAATGGATCCATCTAAGTCAACAACCTCCACCACAACAGTGTTTAATCTCAACAAAGAAGTCTTCTGTTCGGGTTAAATTAGATGGAGGCTTGAGGACAAGGGAATATTTCTTTTTTGACATGATTGCTGAAAGGAATGACAAGAATTATGCTTCTTCTGTGTTTCTTTCCAAACTGAATGTTGGGTGTTATTTATTAAGACTGATGTTTCTGATTTCTCAAAGTGATTGATGTTCTGCATGGTACTGAGAAATCTTAACCCACAAAGTTTATACTGACAAGTTACACTGTTGCATGCATGCAGGCACACACACACACGACCATGTCACTGAGTTGGTCATTGCAACAGGAAGCAGTATTGGACATCTATATTCCTCATATCACATATCACATTTAGAATTTTATTTTGAGATGAAGTGGAGATTCCAATGAAGCCCAAACTTGTTAGAATAACCTACAAATGACATGAAAAGAATATTCATCTTTAAAATAATTTCTTGCAAAATTACACTGTTTTATTGAAGAGAGGAGCAATAACTCTTATTCTTTCAATTTCATGAAGTCAACCTAATCTTTCAGCAACTATTGCAATAAACTAAAATAGGCTGTAGGAACCAATCTTCTTCAAAGCAGCTAATAACATTTCAAAAGCCCAAATCCCTTAGGACATGAATAACTAAAGTTTTTTTTTTTTAAATAACATAGCTGCTTCTGTAAACAGTAAAATCTATAGTGTATGCTGAATAATAGAGAGCAACAGTTGCCAGTAATGACAACATGTGACACAAGTGTGAGAGGTAGATAGAGACACAAAGGAACAGTTTACGTAAATAGTTTGTGCCAACCAACTAACTGCTGTTGACTTCACTCAGACCTGCTGTGCTAATTAGCAACACTTACTGTAAGAGGAGTAGAACAGCTTCAATACTACAATTCAAATGTAATATATGTAGTGTAGTGTGTGTACATTTGCTAACATCCATAAGTCAATAATTCATACACCTTTTAATTAATGATGACCTTTCATTGTGATTACATAGGTATCATACTGCAAAAGTTTGTTTTCCATTTTAGAGCTAAAAATACTTTATTTTTGAAGGGTTTAAAACTTTCTGAAAAGCACAACTGTGTTCTACATCAGAGAATTTCCCCCTATATCAAGTATAGGGCAGCTATCACATACACACACACTGCACCATGTCCCAACGAAAACACTATCTTCCTGATAGGTAAGCCTCACCAATACTCTAAAATCACTGACCTACCAATGACCTTTTCCACACTTTTTTCTTTTGTCCTTTCTATAACAATCTCTGCTACTCTGAAATTGTAAACTATGTATCATATTTACTAACTACTCAATGCACTCCACTATCTCAACATCATTTAGCCTAACCCTTCCTCTACAAAACTGTATCCTCCTGGAAAAACCATCCCTGCCTTGATTTTCCCAACAAACATTCAGTGTGAACTGGCTGTGGTCAATGACACTCCTCAGAATAACAAATAAAATGATAAAATAATGCTATGTTTAGAGACCGTTAGAACATTTTCACAGAACTACATATAAGTCAAGAAAAATATTGGCTAAATACAATATAATTAGAGAAAAAAAATTAAAGGCTCAATCTTCTCCATAGACTTTCTGTTTTAATCTACCCAAACACTGACCAACATCAGAGGCCAGAGATTGGTCTTAGGATGGACATCTAAAGATAAAGATATTTACCATCATCAGTTTTTGCAAGTTTTCAAACTTTCAGAAAATCTGTGTTAATATGGAAGATCAGGAGTAAAATCATTAATATGAATTATATCGTATTGTTAATGTTTTACATAGAGATCTGCCCATATTGTTTTAACACATTTTTCCATGTTAGCCCAAACTGATAACCTCTGTAATTCGACCTTTATTCTCTTGAAAAACGCCGCCGCCGTGGTGGTCTCATTCTCGCCCACAACATCATAAGCGGAAAGTGTAACCTCTCGTAAGAGCTGTTCTTCACTCCTGCTCCAGAGTGTCGGCTGTGGGGTCATTCCGAAAAGCTCTACCTGCGACGATTTCATCTCAATCGAAGGAGAGGAGCTTTCTCCGTCCGGGTTGCGGATCCGTGGAACAAGCTGCCAGACGAGATGGTGAAGATGCTGACGACCGCTTTGTTCAAAGCCTCCCTTGACCTCAAGTGGCCTGAACTCTTTACATAAACACCACCCTGTACTTAACTCCATGTCCCCCTACATGGCCTTGCTATTTGCTTTTGAGCCAAATTAACTAACTAACTAACTAACTTTATCATGACTAACTTGGCACTAAACAACATCAGTCCTCCATGACTGTCAGTTTTTTAATATTTCATCTGTGAAGGTAAAGATTCCTCCAAAATCTTCTTTGGCTCATTCTGTCTCAGGTATTATCCATTGAATCAAAGGGACAGCTCTCTAAACAGTTGCACAACCAGCTATATATGATAGTCAAAAGTCCCTCATATCACACTCTATTACTGCCTTAAACATGGTAGGACACATTGGATGTCATTCCAGATATATTGCATACAAAAAAAAGTTGATCTGCTGAATTAGAACTGATCCAGGTGTTAAAACGACAATAACACCTATCAGTTCACCCAACACACATCATCCATTTATGTTATATATTTAAACCAATCTTGTCATCTATGACAAGATCCTTTTAAATCAAAATCTCAGCTTATGCTCCATCATTAATATTTTATACTATCAGGGCAGTGGAGTGACAGAATCAATAGAACATCAGACACAACACTTTGTGGTGTCTAGTTACATTCTTAATATAGTGTGTTCAAATCAAAATCACCTTTGACTTTTATCCTTCTGAGGTTGATGAAATAAATACTTAATGATGATGATAGTGGGTATGTGTACATATACATACATTCATATATATATATATATATATACATTCATATATATATATTCATTTACTTGTTTCAGTCATTTAACTGGGACACTACCTTTTAGTTGAAGAAACCAACCCCTGGACTTACTCTATGTAAGCCTGGTACTTATCAGACTCTTCTGCTGAACTGCTAAGTTACAGGGATGTAAACATCCAACATCGGTTGTCAAGCAATGGGGGAGGGGTACAGACACAGACACACATACATAAATATATACATATAAATATATGATGGGCTTCTTTCAGTTTCCATCTACCAAATTCACTCACAAGGCTTTGGCTGGCTCAAGGCCATAGTAGATGGCACTTGCCCAAGGTGCCATGCAGTGACTGAAACAAGAACCACATGTTTGGGAAGCAGGGTTCTTACCATACAACCACTCCTGCATCTATAATGACCATGAGATTGCATCTACAAAGTGACCTTCCGAGGCACAAGTCCTGGCAAGGCTGTTTATAGAAGACCAGCAGTTGGCCATGCATACCAGCCTCCCCTCTCTATGCCACTGATGTTATTCAAAGGAAAGGCAAAGGCTGATACAGCTTGGCACTAGTGACATCACAACTCATTTCTACAGCTAAGTGAACTGGAGTGTCTTGCTCAAGAACACAACACACAGCCCAGTCTGGGAATTGAACTCTACCTCATTATTGTGAGCCCAATGCTCTAACCACTGAGCTATGTGCCTTCAGTGACTTATACATATGTGTGTATGTGTATGTGTGTGTGTGTGTGTAATATTAAAGTGTAGGGCATAACCAGTGAATCAGTACTCCAGATGTTCTACTACACTCCTCCAAAACAGATGCACAGAACGTAAACACTTGTTATGACATGCATAATCCATAATCCAATGTTACTGGTGTGTAGGCTATAATACTTATAGAATATGGATAAATAGCACATGGCAAGAGAAACTATAGAATGATTTACATGTATATATAAACCATCATTTTAATGGCTACTTTCCATGCTTGCATGGGCCGGATGGAGTTAACTGAGGCAGATTTTTCACAGCTTGATGCCATTCCTATTGCCAACTCTCACCTGTTTCCAAGCAAGCTAATAAAGAACCACATCTTGATGGTAAATTCCATTTTTAGTACACCACTCCAACATCCAATCACTTCACAGCATGTACCGTCGGCTTTTTGTGTGAAGGTTTCAGCATGAGAGAGGCTGCCTTGTTCGTAGCAAGATGAAAGAGTCTCCTCTACCTTATTTGGTCTTTGTTCATTGAAAGCTATGTGACCAAGAGGAGGAATAGAAAATGACCAGGGAGAAGGGTAGTGGTGATAGAAGATAATGGCAGGGATTTATAGAAGAGAGAGAGAGAGACATGCACACAAAGAAAGAGTGATGAGAAAGACAGTAATACACATCAACAAAGAGTGATAAAAGATGGATAGCAATAGATGGCTATCTTGGACTCTCAGTTATTTAATAGTTCAGATTATATATATACATACATACATACATACATACATATATATATATATACATACACACACACAACATTATCAAATTTGAGATTTAGGGGTATGTCCACTTTATCTGCTTCCTTGTTATTAAACCTTGAAGATGAGAATTTAAAGATAGTAATTATAAAGACTCTCTGCAGACATCCTAAATTAGTTCAGAAGCCACAGAAATCTAAAATTCAATTACTGATGATCTTCATTTAGATACATCTTCATGTAGAGTACTAGTAGAAGGGGTAAAGTGACATGGCAGATGTAATTGTAGGTGGATGAGGATTAGGTTATTAGTTGCATATTTAATGATATTGAATATACCTGGGTGATAAGATGGTTGAGTTGAGGGAATTTTTATTATTTAGGCATGGCTATGTAGATATTAATGAGCTGGCTTTACCTACAGGGTATCAAGTTCTGTCTTGCTGCATGGCAACTAGGGCAACTGTCTTCTATTGTAACCTCATGCCAATGAATGGCTTGTGAGTGGAATTGATAGATGGAAACTGCATGAAGCCTATTTTGTGTGTGCGAATGTTTAATTCTATTTTATTCCATGAAAGCACTGAGATAAATCTGGTGATGCTATTTTTACATTCCCTGTCAACAAATCCTCCTCTAGGTTTGAGCGTTCAAAGACAAGTGGAATAAACAAGTCTTCTAACTGAAAACCAGGCAAGGGTTAGCAAGAAGGGTATCTGGCTGTAAAATAATGCTTCAGTAATAAACATTTTTCCAACCCACACTACCATGGACAAGTAAGTGTGAAAAAAAAAAAATGAAGATATCAAATGAGAGTGAAAGATAGTATTGTGTAGAAAATATTCATAAAACATATTCAGAAAAAGCTTAGTATGGGGAGTGCAACATAGTTGAGCAAACAAGTGGGTATCAGTTTAGTGTCTACAGGCACTGAAGATAGTGACAGCAGCCATACTACCAGCAAAGAAATGGCAAATGCAACGGAGAAAAATATGGTATCTTTAGGTATTTGTAGAGGATAATGGAAGACTTACTAAATATCATATTCACTAAATGTCCCCCACCCTCATTCAATTACAAATAAATATGAATTTCACTTGTCTCCTTTGGCTTTGACAAGAATTATCATTAAGGCTAATAATTTTTCTTTTCTTTATGAGTCTAATTTTATTTGATTAACCATCTTTATTTTTTGCTCAATACATTATGTTAACATCTACTTAAGTACAGGAGCAATTAATTGAGGTGTTAGAAAGGTAATAAGTCAGGGTAGGTGAAGAGGTTTTGTTCTGTACACTTATCAAACCATCGCTGATATGGTACAGTGGTTAGTATAGTGATGATTATGACGGTAAACTAGGGCATACAAATATAGCACAGCTCATTGGTTGGAGTCAATGACCTAATAAAACAAAACACTTCAACTTCGACACATTCCTTAGCTTCCTTTATGGCAATGACATTGGATGATATGAAAATAATTTGTAGTGTCATAAAATAAGTCAAGTGCATTAGTGACAGTAGTTTTGGTCAATCAAGATTTTAACAGATCTGTAGAGGTTAAGAAGTCATAACTTCAGATGTCCTTCACTTAGTTCAAAACTAAATTTTATATCACAAGTCAGATAAGAGATATAGATTTAACAATATAACCATCACATATACATGTATAAGCATACACATACCTGTATAATTATGTGTGTGTATATATATATATATATATATATATATATATATTTACACACACACATTAAATTTCACTTTAACTATATGCTTGGTAAGTAAAAACAACATTTATCAGGTATCTCTATATATTCAAACAACATATGTACACAAACATATATTCAATATATGCTTGAAAAATTTACACAGATTATGTATAATATACATATACATACATATATATATATATATATATATATACACACACACACATACATATAGGTTAGGGCATTCACCTTATGATCGTAAGGTCGTGAGTTCAATTCCAAGTGACGTGTTATGTCCTTGAGCAAGACACTTTATTTCACATTGTTCCAGTCCACTCAGCTGGCAAAATTGAGCAGTACCTGTATTTCAAAGGGCCGGCGGCCTTGTCACACTCTGAGTCATGCTGAATCTTCCCAAAAACTACATTAAGGGTACACATGTCTGTGGAGTGCTCAGCCATTTGCATGTTAATTTCACAAGCAAGCTGTTCTGTTGATTGTATCAGCTGGGACCCTCATCATCATAAGCGACGGAGTGCTCTTATATACATACATACACACACATACATATCTATATCTGTGTGTGTGTGTGTGACATACAATTGGAGTGGACTTTACACCCCCTGAATGCTGACATACAAGTCACTGGCTAAAAGGGACCAATCCAAGGAGCATAACTCTGATGGGCTTCAGAGCGAACCTGTTCTAAGACCCATAAACTGGATGCTACATTTTTAGGCCTCCAGCAGCAGAGACCAAGTCATATGTTTCCCGTCAGCCATGTCCAATGATTGTTCATTTACCTTTCCAATTCAGGAAGGTTATCAGCATGAGACATTTCAGTAATATTAACTTGCTGTTATAAGTTTATAATATTATATAAAAATTTATTAAATACCCATTTAGTAAATGAGTGCTTTAATATGTGAGAACTTAATGGACAACTATATAGACATAAAAATATACATACACACATATAATGTATATGGCCACATATTTATACACACAAACACATGTGCATATATATGTCAATCTTTTTAATTGTATTGCAGTGACAGTAACTTACAAATGTATTAACAGTATTGCACGGATAAAAACTCAACCATATCTGCTGTGCCTGATCTGTTTCCAGAAGTAAGGGCCTAACCCCATGTAAGCTTTCTACCTTTCAACTCATAGATATGTCTTGAAGGAAAGACAAGTCAATAAGTTTGCAGCATTCATGATGACACACAAGAAATGCCAGATATTAAAACATACTTGCTTTATGGTCCCCACCTCTAGATTTTCTGTAGGGGCTTACTCTCTTAGCTTTTTCTAAATGCTCAATAAATTATTTAGCAAAGCAGCAAAGGTTTATTATGATAGTGGGCAGTCCCTCTCTCTCTTCGAACTTGTATTGGGTTTGTGCAAAATGTGTTCTGTGCCCAGTAGTTATCAGGCCGAAAGATTTGTATGGAGTTAACTTATCTTAGATGAGCAGCTAAAGAGCTGGATCTGTTGGGGTATTTTTCGGAGACAATTCCATGACATGCTAATTCTCTCATAGCTGGGACCCTGACAGGTGCTGCTACTCTGCGTTGGGGAACTATAGTGGTTAAAAATTGGTCCCACACTCCTCAAAACCTTGGAACTCCTGAATTAGGTATCCGCTAACAAATACAGTTTTAAGTCATATCCAGGACACACACACACATACACCCCAAACGTATACATTCAGATATATATATATACATAAACATATATATATATATATATATATATATATATATATATATATATATATATATATATATATATACATATATACTCAGATAGATATATGTGCATACATATACATCTATATTTATATTATACATCTATATACATATACCTACATATGCATACATACACCTACCATATCATTGTCCATGTTAGATGCTGGCATGGGTTGGATAGCTTGATAGGATCTAATGGATTCAAGCACAGCATGCAGTGTCTGCTTTGACATGGTTTCTATAGCTGGATGCCCTGCCTATCACCATCCATTTTAAATTGCGCCCTGGGTGTTTTCCATTTTTTTGAGCTGCCAGCAGTAGCGAAGTTTGTTATGAAGCTCACAAGACTGAGAACTCCGAGTGTGAAAGGACAGCTTTATGGTTGGAGACGAGCGGATTAAAGTATGGGGAGAAGTGGCTAGAGTAGAACAAGGTTTCTTACTGTAAAGGAGCTACGTGGTTACTCACAGTTTAAAAAACAAGTGGGAGTGATCGTGTGGAGCTGGAAATAAATAAAATAATGTTGGATGAGCTCTCTGAGTAGACCCTCAAAGTGTAAGGTGAAGTGAGTGGAGTCAGAAGAACCAAGAGTGTGGCTGGGTGAAGGTTGCAAGAATATATAAGGCATTGAGAGTTGTATGGTAGAAGATGAGAGGTAATTTTGTGGCTAAGTTGAGGTGTGTGTGTGTGTGATCAATGTTGAGTGTGGGCAGATGTAATAGCAATAGAGCAGATGACAAATGAAATGGGTCCAGGTAGTATGAAAAATAAGTGGTATTGAAGAAGAGCAGTGATTAGAGAGATGATGGGTGGTGGTTGTGTTTTGAGCATACTGAGTGAAGGGCCCAGTTGTGAATATATATAATTATACAGCACTTCCAGAGCTCAATTAAACTGAAGTCAACGAACCTTAAGAACTGCATAGTATAAAATATAAATACACACACACACACACATACATATATATATGCACACATCTAGACATATCTGTCCATCAATAAATCTACCTGCCTCTCAATAAATAGACACGCATATACATAGACATTTGTATGCACACACAAACACATTATATATATATGCATAAGCATATATATATTCATATATGTACATATATTTATATGCATACACATACATACGTATACACATATAACGATCTACAAATGCATATACTCATACATATATATACAAAAACATACATTTATACATACACATATATACATACACACACATATATACGTATACACATATATATACACATATACACACACATATATATATATATAAACACATACATGTACAAACATGCTCCCCCCACCACCACATATCCATTAAGTGTTAATTTTTGGAGAAAAGAGTACTCAGACTCATAATAAAGATCAATAACATTTTATTTTGGTTGAGTCAGTTTCTTGCTACTCTGAATTTCACTTGTAGCTACACAACATTCTCAGACAACACATAAGCACACACACACTCACGCATATATAAATATACACACACATATACATGTTTGAATATATATATATATATATATATGTAAGTAAGCATAAGCATATATATGCATACATATATATTTCCATATATATACATACATACAAATACACACACATAATATATATATATATATATACATACATACACATACATATACCTAAACACATAGTTATACATATATAGATATATACACATAAAAATGCATACATATACACATATATTAACAACTACACACACATATACATATACAAATGTATTTTTTACTTGTTTCTATCAATAGACACTGGCCATGCTGTGGCACTGCTGTGAAGAAGTTTAGTTGAATGAATCAACCCCAGTAGTCATTTTTAAAGCCAAGTACTTATTCTATTAGATCTCTTGCTGTACTGCTATGTTATGGGGATGTAACCACACCAACACTGGTTGTCAAGCAATAGGAGTGGGACAAACACAGACAGACATACACATACACAGACAACAGGCTTCTTTAAGATTTTGTCTACAATTTCTACCCACATGGCATTGGTTGGCTATAGGCTACAGCAGAAGACACTAGCTGGCAGTGCCACACAGGGGAACTGAACTTGGAACCATGTGCGGAAGCAGGCTTCTTACTACATAGTCCTGTATAAATGTAGAAGTATATGTACACACAGACGTACACACTTATATACATGCATATATATACACACACATACATATCTATACTTATAAACACACACACATATATATACATGTAGGCACAGAAGTGGCTGTTTGGTAAGAAGCTTGCTTCCCAACCACATGGTTCCAGGTTCAATCACACTGCGTAGCACCTTGGGCAAGTGTCTTCTACTATAGCCTTGGGTCCACCAAACCCTTGTGAGTGGATTTGATACATGAAAACTAAATGAAGCCTGTTGCATATATATATATATATATCAGGACATCATGCTCGGAATGGTCAGTGGTAAGAGGGGAAGAGGCTGACAAAGAACCTGCTGGCTTGACACCATCAAGAGGGATACCGGAATGGACATAGTCAATCTGAAAGAAGCGGCCCAGGATAGAACTGACTGGAGGATACTGATCCAACGAGTGACCGAGAGTCGATTTCGACTGAGCGGATATATATATATATATATATATATATACATGTGTCTGTGTTTGTCCCACCACCATCACTTGACAACCGATGTGGGTGTTTTACATCTCCGTAACCTAGCAGTTCGGCAAAAGTGACTGATAGAATAAGAACTAGGCCTACAAATGTATACGTACTTGGGTCGATTTGCTCGACTAAAGGCAATTATCCGGCATGGCCACAGTCAGATGACTGAGAAAAGTAAAAGAATATACATATATATATATCTACATATGTGTGTGTGTGTGTATATATATATATAGGCATATATATATATATATATATATATATAATATTATATATATATATAATATATATATTATATCTATATACACACACACATACATATATATATAAGAAATATATATACATACATACATACAAATATATATATATCGCAAAACATCCAAATAGACGATACAAAATACATATATATATAAACATATATACATATAAATATATATATACATACATACACATATATATATACATATATATATATATATATACATATATATAAATATATATATATATATATCATCATCATCATCGTTTAACGTCCGTTCTAGCATGGGTTGGACAGTTCGACCGGAGATCTGGGAAGCCAGAAGGCTGCACCAGGCTCCGGTCTTATCTGGCAATGTTTCTACAGCTGGATGCCCTTCTTAACGCCAACCACTCCGTGAGTGTAGTGGGTGCTTTTTACGTGCCATCTGCACTGGTGCCAGGCGAGGCTGGCATCGGCCACGGTTGGATTGGTGCATTTTACGTGCCACCGGCACGGAAGCCAGTTGAGGCGGCACTGGCTTTGGCCACGATTTGGATGGTGCTTTTTACGTGCCACCGACACGGAAGCTGGTCGATATATATATATACATATATATAATAATATATAACATATATACATATATATATATACATATATATAAACATATTATATATACATATATATAATATATATATATACATCTATAAATATATATATATACACTTATATATACATATATATAATAATATAATATACATAAAATATACATATATATAATATATATATATACATACTAAATATATATATATAATATATATACATATATATAATATATATATATAATATAATATACATATAATATAATATATATATCATATATATAATATATATATATATACATATAAATATACATATATATAATATATTATACATATATATAATATAATATATATATACATATAAATATACATATATATAATATATATACATATATATATATACAACACATATATCTATATATACACATACATATATATAGTACAGATACATATATATATGTACAGATACATATATATATATATATATACCTATAATATATATATACACCTACATTAATATATGTACAGATACATATATATATGTACAGATACATATATATATGTACAGATACATATATATATATATATATATATACATACATACATATATAGATACATATGTACATACATACATATATACATATAGAGATACATATGTACATACATACATATATACATATAGAGATACATATGTACATATATATATAATATATATATATATACACACACATATATAAATATACATATATATATACGTAAATATATACATCCATATATATACATATAGATATAAGTATATATATATTCTAGCAAAAACTGTCTGATGAACGGCCACGAGAAACTCAGAGTAACAGATTTTTTGAATTTCTCTGCTGCTTAAATAAAGTATATTATGTATATATATATCTACATGTATATATATATAATATATATATATATATATATATATATAATATATATATAATATATATTATATATATATTAAAAAGCACATCCACATGTGATTGTTACTAGAACTGCCTGACTGGCCCTGGTGCAAGTGGCAAGTAAAAGGACCCACTACATTCTCGGATTGGTTGACGTTAGGAAGGGTATCCAGCTCTAAAAACTTTGCCAGATCAGATTGATCCTGGTACAGCCTCTAGCTTACCAGTCCTCAGTCAAAATGTCCAACCCATGTATATATATATATATATATATATATATATATATATATGGCTGGTTATGCTCGAGATTGCTCAAATCTGGCCAGCCCCAAGGAAAAACTAAGCTAAGAACATTAGATTCCTTGGAAGAAAGCAGTGAATGTATACAAAAACAAGGACGGAAAAAAATGTACATTACACAAATACAATAAAAATAATAACAGGATATAACAACTGGTGTTTTTCAACTAAGGACGAATTAAATTAAGCTGGCTTGTGTGGAAATGAAGCCTTATGGCAGGGATACAAGATTTCATAGACAGAAGGAGGAATATCTATGTTGCACGGGCAACGGCCAAACCAAGAGAGCAGGTCAGGCTGGCCGAAT
>NC_043002.1:34954246-34975811 GCF_006345805.1 Octopus sinensis | reverse complement strand
TACAATTTACTTTACAAATTTCGTCCTTCATCTAGTACAAATATTAGAAATATTTTCAGCATTTAATTTGTGGAGAACTTTGTTATGAAGTATTGTTCCATATTTCTCCTGAAGGAGGTGTCATTCTTTGGACATTTGTAGAAGGGAAAGATCTTAAATTTTCCTTCTCCACATGTATCTAGGTGTTTCACTGAGTAAATACCCAGATACATGTGGAGAAGGAAAATTTAAGATCTTTCCCTTCTACAAATGTCCAAAGAATGACACCTCCTTCAGGAGAAATATGGAAAAATACTTCATAACATAGTTCTCGTGATGCAACTGAAACAGATGAGGGCTATATTATACCTATTTCTTTATTACCCACAAGGGGCTAAACACAGGCATAGGTACAGTGCTATATTATACCACCTGCGCTCTGGGGTCGATCTATTCGACTGGCACCCTCCACAAAAATGTCGGGCCTTGTGCCTAGAGTAGAAAAAATTATAATATGACTTTACCAGGATGGGACTTGATGAATGAACGAATTACTATATTAAATATCAGTAGTAAATTTGAAGGAGTTATTAGAAACCACTAAGGGGTAACATAAGATATCAGATGACAGCTTTATACAACAATCGTTTCCTTTAACAAGGAATGTGTAGCTAAGTCCATTATATTTCATTTGTGTAAAAGTTAAATCTAGCGGTTGAAGCCCGCATAGCTCAGTCGGTAGAGCATCAGTCTTTTAAGAACTGTCGAGTTATGAAATCTGAGGGTCGCGGGTTCAAGTCCCTCTGCAGGCGACGAACTTTCTTTTGGAAGTTGTCCCTGAAGAAATATCCAATAAACTGGTTTCAAAGATTGGAATTTACATTTCCATAATTCAATTGATTAGGTGTGGAAACAGCTGTATGCAGGAATTTCTCTGCATGAATTTAAATTTCTATGAATAATCAACTTCTGTACGTCATTTTTTTCTTTTTCTTCTTTTTCTCATATATATATATATATATATATATATATATATATATATATATATATATATATATATATATATATATACATTTATATAATTAAGGGCTTAGTAAAATAATTTACTTTGCCACATAATGAAATTTTTAGAAATAGCAGCCAAAAAATTTTTGTTTAGCCATTTCTACTACTTTAAGAAGAATCTCCCTGAAAGTGCTTACTCAAAAATAACTCACGTAGACATTGAGGAAAACAACAAAATATCACAAGTACAAAGATTATTTGAGAACGTTCAACGTTTCTAGATTAGCCGAATTAAAACTCGACATTTCTTTCGTCAGCTCAACATTTCTTGTTTGGATTTGAAAGCACTAAAAATAATGAACATATTCATCCGACATGAATCACCTCAGACGAACACCTCCAAACTGATAGTGCCAGCGAATTCAAACAGTGCAAGTAAAGAATCTATGTACCTTCCCCTCCCATCCACGTGAAATATTTTGAATACGCCTTGAATGGTTTTTACATACTGAGAAATAGTTGGTGAAATTAATTAATAACTAATTGATTTTACCCTTAATTATTGAATATATATATATATATATATATATATATATATATATATATATATATATATGTTCATACACGTGCGTGTGTGTGTAGTGTAGTAGTAGTAGTAGTAGTAGTAGTAGTAGTAGTAGTAGTAGTAGTAGTAGTAGTAGTAGTAGTAGTAGTAGTAGTAGTAGTAGTAGTAGTAGTAGTAGTAAAACAAATAGTCAATCGTACAGTATTCTATATTTGCAAAACTGAATAGAAATATGTTCTGATAATTTTTCCACTTTAACATTAGATGTTTATAAATTATTAGGTGTTTTCAAGATAATTTGAGAGATACAAAGTTCGATTCTCCGTTGTGGCTTTACGATGACCTTTTGTGAAGATGCATGGCTCAGTGGTTAGAACATTGGGCTTACAATCGTGATGTTGTAAGTTCGATTCCTAGACCGGACTATGAGTTGTGTTTCTGAGCAAGACACTTCATTTCATATTGCTCCAGTTCACTTAGCAGTAGAAATAATTTGCGACATTACTGTTGCCAAACTGAATCGGCCTTTGTCGTTTTCTTGGACAACATCAGCGTTGTGGAAAGGACTGACTGGTATTCGACAAACAACCTTGCCCGGACTTGTGACTCGGAGAGGAACCTTCTTGGTCATTCGTGACCGAAGGGAGTTTTTAAGACTCAGTGTAACTTTGTCAGTAATCATGTCGCAGTAGTCTTACAAAATATTGACAATTCTATAAATAAATGAAAAAGAAATTAAAGAGTTATGACTTAAGATGTGTGAAATATAATTTATTTATTGGGATGGAAAATGGAAATGGAAATCGATGTCCTGTTTTCACATAATTCCTTTTAAGGAACATCTGCATGTGACAATTATTATACATGATATATGATCATGATATATATTTTTGAGTTGATTTTTTTATTCCCTTATCATTCGGAAGGCGCATAAGGCTGTGGTGGACTGGCAGTATCACTGGCACGCCGAACAAAATGCTTAGTAACGCTTCTCCCGGTTCTACGTTCTGAACTCAAATTCCGACAATGAAGTAAGTACCAGTTGAGGACTTGGGTCGATGTAATCGACTAACCTACCCCAACCCTCGAACAAACCCCAAAACTTTGTGTCTTATACCTACAGTAGAAAGGATAGTGAAGGCGCGTGACCGAGTGGTAAGAGTGTTGCTCCCAAGACCGAGGTTTCGATTACCGGAATGGGGCAGCGTATTCTATTCTTGAGCAAGAAACTTTACATCATGTCCACTTTAGTCCACTCACCTGCAATGTGTATGCCTTCAATGAACTGGCATCTCATTGAGGAGGATTTGCAGAGATCTCGGTCACCTACACGCCAAGGAGACGAAGTAACCAGCTCTCTGAATCCTAGAACTCCAGACAGCAATGTTCGGGTGCTGCTGCTGCTGCTGCTGATGATGATGATGATGATGATGATGATGATGGAGGTTGTAGTGGTGATGGTAGAGGAGGAGGAGATATTACGTGATGCAACTGAAGCAAATGATGGCTATATTATACCAGCTGCGTACTGGGGTCGATCTAATCGACTGGCCCCCTCCACAAAAATGTCGGGCCTTGTGCCTAGAGTAGAAAAGATTATAATTGAAAGAGAGTAGTGTACATACATTTTGAATGACCAATATGACTTCACCAGGTTGGGACTTGATGAGTGAACGAATTACTAAATTAAATATCAGCAGTAAATGTGAAGGAATTATTAGTAATCACTACGGGGTAACGTAAGATATCAGATGACAGCTTTATACAACAATCGTTTCAGTTAACAAGGAATGTCTAGCTAAGTCCATTATATTTCATTTGTCTAAAAGTTAAACTGGACGAGAGGAAGCCCGCATAGCTCAGTCGGTAGAGCATCAGACTTTTAAGAACTGCCGGGTTATGAAATCTGAGGGTCGCTGGTTCAAATCCCTCTGCGGGCGACAATTTTTTTCTTGCAATACCATTTATTTTTTTTTCATTTTTCTTAGTCGAACACATTTTCACCCTGCAACTGTTACAATTGTTTTCCCTTTTTGCTCAATCATTTCTTGCTGGCCATCACATTTTCCAGCTTGGCAATGTCATTTCTGTCTTTCGAAATATTTTTACGCTCTTCTATTTCCATTAGCATTCAGTCTTTTGCTCTTTTATTCCTACCACGCTATGTCATCATCTTCGGCCACAGTCTATTGACTGAAACAAATAAAATATAATCATTGTCACATGTAAATTAATTGACGGCCCTGGTAATTCTGCGAAGCATGAGTATAGATCTCTGACTACAGTTTTCGTCTACAAAGAAACATATATCTACATCGTACTAGATCCATTTCCGCCATCTAAAATCACACACAATGGCTCCTATTAAATTATCATGTATTTTCATATATTAAACTTTGTTGCACCACTGCTGCACATTAAGAACAACACCATTGATTATTACATTGATTATTTAAGATATTATGATATTAGTGCCAGAAACAAGATATATATAGAGATAGATAGATATCCTTTGGTAAAGAATGAAAATCACACTCACACATTTAATACAAACCTGTAAAGAATAGTCATTATACATTAGCGTGAGCATGCAGAGTGACCCCATGAAGACACAACCAATTGTTAATATATGGGCATTCCTTCGATATAACTCGACGATTTCGGGCACTTCCGAATTCATGCAGAGAAATTCCTGCTTGCAGCTGTTTCCACACCCAATCAATTCAATTATTGAAATTTAAATTCCCATATTTGAAACCAGTCAATTTGTTTTTTCTTCTGGGACAATTTCCAAAAAGATTACTCGTCGCCTGCAGAGGGATTTGAACCCGCGACCCTCAGATTTCATCTGAGTATTGTTTGTGTATGTATGTATGTATGAATGTATGCATGTACGTATGTATATATGTATGTATGTATGTTTGGGTGTATGTTTGTACGTATGTATATAGTAGCTAAGTTCAAAAGATTTAATCTATCTAAATTTTCGCTGAATCGCATGTCAGCCCGCATAGCTCAGTCGGTAGAGCATCAGACTTTTAAGAAATGCCGAGTTATGAAATCTGAGGGTCGCGGGTTCAAGTCCCTCTGCGGGCGACGATTTTTCTTTTGGTCCAATTGACTGGTTGGTTTTATATATGCTGGATGGTTTTATATTTACAGATATTTATTAGTATGCTACATTTTTTATGGATCATATATCATATAAAAGGGCTTTCGTCCACTCTATTGGAGTTTTCAATTGAACTTTTGCAGGAATTTTGTCTCCTTTTATAGTATTATTGAGTGTGTGGGGATCGGGGAGAGATATAAGATACTACAAGAGGGTGAAGAATGGGGAGAAAGTGAGAGAGAGAGATCGTGTGTTTTTGTATCTTAAATAAGTGTTAAAGAAAAAGAGGACACGAAGAAGAAGGAGGAGAGAAAGAAGAAAAATTTACTGATATCTTTGCAGCTGGTCAGTCTTTCAATGGTAAGGGATTCTTGGCTTTTAGAAATGGCAAACCTAGCTGGTCACTCCAAGGGGAGCAAAATGTCCCTTTTCAAAAAATTGTCTGGATTTCTTTTTTATCCTTGTCTTGTGAGAGGGAGAGAGAGTGTGTGCGTGTGTGTGTGTGTGTGTGTGTGTGTGTGTGTGTGTGTGCGCGCGTGTGTGGGTGTCTGTGTATCTGAATAAGGTGTCAAATGGGAAAGGGAATGAAAGGAAGGAGGAGGAGAGAAAGAAGAAAAAATGTGTTTACATTTTTACAACTGGTGAGTCTTTCAATAGAAAATATTTCTTGGCTTTTAGAAATGGCAAACTCAACTGACCACTTCAAGGGGGGCAAAATGTCACTCCTCAAAAAATTGTCTGGATTTCTTTTTATCATTGTTTTGTGTGTGTGTGTGTGTGTGTGCACATGTATGTGTGCACATCTATGTGTGCACGTGTGTGTGTGCACATGTGTGTGTGTGTGTGTGTGTGCACATGTGTGTGTGGGTGCCTGTGTATCTGGAAGGGTTGTCGCTGGAGAAGGAAGATAGAAGAAAGAGAAGAAGAAGAAATAATTGTGTTGACATTTATACCACTGTATAAATCTTTCAATCCAGTGTTTGATTCCTGTGCTGATATGCGTTGGAGAATCTGGATGAAAGATTATTAATATTTATGTATATGTACATATGTGTAGGACTGTTTGTGTGCGTGTGTGTGTGTGTGTGTGTCTGTGTGTGCCTGTGTGTCTGTGTGTGTGTGTGTATGTGTTTAATACAGTTTACTTTACAAAATTGGTCCTTCATCTAGTACAAATTATTATAGAAATAATTTAAGCCATTTAATTTGGTGGAGAACATTGTTATGATTATAATTGAAAGAGAGTAGTGTATATACATTTTGTATGACAAGTATGACTTTACCAGGATGGGACTTGATGAGTGAACGAATTACTATATTAAATATCAGTAGTAAATGTGAAGGAATTATTAGTAATCACTACGGGGTGACATAAGATATCAGATGACAGCGTTATACAACAATCGTTTCAGTTAACAAGGAATGTCTAGCTAAGTCCATAATATTTCATTTGTCTAAAAGTTAAACTGAACGGATGGAAGCCCGCATAGCTCAGTCGGTAGAGCATCAGACTTTTAAGAACTGCTGCGTTATGAAATCTGAGGGTCGCGGGTTCAAGTCCCTCTGCGGGCGACGATTTTTCTTTTGGAAATTGTCGCAGAAGAAATGTCCAATTGACTGGTTGGTTTTATATTTGCTGGATGGTTTTATACTTACAGATATTTATTAGTATGTTACATTTTTTATGAATCATATATCATATAAAAGCGCTTTGCTCCACTCTAGTGGAGTTTTCAAATTGAACTTTTGCAGGAATTTTGTCTCCTTTTATAGCATTATTGTGTGTGTAGGGGCGGGGAGAGATAAGATACTACAAGAGGGTGAAGAATGGGGAGAACGTGAGAGAGAGAGATCATGTGTGTTTTTGTATCTTAAAGGTGTGTTAAAGAAAAGAGAAGGAAAGGAAGAAGGAGAGAAAGAAGAAAAAATTTGTTGATATCTTTGCAGCTAGTCAGTCTTTCAATGGTAAGTGACACTTGGCTTTTAGAAATGGCAAACTCAATTGGCCACTTCAAGGGGGACAAAATGTCACTTCTCCAAAAATTGTCTGGATTTCTTTTTGTCATTGTTTTGTGTGTGTGTGTGTGTGTGTGTGTGTGTGTGTGCACGTGTGTGTGCACATGTGTGTGTGGATGCCTGTGTATCTGGAAGGGTTGTCGCTGGAGAAGGAAGATAGAAGAAAGAGAAGAAGAAGAAATAATTGTGTTGACATTTATACCACTGTATAAATCTTTCAATCCAGTGTTTGATTCCTGTGCTGATGTGCGTTGGAGAATCTGGATGAAAGATTATTAATATTTATGTATATGTACATATGTGTAGTACTGTTTGTGTGCATGTGTGTGTGTGTGTGTGTGTGTGTGTGTCTGTGTGTGTCTGTGTTTTTGTGTGTGTGTCTGTGTGTTTAATACAGTTTACTTTACAAAATTGGTCCTTCATCTAGTACAAATTATTATAGAAATATTTTAAGCCATTTAATTTGGTGGAGAACATTGTTATGATTATAATTGAAAGAGAGTAGTGTATATACATTTTGTATGACAAGTATGACTTTACCAGGATGGGACTTGATGAGTGAACGAATTACTATATTAAATATCAGTAGTAAATGTGAAGGAATTATTAGTAATCACTACGGGGTGACGTAAGATATCAGATGACAGCTTTATACAACAATCGTTTCAGTTAACAAGGAATGTCTAGCTAAGTCCATAATATTTCATTTGTCTAAAAGTTAAACTGAACGGACGGAAGCCCGCATAGCTCAGTCGGTAGAGCATCAGACTTTTTAGAACTGTCTAGTTATGAAATCTGAGGGTCGCGGGTTCAAGTCCCTCTGCGGGCGACACAATTTTTATCATGCAATACCATTTCTTCTTTTTTTTTTTTCTTAGTCGAACACATTTTCACCCTGCAACTGTTACAATTGCTTTCCCTTTTTGCTAAATCCTTTCTTGCTGCCCATCACGTTTTCTATTTCCATTAGCATTCAGTCTTTTGCTGTTTTATTCCTACCACGCTATGTCATCATCTTCGGCCACAGTCTAATGACTGAAACAAATAATATATAATAATTGTCACATGTAAATTAACTGACGGCCCTGGTAATACTGTGAAGCATGAGTATAGATCTCTGACTACAGTTTTCATCTATGAAGAAACATACATTTACATGGTACTAGATCCATTTCAGCCATCTAAAATCACACACAATGGCTCCTCTTATATTATCATGTATTTTCATATATTAAACTTCGTTGCACCACTGCTGCGCATTAAGAGCAACACTATTGATTATTACATTTTAAGATATTGTATTATTAGTGCCAGAAAACAAGATATTTATATAGATAGATGTCCTTTGGTAAAAAATGAAAATCTTAAATAATCAATGGGATTAAATAATCAGAGGGATTTGAACCCGCGACCCTCAGATTTCATCTGAGTATTGTTTGTGTATGTATGTATGTATGTATGTATGTATGTACGTAGGTATATAGTAGCTAAGTTCAAAAGATTTAATCTATCTAAATTTTCGTTGTTTTGTGTGTCAGCCCGCATAGCTCAGTCGGTAGAGCATCAGACTTTTAAGAACTACCGTGTTATGAAATCTGAGGGTCGCGGGTTCAAGTCCCTCTGCGGGCGACGTTTTTGTTTTGGAAATTGTTACAGAAGAAATGTCCAATTGACTTTTTGGTTTTATATTTACAGATATTTATAAGTATATTACATTTGTTATGAATCATATATCATATAAAAGCGCATTCGTCCACTCTAGTGGAGTTTTCAAATTGAACTTTTGCAAGAATTTTCTCTCCTTTTCTAGTATTATTGAGTGTGTAGGGGCGGGTAGAGATATATGATTCTACAAGAGGGTGAAGAATGGGGAGAAAGTGAGAGAGAGAGAGAGAGAGAGAAAGAGAGAGAGAGAGAGAGATCGTGTGTGTTTGTGTATCTTAAAGTAGTGTTAAAGAAAAATAGAAGGAAAGGGAGAAGAAGGAGAGAAAGAAGAAAAAATTTGCTGTTATCTTTTCAGCTGGTCAGTCTTTCAATGGTAAGTGATTATTGGCTTTTAAAAATGGCAAACCCAGCTGGTCACTCCAAGGGGAGCAAAATGTCACTTTTCAAATAATTAACTGGATTTCTTTTTTATCATTGTCTTCTGAGAGAGAGAGAGAGAGGGTGCGCGGGCGCGCGCGCATGTGTGTGTGTGTGTGTGTGTGTGTGTGTGTGTGTGTGTGTGTGTGTGTGCGTGTATGTGCGCGTGTGTGTGGGTGTCTGTGTATCTGAAAAGTGTGTCAAATGGGAAAGGGGAATGAAAGGAAGGAGGAGGAGGAAAAGAAAAAAAAATGTGTTTACATTTTTGCAACTGGTGAGGCTTTCAATCCAATGTTTGATACCTGTGCTGATATGGGTTGGAGAACCTGGATGAAAGAGTGATTTTCTTTACGTATATGTACATATGTGTAGTACTGTTTGTGTGTATGTGTGTGTGTGTGTGTGTGTGTGTGTGTTTAATACAATTTACTTTACAAATTTGGTCCTTCATCTAGTACAAATATTATAGAAATATTTTCAGTCATTTAATTTGGTGGAGAACTTTGTTATGAAGTATTTTTCCATATTTCTCCTGAAGGAGGTGTCATTCTTTGGACATTTGTAGAAGGGAAAGATCTTAAATTTTCCTTCTCCACATGTTTCTAGGTGTTTCGATGAGTAAATACCCAGATACATGTGGAGAAGGAAAATTTAAGATCTTTCCCTTCTACAAATGTCCAAAGAATGACACCTCCTTCAGGAGAAATATGGAAAAATACTTCATAACATAGTTCTCGTGTTGCAACTGAAATAACTGATGGCTATATTAAACCAGCTGCGTACTGGAGTCGATCTATTCGACTGGCCCCTCCTTGTTGGAAACCTGTCAATTGGTTATTTCTTCTGGACCAATTTCCAAAAGAAAACTCGTCGCCCCCAGAAGGATTTGAACCCGCGACCCTCAGATTTCATCTGAGTATTGTTTGTGTATGTATGTATGTATGTATGTATGTATGTATGTTTGTATGCATGTATGTATGTATATATGTATGTATGCTTGTGTGCATGTATGTACGTAGGTATATATTAGCTAAGTTCAAAAGATCTAATCTATCTAAATTTTCGTTGAATCGCATGTCGGCCCGCATAGCTCAGTCGGTAGAGCATCAGACTTTTTTAAGAACTGCCGTGTTATGAAATCTGAGGGTCGCGGGTTCAAGTCCCTCTGCGGGCGACGATTTTTCTTTTGGAAATTGTCCAAGAAGAAAATGCCCAATTGACTGATTGGTTTAATATTTGCTGGATGGTTTTCTATTTACAGATATTTATTAGTATGTTACATTTTTTATGAATCATATATCATATAAAAGCGCTTTGGTCCACTCTAGTGGAGTTTTCAAATTGAACTTTTGCAGGAATTTTGTCTCCTTTTATAGTATTATTGAGTGTGTAGGGGCGGGGAGAGATTTTAAGATACCACAAGAGGGTGAAGAATGGGGAGAAAGTGAGAGAGAGAGAGAGAGAGAGAGAGAGAGAGAGAGATCGTGTTTGTTTTTGTATCTTAAATAAGTTTTAAAGAAAAAGAGAAGGAAAGGAAGAAGAAGGAGAGAAAGAAGAAAAAAGTTGCTGATATCTTTGCAGCTGGTCAGTCTTTCAATGGTAAGTGATTACTGGCTTTTAGAAATGGCAAACCCAGTTGGTCACTCCAATGGGGAGCCAAATGTCACTTTTCAAAAAATTGTCTTGATTTCTTTTTTTATCATTGTCTTGTGTGAGAGAGAGAGAGTGTGGTGTGTGTGTGTGTGTGTGTGTGTGTGTGTGTGTGTGTGTGTGTGTGTGTGTGTGTGTGTGTGTGCGTGTGTGTGGGTGTCTGTGTATCTGAAAGGAAGTGTCAAATGGGAAAGGGAATGAAAGGAAGGAGGAGGAGGAGGGAAAGAAGAAAAAATGTGTTTACATTTTTGCAACTGGTGAGTCTTTCAATCCAATGTTTGATACCTGTGCTGATATGGGTTGGAGAATCTGGATGAAAGAGTGTTTTTATTTATTTATATGTACATATGTGTAGTACTGTTTGTGTGCATATGTGTGTGTGTGTGTGTGTGTGTGTTTAATACAATTTACTTTACAAATTTGGTCCTTCATCTAGTACAAAATATTATAGAAACATTTTTAGCCATTTAATTTGGTGTAGAACTTTGTTATGAAGTATTTTTCCATATTTCTCCTGAAGGAGGTGTCATTCTTTGGACATTTGTAGAAGGGAAAGATCTTAAATTTTCCTTCTCCACATGTTTCTAGGTGTTTCACTGAGTAAATACCCAGATACATGTGGAAAGGAAAATTTAAGATCTTTTCCTTCTACAAATGTCCAAAGAGTGACACCTCCTTCAGGAGAAATATGGAAAAATACTTCATAACATAGTTCTCGTGATGCAACTGAAACAGATGAGACTATGTTATACCCATTTCTTTATTACCCACAATGGGCTAAACACCTGCGCACTGGGGTCGATCTATTCGACTGGCCCCCTCTACAGAAATGTCGGGCCTTGTGCCTCGAGTAGAAATGTAACCATTGCAATGTAACCATTGCAAGTAGTATTGTATGTATGTATGTTTGTATATATGTACGTATGTATATAGTAGATAGGTTCAAAAGATTTAATCTATCTAACTTTTCGCTGAAACGCTTGACAGCCCGTATAGCTCAGTCGGTAGAGGATCAGACTTTTAAGAACTTTAGATTGATGAAATCTGAGGGACGCAGGTTAAGTCCCTCTGCGGGCGACGACTTCTCTTTTCGAAAATGACCTTGAAGAAATACCCAATTAACTGTTTTCAGATGTGAGAACTTAAAATTCTTGAATTGAATTCATTAGGTGTGGAAACAAGTGTAAGCAGGTATTCGAATTTCTTTCAATAAAACATTCTGTACATCATTTTTTTCTATCATCTTTCTATCTATATTATACCACCTGCGCACTGGGGTCGAACTATTCGACTGGCCCCTCCACAAAAATGTCGGGCCTTGTGCCTAGAGTAGAAAAGATTATAATTGAAAGTGAGTAGTGTATATACATTTTGAATGACCAATATGACTTTACCAGGATGGCACTTGATGAGTGAACGAATTGCTATATTAAATACCAGTAGTTAATGTGAAGGAATTATTAGTAATCACTACGGTGTGACATAAGATATCAGATGACAGCTCTATGCAACAATCGTTTCAGTTAACAAGGAATGTCTAGCTAAGTCCATAATATTTCAGTTGCCTAAAAGTTAAACTGGACGAGAGGAAGCCCGCATAGCTCAGTCGGTAGAGCATCAGACTTTTAAGAACTGTCGTGTTATGAAATCTGAGGGTCGAGGGTTCAAGTCCCTCTGCGGGTGACATATTATTTTCTTGCAATACCATTTTTTTTTTCTCGTAGTCGAACACATTTTCACCCGGCAACTGTTACAATTGCTTTCCCTTTTTGCTCAATCCTTTCTTGCTGCCCATCACGTTTTCCAGCTTGGCTATGTCCTTCCGGTCTTTCGAAATATTTTTACGCTCTTCTATTTCCCTTAGCATTCAGTCTTTTGCTCTTTTATTCCTACCACGCTATGTCATCATCTTCGGCCACAGTCTAATTACTGAAACAAGTAAAATTTAATCATTGTCACAAGTAAATTAACTGACGGTCCTGGTAATTCTGTGAAGCATGAGTATAGATCTCTGACTACAGTTTTCATCTATAAAGAAACATACATTTACATGGTACTAGATCCATTTCAGCCATCTAAAATCACACACAATGGCTCCTCTTATATTATCATGTATTTTCATATATTAAACTTCGTTGCACCACTGCTGCGCATTAAGAGCAACACTATTGATTATTACATTTTAAGATATTGTAATATTAGTGCCAGAAAACAAGATATTTATATAGATAGATGTCCTTTGGTAAAAAATGAAAATCTTAAATAATCAATGGGATTAAATAATCAGAGGGATTTGAACCCGCGACCCTCAGATTTCATCTGAGTATTGTTTGTGTGTGTATGTATGTATGTATGTATGTATGTATGTATGTATGTATGTATGTATGTATGTACGTATGTATATATTAGCTAAGTTCAAAAGATTTAATCTATCTAAATTTTCGTTGTTTTGTGTGTCAGCCAGCATAGCTCAGTCGGTAGAGCATCAGACTTTTAAGAACTACCGTGTTATGAAATCTGAGGGTCGCGGGTTCAAGTCCCTCTGCGGGCGACGTTTTTTCTTTTGGAAATTGTTGCAGAAGAAATTTCCAATTGACTGGTTGGTTTTATATTTACAGATATTTATAAGTATGTTACATTTGTTATGAATCATATATCATATAAAAGCGCATTCGTCCACTCTAGTGGAGTTTTCAAATTGAACTTTTGCAAGAATTTTGTCTCCATTTCTAGTATTATTGAGTGTGTAGGGGCGGGTAGAGATATGTGATTCTACAAGAGGGTGAAGAATGTGGAGAAAGTGAGAGAGAGAGAGAGAGAGAGAGAGTGAGAGAGAGAGATCGTGTGTGTTTTTGTATCTTAAAGTAGTGTTAAAGAAAAATAGAAGGAAAGGGAGAAGAAGGAGAGAAAGAAGAAAAAATTTGCTGATATCTTTGCAGCTGGTCAGTCTTTCAATGGTAAGTGATTATTGGCTTTTAAAAATGGCAAACCCAGCTGGTCACTCCAAGGGGAGCAAAATGTCACTTTTCAAATAATTATCTGGATTTCTTTTTTATCATTGTCTTCTGAGAGGAGAGAGAGAGGGTGCGCGCGCGCGCGCGTGTGTGTGTGTGCGTGTGTGTGTGTGTGTGTGTGTGTGTGTGTGTGTGTGTGTGCGTGTATGTGCGCGTGTGTGTGGGTGTCTGTGTATCTGAAAAGTGTGTCAAATGGGAAAGGGGAATGAAAGGAAGGAGGAGGAGGGAAAGAAAAAAAAATGTGTTTACATTTTTGCAACTGGTGAGGCTTTCAATCCAATGGTTGATACCTGTGCTGATATGGGTTGGGGAACCTGGATGAAAGAGTGATTTTCTTTATGTATATGTACATATGTGTAGTACTGTTTGTGTGTATGTGTGTGTGTGTGTGTGTGTGTGTGTGTGTGTGTGTGTGTGTGTGTGTGTGTTTAATACAATTTACTTTACAAAATTGGTCCTTCATCTAGTACAAATTATTATAGAAATATTTTCACCCATTTAATTTGGTGGAGAACTTTGTTACGAAGTATTGTTCCATATTTCTCCTAAAGGAGGTGTCATTCTTTGGACATTTGTAGAAGGGAAAGATCTTAAATTTTCATTCTCCACATGTTTCTTGGTGTTTCGCTGAGTAAATACCCAGATACATGTGGAGAAGGAAAATTTAAGATCTTTCCCTTCTACAAATGTCCAAAGAATGACACCTCCTTCAGGAGAAATATGGAAAAATTCTTCATAACATAGTTCTCGTGTTGCAACTGAAATAACTGATGGCTATATTAAACCACCTGCGTACTGGAGTCGATCTATTCGACTGGCCCCCTCCTTGTTTGAAACCTGTCAATTGGTTATTTCTTCTGGACCAATTTCCAAAAGAAATCTCGTTGCCCCCAGAAGAATTTGAACCCGCGACCCTCAGATTTCATCTGAGTATTGTTTGTGTATGTATGTATGTATGTATGTATGTATGTATGTATGTATGTATGTATGAATGTATGTATGTATATATGTATGTATGCTTGTGTGTATGTATGTACGTTGGTATATATTAGCTAAGTTCAAAAGATTTAATCTATCTAAATGTTGGTTGAATCGCATGTCGGCCCGCATAGCTCAGTCGGTAGAGCATCAGACTTTTAAGAACTGTCGTGTTATGAAATCTGAGGGTCGCGGGTTCAAGTCCCTCTGCGGGCGACGATTTTTCTTTTGGAAATTGTTGCAGAAGAAATGCCCAATTGACTGGTTGGTTTTATATTTGCTGGATGGTTTTATATTTACAGATATTTATTAGTATGTTACATTTTTTATGAATCATATATCATATAAAAGCGCTTTGGTCCACTCTAGTGGAGTTTTCAAATTGAACTTTTGCAGGAATTTTGTCTCCTTTTATAGTATTATTGAGTGTGTAGGGGCGGGGAGAGATTTTAAGATACTACAAGAGGGTGAAGAATGGGGAGAAAGTGAGAGAGAGAGAGAGAGAGAGAGAGAGAGAGAGAGAGAGATCGTGTGTGTTTTTGTATCTTAGAGAAGTTTTAAAGAAAAAGAGAAGGAAAGGAAGAAGAAGGAGAGAAAGAAGAAAAAAATTTGCTGATATCTTTGCAGCTGGTCAGTCTTTCAATGGTAAGTGATTATTGGCTTTTAGAAATGGCAAACCCAGCTGGTCACTCCAAGGGGAGCAAAATGTCACTTTTCAAAAAATTGTCTGGATTTCTTTTTTTATCATTGTCTTGTGTGAGAGAGAGAGAGAGAGTGTGTGTGTGTGTGTGTGTGTGTGTGTGTGTGTGTGTGTGTGTGTGTGTGTGTGCGTGTGTGGGTGTCTGTGTATCTGAAAGGTGTGTCAAATGGGAAAGGGAATGAAAGGAAGGAGGAGGAGGAGGGAAAGAAGAAAAAAATGTGTTTACATTTTTGCAACTGGTGAGTCTTTCAATCCAATGTTTGATACCTGTGCTGATATGGGTTGGAGAATCTGGATGAAAGAGTGTTTTTATTTATTTATATGTACATATGTGTAGTACTGTTTGTGTGCATGTGTGTGTGTGTGTGTGTGTGTGTGTGTTTAATACAACTTACTTTACAAATTTCGTCCTTCATCTAGTACAAAATATTATAGAAATATTTTCACCCATTCAATTTGGTGGAGAACTTTGTTATGAAGTATTGTTCCATATTTCTCCTGAAGGAGGTGTCATTCTTTGGACATTTGTAGAAGGGAAAGATCTTAAATTTTCCTTCTCCACATGTTTCTAGGTGTTTCACTGAGTAAATACCCAGATACATGTGGAGAAGGAAAATTTAAGATCTTTCCCTTCTACAAATGTCCAAAAAATGACACCTCCTTCAGGAGAAATATGGAAAAATACTTCATAACATAGTTTTCGTGATGCAACTGAAACAGATGAGGGCTATATTATACCTATTTCTTTATTACCCACAAGGGGCTAAACACAGGCATAGGTACAGTGCTATATTATACCACCTGCGCTCTGGGGTCGATCTATTCGAGTGGCACCCTCCACAAAAATGTCGGGCCTTGTGCCTAGAGTAGAAAAGATTATAATTGAAAGAGAATAGTGTATATACATTTTGAATGATCAATATGACTTTACCAGGATGGGACTTGATGAATGAACGAATTACTATATTAAATATCAGTAGTAAATTTGAAGGAGTTATTAGAAACCACTAAGGGGTAACATAAGATATCAGATGACAGCTTTATACAACAATCGTTTCCTTTAACAAGGAATGTGTAGCTAAGTCCATTATATTTCATTTGTCTAAAAGTTAAATCTAGCGGTTGAAGCCCGCATAGCTCAGTCGGTAGAGCATCAGACTTTTAAGAACTGTCGAGTTATGAAATCTGAGGGTCGCGGGTTCAAGACCCTCTGCAGGCGACGTAGTTTCTTTTGGAAGTTGTCCATGAAGAAATATCCAATTAACTGGTTTCAAAGATTGGAATTTACATTTCCATATTTCAATTGATTAGGTGTGGAAACAGCTGTATGCAGGAATTTCTCTGCATGAATTTAAATTTCTATGAATAATCAACTTCTGTACGTCATTTTTTTCTTTTTTCTTCTTTTTCTCATATATATACATATATATATATATATATATATATATATATATATATATATATATATATATATATACATTTATATAATTAAGGGCTTAGTAAAATAATTTACTTTGCCACATACTGAAATTTTTAGAAATAGCAGCCAAAAAAAATTTTTGTTTAGCCATTTCTACTACTTTAAGAAGAATCTCCCTGAAAGTGCTTACTCAAAAATAACTCACGTAGACATGGAGGGAAAACAACAAAATATCACAAGTACAAAGATTATTTGAGAACGTTCAACGTTTCTAGATTAGCCGAATTAAAACTCGACATTTCTTTCGTCAGCTCAACATTTCTTGTTTGGATTTGAAAGCACTAAAAATAATGAACATATTCATCCGACATGAATCACCTCAGACGAACACCTCCAAACTGATAGTGCCAGCGAATTCAAACAGTGCAAGTAAAGAATCTATGTACCTTCCCCTCCCATCCACGTGAAATATTTTGAATACGCCTTGAATGGTTTTTACATACTGAGAAATACTTGGTGAAATTAATTAATAACTAATTGATTTTACCCTTAATTATTGATATATATATATATATATATATATATATATATATATAGCAATAATAATTCTCTAAATGAGATATAGACAGTAACTGCTCCATAACATAAGGGACTAAAGCCATCTGAATATGGCTAGGGACAGGGCAGGGTGGTGGGGGTGTTACTGTTGCATTTAGCCCCAGGCGAACATCAACGTCGCCAGATAGGCTTGACACCATCACGGCGTCCTCTATCCTGCAAAGGGAGATACACGTGCGTGTGTGTGTGTGTTGTAGTAGTAGTAGTCGTAGTAGTAGTAGTAGTAGTAAAACAAATAGTCAATCGTACAGTATTCTATATTTGCAAAACTGAATAGAAAAATGTTCTGATAATTTTTCCACTTTAACATTAGATGTTTATAAATTATTAGGTGTTTTCAAGATAATTTGAGAGATACAAAGTTCGATTCTCCGTTGTGGCTTTACGATGACCTTTTTGTGAAGATGCATGGCTCAGTGGTTAGAACATTGGGCTTACAATCGTGATGTTGTAAGTTCGATTCCTAGACCGGACTATGAGTTGTGTTTCTGAGCAAGACACTTCATTTCATATTGCTCCAGTTCACTTAGCAGTAGAAATAATTTGCGACATTACTGTTGCCAAACTGAATCGGCCTTTGTCGTTTTCTTGGACAACATCAGCGTTGTGGAAAGGACTGACTGGTATTCGACAAACAACCTTGCCCGGACTTGTGACTCGGAGAGGAACTTTCTTGGTCATTCGTGACCGAAGGGAATTTTTAAGACTCAGTGTAACTTTGTCAATGTCGGGCCTTGTGCCTAGAGTAGAAAGGATTATAATTGAAAGAGAGTAGTGTATATACATTTTGAATGACCAATATGACTTTACCAGGATGGGACTTGATGAGTGAACGAATTACTATATTAAATATCAGCAGTAAATGTGAAGGAATTATTAGTAATCACTACGGGGTGACGTAAGATATCAGATGACAGCTCTATGCAACAATCGTTTCAGTTAACAAGGAATGTGTAGCTGAGTCCAAAATATTTCATTTGTCTAAAAGTTAAAGCGGAAGGTCGGAAGCCTGCATAGCTCAGTCGGTAGAGCATCAGACTTTTAATGAAAGGAAGCAGTTAAGTTATCTGAGGGTCGGGGGTTCGAGTCCCTCTGCGGGCAACAAAACTTTTGCTCTGATATGCATTTTCTTCTAGCTGCCTGGCATTTTCATCGTTGTAAGGTTATTATGGGTATTATATATATATATATATATATATATATATATATAATAGAAACTATAGGGGATAGCTAATATGAACTTTAATTACATATTCTACACTTAATTTAAACTTGTCTAAAAAGGATATCAGATATACAGATGTACAGAAAGGAGTGAGTGAATATATATATATATATAACGGGAAACTTTATGAAAATAAACAAAAGACGAAGGCAGGTGGAGTACAAACAAACAATTGTATTAGTATGGCGCTCAGGAATATAAATAAAACAAGTCTTTTACGTTTCGAGCCTACGCTCTTCAACAGAAAGATACACAGAAAAGAAACACGGAGAGAAACAAGGAGAGAAAAAAATGCGTGCAGAAGCTAGCGATTCAACATGGCGATACATATATATATATATATATATATATATATATATATATATATATATATATATATATATACGCACGCACACACAGTCCTTGTTGTATCTCTGAGGGCCATTATGCCAACACACGAGTTCATATTGAGAACCTTGCAAACCAAATACAAAAACGGAATAATTAGTTCACAGATGAGATCCAGAGATTCTCAGTATAGAAGACACTTGGTGCTCAAAAGATTCAAACGTAGATTCCGATGTCTTTACACAGGATCGATTCCACTGGGTGAAGAATGGCTATGAGAGGGATCAAGTTGAACGGATATAGAGGCAAATATGCGGATAAACAAATTAAATATATGAAATATAATAGTTTCGGTATTAAATACAAAATATGTATACATGCATAACGAGAGAAGGCAAAAGGTGGGGGCTCTCAGACGATGAATATTTAAGTATAAATATATAAATATTTATATTAATAGACCCAACTTAGAAAGTGTGTGTGGTGTATATACAGGGTGCGGTGAATAAACTGTCGTCTAAATTACGCAAACATGAAAATAACGCTTATATTTCATTTTAACAAATATATTTACCAAAAATTACATAAAAATATCTGGAAATACTAAAGAGTAAATTTATTCAATAAAATCGCCATTAATTTCAACCATAGTCTCCAGACGACTTCGGAATCTCCTGCAACTCTTCTAGACTGTCTCCTTGTTTAAGTGGGTGAATGCTGCCATTATTCTTGCCTTCAGTTCATCTTTGGTGTTACAAGGAGTTTTGTTGGTCTCTCGCTCAACTGCGCCCCACACATAATAATCAAGTGAGGTATTGTCTGAGGAGCTAAGTGGCCAGATGTTAGGGTTGATGTTGTCACAGAAATTATCTGACAATCGTGGCCAGAGTCAAATGACTGAAACAAGTAAAAGAATAACAGTAAAAGAATATATATATGCAAGACTGAAGATGAAAGAAAAAGGTCGGTCATTCCTCCAAAATCCTTGAAACAATTACGATTTCTGATGAACATTTGATAAAGCAATACACGCCTTCTCCTATCAAATACTGTCTACAAATTCTTTCTGTATATAGGCTTATAAACAATTATGATTTCTGATGAACTTAATTAGGAACTTATTTTACTGCCTATTTTGAGCACATTTATGTAAACTGTTTGAATGCAAAGTCTCTCTTAACATTTTCTTATCGTTGTCAATGACTCTATCACTGTATTTTAATACATGTATATTAATTGATTTTTAACATCACAAAGGCTACACAAAGTCTTGCAGTTTACTTTTGAAAATCTTTTTTTAAAAAAAGCGAAACCGATCTAGTCAATAAACATTTTAAAAGACCTCTGTATTTTCAAATCCTCTTCCCTACGTGACCGCGTGTGTACCGTTGGCAATTTTTTTCCTCTGTCTTCCCTTCTCTGGATCTTTCCTTCTCCTATGTTTCCGACGAAGAGCTCCGCTCGAAACGTTAAACCCTCCTTCTTTCCTTCTTTCCTGAGCGTTCAATGATACCATATTTGTTCCACGTCCTCGCGTTGTTGTGTTTTTTTTTGTGCTTTCATGTTTGGATTAACCATATATATATATATATATATATATATATATAATGATGATGATAATGTCGCGTGTTTGTTGGCTGGTTTGAGGCGATGACTGGTTGAGTTGATGAATGAAAATGTGTATCTTGGCTGCGTGAAAAAGTAACTGAACGACAACCGCGAACATTTAACACAAGCGTTTATTATCGTACACAGAGTCCAGTAGCGTTGGTATTTTACAAATGACAACACCAATATTTACATACTGGGAGAGATATACTGCTTGGAGTTTGCTTCAAACTTACTGCAGTAACATGTGGCTAGCCCAACATAACTAGTAACAAGTGTCCTACATTCGTGGCGACGGAAATTCCAGTCGTCTATCTGCTATCTGTCTTAATTGTCTTCTTGAGTCTCGTCTAGCTGTGGTCAGAGTGGAAACACATCGCGCAGCTGCCTCAACATCCTGCAATTACTGACAAAAGCGGCTTTTTTATAAGGCGCAAGAAGAAGATTAAGATCTTTTCTGTTGGCTGCCACTTTTCAATTTCTTCAATTTTTGTTCCACTTGATTTAATATTTGATGTACTAGGGTAGTTTTGTATGGTAATCATTGACAAGAAATTCATTTTCGCCATAAACCAATAGATAAAGAATTAATAGCTTTTAAAGTTTGCAAATTTTGGATAACATACACGTGCCTGTTTCCAATTTGTTACCAAGCTGCTTACTTACGTGGTCATTTTTCGCCTATTAAATGCTTAAAATACTTGAGGTATGAGGTGGCTGTGAGATGTGCTAAAAATAATAGCTAAATAGGCTTTAAATCACTTTTCATAATCGTATGAATTCTCGTGTGTAGAATACAAATCCGTAAAAATTTTTTGAAAATTCCTAAAATAAAAAAAGTCATGAGGGGTTATATGGCGTGCGTGAAGCAGAATTCCGCCAATATTTCATTTAATGAGTGCAGTCCGCACGAAAGGACAGCTTCCAAATCCTGCTTTCTGACTAGATAAAAATTATCAAACCGCTGTAACTTTAAAAAATAAAATTCTGGAAAAAGTGAATTAGTCCCTGAGTTTCAGCGTGGAAAATTACATGAATACACCAAATCTTAAAAGTTTTACAGGTGCAGCCAAACAGAAAAAAATCCGAAGACTCTAGAAGATTGAATCGCGCGATAGCCTGACGCTGATTGGTGGCTTAAAATACCGATCACGTGAAACTATTGTGATTCTGTCTTGATGTATGATTCGTTACCTAGCGGTTTGGTTTCAACTCACACCTACATTAATATTTATTATCACAGTAATCTAAAAGAATAGGCACAGA
>NC_043002.1:34919246-34949246 GCF_006345805.1 Octopus sinensis | reverse complement strand
ATCTTGCATTCATGGTCGTGCAGTTGATATTCTGAACATTTAGAATGACATTAATATGTATTTCCTTTTAAAACATTTTCGAATATGACTTGAGACAGAAGAATCAAGTGACTCTTCAATGGCGGAAACAGTTAGATGTAATATAAAAGATGTAAGCGACAAGCTAACAGGATCGTTCTCATTGCAGGGCAGTGTTTAGTAGCATTTCGTCCGTCCTCACGTTCTGAGTTCAAATTCCGCCGAGCTCGGTTTTGACTTTTATCCTTTCAGGGTCGATAAAATAAGTACAAGTTGAGACTTATCCCCTGCCCCGAAATTGCTGATCTTGTGCTAAAATTTGAAACCGACATAGAAAGCATAAGTACAGAAATTTGGTGAGAGAGCTTTAGGTGGCTAAGATTACAGTACGTGACTGATACATTTTTGTTGACACTTGAAGAATGATCGAAATATGTTTACTGCGATAGGATTTGAACTCATTATATGAAGAATCGGGTGTTTTATATTATGTGCTAACTCTTTTATATTATGTGCTAACGCCCAAACGTAGAGGAATAAAATTATTTCATTTTTGTTTTTCTTTTTTCACAAGACCAGTAATTTGAAAAGAGGGACATAAAGGCAATAATCTACTGCTTTCAGTAATCTACCCGTGTGTGTGTGTGTGTATGTGTGCGTGCGTGTCCACAGCATCGCTTGACAACCGATGCTGGTGTGTTTACGTCCCCGTAACTTTGCGGTTTGACAAAAGAGGCCGAAAGAATAAGTACTAGGCTTACAAAGAATAAGTCCTGGAGTCGATTTGTTCCACTAAAGGCGGGGCTCCAGCATAGTCGCAGTCAAATAAAAGACCAAAGGAATAAAAGAAATATCGATTATATCAGTTGGTACTTATTTTACCGATCCTCAAAAGGATGACAGGCAAAGACGACCTCAGCAGCATTTGAAAACAACCTAAAAGCTAAAGAAATGCCCGGAGTGATATATAATGCGTGTTCCCCCCCCCCCATCTATTACTATATCTTGATACTGTTTCTGAGGACATTGAAAATAGTTTTGATATAAAAGTCTTTATCAAAGATTTTCAGAACACACACAAGACGTATAAAATGGTGAGGTAACATTTTGTGTGCTGTGACGGTTTCGTGGGAGCTACTGTTGTTTTGGTGTGGGGTTATTCTTCAACAAGAGGCAATGTGTCACATATGGGACATCAAGATACTAAAATACCATAATTTGTTTGTGAATTACATCTTTAACTCATGGCATTCAAGAGATGAGCCACTGACAGTCATTGATATCTAAAGTATCAGGTGATACTTGAGAGTGTACTTGGCTGTTCCAGTATCTCTGCCTCGCCATCATTCGCTGTAATGCCACAAAGATTTGTGATGTGATACCTCAAAACGCTTGAAAGATTAACTACAGTATTTTCTCTTGTTATATTCTTAGTATATAATTAAAGATGAAAGGAAGGGTCTATAAGAGTTGTGTGAGAGCTGAAATGCTGTATGGGAGTGAGACATGGTGTCTGAGGGTGAGAGAGATGGTAATTTTGAGAAGGACTGAGAGAGCAATGGTGAGAGAAATGTGTGGGGTGAAGCTGTTTGATTAGAGGACTGAGGATTTGATGGGGATGATGGGGTTGGAGGAATCGGTGGAATGGTTGGCAAGGGTGAATGGAGTGAGGTAGTATGGGCATGTGTTGAAGAGGGATGAAGAGCATATTCTGAGGAGGGTGACCGGGTTTGAGGTAAATGGAGCACGAAAGCAAGGTAGACCAAGGAAAAGGTGAAGGAGGAGGAGATTGGGAGGGTTGGTTTGAAAAACGAGGATGCCCAAAACCAGGCAAGATGGTGAGATGGTGTGGAGGCGGTTGCTATGGCATTGAGGTAGATCCGACCACCCCTGTTAGCGGGGACAAAACCCGGATTTAAAACACTGGATGATAATGATGGGAATAATTGAAAGAGTCAAGTATGCATGCTTTTTTTTTTATTATTATTTTGTAATTTATTGTCCATTAAAATGAATTCTCAAGCAGTTTATAATTAATTAATTCTCTAGCAGTTTATAAATAATTAATTATGAATTCTCTAGCAGTATATAATTAATTGTTAAAAATGAAGCATTACATTTGCTCTGATATCTAGCACACTTAACATGTTATTTCTGACCAGAGAGTCTACTACTAATAATAATTAATTGTAACAAAGGCACAGAAAAGAAATTTGGAGGTAGGAAACAATCAATTATAATGAATCAATAATAAGTTGACCTCAGAGAGGATTTGAACTCAGAATGTAAAGAGCCTCTACAAATACCACAGGGCATTTTGTCTGATACTCTAATGATTCTGCCAATCCAACACTCTTAGGCTTCTAATAATAATTTCTAACTCAGGCACAAGGCCAGAAATTATATCACTCCTAGTACTTTATTTTATTAATACGCCAAAATAATAAACACTGTGGTGAGAACCCAGCTGAAATTTGAACCATAGTTCATAGCATGATATATTTCCATAAAAGGAAAAGAGACATCATAAAATGTCCTAATGCCAATTGGAATATAGTCTGGCCAATCAACACTGCTGACTTATTTATGACTAAAGTGGCAACTTAAGAGGAAGCAAGCAAATTTTCCCATCAAACAGATTCTAGAATGTTCTGTGCTGATAGTTACTTAAAGGCAAGCTATTTCAACTTAAAGCTACTTCAAGATTTTCACAAATCAGTTGTTTATCTTATCTGGTAGTCTCTCAACTCACTTATCTTTCTCTCCTATTTACAGACATTCATTAGCTGTGTCAATCAATAAATACTCATTATATGCAATGATTTATATGCCCTGTACCCCTTACACAAAATTAATTAATTTATTGAATGTGCATATGTATTGTACGTTTAATTTGTTGAATGTACAAATAAAGTGGTCATAAATATAATACCTGGAAACTCAAATGAATCATAGAATAGTTATTGTCAACACATGCATATTTGATACAAGAACAGTAAAAGCAGATAGGACTAACAACCACACACATGACTAAGTTGACCAATCTCTGACCAGGTTACAATTGTACAATGAGAAAATTAAAAAATGAATTTAATAGTTATCGAATTAGTTGCTAAAGTGTCTCTTCATTTTATATTTTTTAAATGGTAAACTGGATGTTCCAAGATGTAACTTCTTCAGTTTCAACAAGCATCTGATATGAGGTCACTTATTAGGCAAAGGGAATTCATTAATATTATTTCACTCATGCACATTAGCAGTAAACATTTGGTGAAGTATGCTTACTTCATTTCTTCCTAGTCATCACAAATGGCCCTCATCTGACACTTTGTACACAAGCATCATAAATTTGCTCTTTACTCAAAGAAAAAACTCTTTTATTACCAGCAGAGGTAAAATTCCCTCATAATTTTCCAACCAGTTTTCAATCTGGCTACTATGCTTTTAAAGCATAAAACTCCAATAGTAATTAGGTCATCTACCAAACAAAAGCTTTCAAGCACTTCTAAGTAGTGTTCTGGATATTTGATATAATCTATTTGCCATGAGCACTTACAGTTTAGTATCTTTGTGTGCCTGTTGCATATGAGGTTTACCACCTCTGTTATTCTGCATGCGGTTCTACATCTCATACATTCACATCTACACTGGATATACGACATGTAATTTGTACTCACTCCTTTTCTACTTATCAAGCATAATCATTTCCTTGTTGATGATAAAAGCCTATTTTCTTTCTTTCCTATTTACAACATCTTATATATCTATATATATCATCATCATCATCATCATTATTTAATGTGTGCCTTCCACGCTGGGATGGGATGGACGGTTTGACAGGAGCTGTCCAGGAAGAAGGCTACACCAGGCTTCTGCATCTGTTTTGGCATGGTTTTTACAGCTCAATACCCTTCCTAACACCAACCACTCCATAAAGTGGACTGAGTGCTTTTTGCATAGCACCAGCACAGGTGAGGTCAATTTTGGCATGGTATTTACAGCTGGATGCCCTTCCAAATGCCAACCACTTCACAGTGTGGACTGAATGCTTTTTACGTGGCATCAGCATCAGCAGGGTCACCAAATAACTTGCTAGACAAGGAATTTTTGAGAGGGAAGCAGGCAATGGAGGAGGTGATCTTGTGTCAGATGATGAAAGCTTAGAGTGTGAGAGAGAGAGAGAGAGACACAGAGTAGCAGAAACAGGTGTCTTGCTATAGAGGAGGTAAATGGTTACTCAGCTAGAGAGAGAGAGAGAGAAAGAGGAAGAGTGAGAGAAAGAGAAAGAGAGAGAGGGAAAGAAAGGTAACAAGATAGAGGACAGAAACAGATGTGCTGCTGTAAAGGGGATACTTGGTTGCCTAGCCAGTGGGAAGAGCAAGGGAGAGAGAGAGAGAGTGTGTGTTTGCGTGTGTGTGTGTGTGTGAGTATTTATATGATGGAATACAATTACTATTACATGAGGCTAAACGTTCTCAACCAATGGCTTACAGTGAACTGCTTACCCCTGAACTACTGACAGTTCTTTATTTCATAACAATGATTCAGTCAACTTTTAGTCACTTGGGGGTGGTTGGAATCCTTCCACAACAATATATATATATATATACACACAAACACACACTATATATAAACTATATATATATATATATATATATATATAAAAACAACACACATATATGTGAGCGTGTTTGTGTGATGATTGATGTAGTGTGTCTCAAGTAGTAATATTTAATTGGCATCCAGCTGTAGAAACATTGCCAAATTAGACTGGAGCCTGGTGCAGCCTTCTGGCTTCCCAGAACCCCGGTCGAACCGTCCAACCCATGCTAGCATGGAGAACGGACGTTAAACGACGATGATGATGATGATGATGATGATGACATTCCACTTGCAAGCAATCCTCTCTGTAGTTAAACTAGGAAGCAACAAAGTGTTGCAGACAGCTTCTCTCTCATCAAGACTTCTGCCAGACCACCACAGCCAAAATCAGTAATTGGGTGCTTACAACTCCAGGCTAATTTGCCAAGTTGATTGCTTTTTTTTTGCTTCATTTTTAGTATTGGGCTTCTGTAATTTTTAGCAGTTTGGTCCATTAGGCTAAGATACAAGTTTCTTCAGTGCAAGGTGGTTGTTCAGAAGCTGTAACTTTTACACTTTGAGGAATTAGGTTGCAAACTGCATTCTTAGTTAGCATGGTCATATTGCTTCAGTGTTAGCAAACATATATTCTAATGGAATAGATTGTCAATTGCAAATGGTATCTATTTAAATGTATAAAAACTTAAAAATTGCTTACGTAAATATATTGTGTATGTGGCCATGTGTTAAGAAGTTTACTTCTGACCCAGTGGTTCCAGGTTCAGTACCACAGTGTGACATCTTGGGCAAATGTCTTCTACTAGAGCCCCAGGTCAACCAAAGTCTTGTGACAAGATTTGGTAGACAGAAACTGAAAGCAGCTTGTAGTGCGTATATATATATATATATATATATATATATATATATATATATATAACCACAGATTTACAGTATAAAATGGTGATGGATACATGGAATTCTTTACTAACCTAAACAATATTTTAGCTTAGTGTCCTAACAGGTATTGATGGTGGTGGTGTCAGAAGTCTGAATGGTGTGTATATGGCAGTTGTGATGGCAATGGTGGTGGTACTGGTGATGGTGATGGTTGAAAGCAACAGTGAGAGAAAGAAAGAGTTTAGACAGAAAAAAATTGTACTGACCCCGAATGGGAAGACAAAAGAATGCTGTTTATCATGCAGCTGTGCAATAAGTTCCAAGTCGACAAATTATATCATTGTTTTGATGAAAATTGTTCAAAGCTTGAAAAATATTGGTCAAGTTTAATAAAATTTAATAAGCACTCAATGCATGAAGTGTCATTGTTGGGTCTAAGGCCCAATGAAGAGCGCTCCACAGGAGCTAGCTTAAAAACCATCCGATAGGGTAGCTTTTAAGCTAGTGTGTGTTACATATATTGTATCATACCTTGGTACTGTGTGGATTGAGATCCTTGTTGACAGGCCCCTGATATTAAATAAAGTGTTAAAACTCACAATATGCAAATTAGTACCCCCAGTTTTCTGTAGCTACTGTAATTGTTGAGTATATAAAGAAATTGGCTGCTTGCTTCTCTAGGATTGGCCAAAGTGATGCAAACATTTTTGATGATATTCTATGATTATGGTTGTTCATAATTTTTTTTCCAATTTACTGAAAAATAGCTAAATAAGCTATGTTTATATATGTACTATATAGGTTATATATATATATGTTTATTTTAATATATATGTAATCGTTACCAAAGTCGCCTTACTGGCACCTGTGCTGGTGGCATGTGTAAAAGGATTCGAGCGAGGTCATTGCCAGTATCGCCTGACTGGCCCCTGCCAGAGCAGCCAACTGGCTTCTGTGCCAGTGGCACGTAAAAGGGCACCATTCGAGCGTGATCGTTACCAAAGTCGCTTTACTGGCACCTGTGCTGGTGGCATGTGTAAAAAGATTCAAGCGAGGTCATTGCCAGTACCGCCTGACTGGCCCCCGTGCCAGTGGCACATAAAAAGCACCCACTACACTCTCGGATGGTTGGTGTTAGGAAGGGCATCCAGCTGTAGAAACTCTGCCAAATCAAGATTGGAGCCTGATGCTAGCTTGGAAAGCGGATGTTAAACAATGATGATGATGATGATGATGATGATGATGATACACACAGACACTCTCTCTCACACATACCTAGAATAAACTTCTGTATAGTTTTGCCAATAAAATTTCACACAAAGGGACAAGTCAATGTGAGGCTATACAGAGGACACTTGCCCACTGCATTCTGCAGTGGGGTGAATCAGAGATTATATGGTTAGAAAGAAAATTGCTTAACTACACAGTCATGCCAGTGCTTCAACAAGCATACAAAATAAGCAACAAACTATTGATGACACTGATTCCAAAATTATGCCAGTGAGAATGTCTCAGAAATGAACTCCATGAGGTGGAGTGGCTGCCGCAGTATCACAGGCCATTCTCTATGGCAACGCTATTGTGGTCATTTGTTCTGGGGATTGTGGCCCATCACTCCCTCCCCTCTATCTTCTGCTTTACCCCCTCGTTTTTTTTCTTTCTTTTTTTCTGTTTTTTTGTATAATTATAACATTTTAAATGTTCTAATTTAAAATGTGAGCTGTCGTATAACTGACTGTAGAAATAAAGCTTTTTTCTGATTAATTACACCAGTTATATTTACGAGGGGCGTTCAATAAGTAATGCCCCTGACCCACTTCCCATAGCAGTAGAGCAACGAAACTTGGCACAGTTATTAGTCTTTTTCTACATAGGAACCACCCAGAGTTACGCATTTCTCCCATTGTTTGATGCAGCTCTGGAGACCGTTTTTGTAGAAGACCCCAGCTTGGTCCTCCAACCTGAACGTGACTTCAGAAATCAAGGCTGCATCATCTGGGAAACGCTTTCCTTTCAAAAACAACTTCATGACTGGGAAGAGGTGAAAATCAGAGGGTGCAAGGTCAGGAAAGTAGGAGGATGGGGGAGGAGTTCATAGCCATACGCCTGTGCTTCTGATCTGGCGACAAGCGAGTTGTGGACCGGAGCGTTGTCCTGCAGGAGGAGGATGTCTTTGCTGATCTTGCCCCACCTCTTGATTTTGATAACTTCTCTTAATTTCCTCAAAAGTGAAGCATAATAGGCTCCTGCAATTGTGGTACCCTTTGCCAGGAAATCTGTCATCACTACTCCGTCCTGGTCCCAGAAGACTGTGAGCATGACCTTGCCAGCGGAGGGCTGCACCCTTGCCTTCTTTGGAGGGGGTGAGTCCCGGTGCTTCCACTGCATTGACTGGGCTTTGGTCTCTGGATCATCGTGATGGACCCAGGTTTCATCCTGTGTAATCAGTCTTTTGAAAAATTTTGACTCATCTTCTTGGCACATCTCCAAATTCACCCTCGAGCACTCGACGCGTTCTTGCTTCTGGAAAGGCGTGAGCAACCTGGGAATCCATCTGGCAGACACCTTTTGCATATGCAAATGGTCATGAATGATAGTTTCCACAGATCCGGTACTAATCTTGACCTCATGGGCTATTTGGCGAATAATTATGCGTCGATCTTCCAAAATGGCAGCCTCAACTTGACGGACAGATGCGTCATTAATGGCAGAAGGGGCGACCAGATCTGGGAGCTGTTTCCACAGAGTTCCAACCATGTTTGAATTCACGATGCCAGCGTTTTACAAGGTCATATGATGGGGCATCATCACCATAAGTTACTTTCATTTCATCAAAAGTCTCCCGTGGTGTGCGTCCTTTCAAATACAAAAACCGGATCACTGCTCAACACTCAACAGGCTCCATTTCACACTTGACTCGGTTCAAACACCTGTAAATCAGAAACCACAAGTAATTCAGAGCTGTAATTTGCCACTTACTCTATAGAGATATAAATGATTGCACATGCAAAATTTCAGCTAGATCCAACAACTGCAAGTGGGTCAGAGGCATTACTTATTGAACGTCCCTCGTAGATTCAGTTTAGTTACATTAATCTGAATATTCAGGCTCATCTGGTTATGTTATAAGTAAAAAAATGATAAACTTAATATAAGTTTAAACCATCATTAGAATCATCCTCTAAGATGGAAATCTAAATTTCACATCAGAATATACATAAGATATTGAAAGAATGTATTTTTATTAGACATCATATACACATCTTATGGTATGAAGAAATACTTCATTTTATGATTTGTGTATATCTTTGTAACATAAGAATTATAATAATGTTCCATTATTCATTTATTTACCTACAATGTCAAATAAATCAACAGTATCATTTTCCCCTCTGGAAAAGTTAGATAGAATATGAAAATTCTGTAATAACACAGTGTTATTGCACTAGTGTTGTGTGTTTGTTATCACATACTATTGTAGCTTCTTTATTGTATGAACACTTTTAGATCAGGAGGAGAGAGAGCAAGTCATTGATAAGGTTGCAAATGACACAGAAAGGTCTTGGGGGGGGGGGGGCTGGGTTTATTGTTGGCATAATGTCTATGATACAACCAAATTTGTTTCAAAACATGAGTTTACATCAAAAATTTTGCAAACCAAATACAAAAAAGAAAGACACACATTTAGTGTTATATATATTCTTTTATTCTTTTACTTGCTTCAGCCACTTGACTGCGGCCATGCTGGAGCACCGCCTTTAGTCGAGCAAATCAACCCCAGGACTTATTCTTTGTAAGCCTAGTATTTATTCTATCGGTCTTGTTAGCCGAACCGATATTTTTTTTTAATGGAATGGCTTTAGACATTGATATAGTTAATTTTCTGTCATATGTTTAGTTGACATACAATTTTGAGAAAATGATTTACCACAGACATCACAGTTATATAGTGTCTCTCCTACATGAATGCATTTGTAAATGGTGAAGTTATCTTTTTTGAGAGAATGATTTATCACAATGATTATGGATTCACTCCAATATGAATAAGTTTTTATTTCCATGAGAATGACATACCACATACATCATAGTAGGAAGATTTCTCTCCTGCAAGAGTAATGTCTACGAGTAGCCAAGGTGCAACTTTCAGAGAATGATTTACAGATCACAGCGACATGTGGTAAATCCTGTATGAAAGTGGTTTTGTGAAATTATTTCCAAGAAATATCACAGTGATATGGTTTCTCGCCTGCTGAATGATTGTAGTTTTAGTTAAGTTACCATTTAAAGAGTACAACAGACCATAAATATCAGTGATATGGTTTTTCTCCTAAATGAATGAGCTTGTGAGTGGCGAATTACTTTTCTGAGAGAATGATTTATCACAGATACCACAATGATATGGCTTTTCTCCAGTATGAATACGTTTGTGAGTAGTTAGGTTACAACTAACGGAAAATGACTTACCACAAATATCACAGGGATATGGTTTCTCCCCTGTGTGAATGCGTTTGTGTCTAGCTACATGACTTCCATCCGAAAATAATTTACCACATATATCACAATGATATGTTTTTTTTCCATCATGAATGCATTTGTGTTTCTCTAAGTCACTAGTGAAAGTAAAAGTTTTACCACATATATCACAGTGATACGGCTTCTCTCCTATATGAATTTGTTTGTGAATAAGTAAGGTATTTGCATGAGGGAATGACTTACCACAGATATCACACTGATATGGTTTCTCTCCTGTGTGAATGCGTTTGTGAGTATTTAAGGCATTTCTATGAGAGAAGGACCTACCACAGGTGTTACAGTGATGTGGTTTCTCTCCTGTATGAATTCGTTTGTGTGTAGTTAAGTGATAATTTTGAGAGAATGAATTACCACAGATGTCACAGCAATATGGCTTGTCACCCATATGAATGTGTTTGTGAGTAGTTAAGTCACCACTTCTAGAAAAAGATTTACCGCAGATATCACAATAATATGGTTTGTCTCCTGTATGAATATGTTTGTGAACAGTGAGATTACTTTTCTGAGAGAATGATTTATCACAGATATCACAATGATATGGCTTCTCTCCAGTATGAATACGTATATGAGCAGTTAAGTGACTTCCATCAGAAAATGATTTACCACAAATATCACAATGATATGGGTTCTCTCCTGTATGAACGCGTTTGTGTCTGATTAAGTGACTTCCATCCGAAAATAATTTACCACAGATATCACAACGATATGGTTTCTCTCCTGTATGAATTCGCTTGTGTACAGTTAAGTGATAATTTTGAGAGAATGATTTACCACAAATATCACAACGATATGGTTTCTCTCCTGTATGAATGTATTTGTGTTTAGTTAAGTGGCCATTTAAAGAGAAAGATTTTCCACAGATATCACAATGATGTGGTTTCTCTCCAGTATGAATACGTTTGTGTTTAGTTAAGTGACCATTTTCAGAGAATGATTTACTACAAACGTCACAATGATATAGTTTCTCTCCAGTATGAATGTGTTTGTGAATATTTAAGGCTTTTCCATGGCAGAATGATTTACCACAGATATTGCAGTGATATGGTTTCTCTCCTGTATGACTGCGTTTGTGAATAATCAAGTCACCACTCTGTGAGAATGATTTACCACAGATATCACATTGATGTGGCTTCTCTCCAGTATGAATGCATTTGTGTCTAGCTATATGCTTGTCATTAGAAAATGATTTATTGCAAATATCACAACGATATGGTTTCTCACTTGTATCAATGTGTTTGTGTCTAATTAAGTGACTTCCATTCAAAAATGATTTACCACAGATATCACGGTGATATGGCTTCTCTCCAGTAGTTAGGTTTCTTTTTAGAGACATTTCAGAAATATCACAGTACTATAATGAATGTCCTATCTCTTCAGATGAAAAAAGTTAACCTTTTAAATTTCTCACACAGTTTATTTTCCCAATGGTTTTTTTTCTTTAACCATATCATATGGCTACAGTCTTTTATTTGTGTTATAGTTTATTCCAAACAAATATTTCTTCAGCCATACTTCCATCAATATGATCTTCATCAGTATCTGAAAATGCCTCAAACACCTTTGTAAATATGTCCAAGTTTAATTGGAATGTAAAATCATCTTGTACAGATTCCCAGCAGTGAATTAGAGAAATTATGCTTTTAGTCTCATTTCAGAGGAAATATTTTACTGTAATCTTAACAGTTATTATAAACAGACCTTTTATCAGCTGCATGTAGTTTCTTCCATTAGTCTTCAAAATATGATAACTAATGACAGTGTACCTAAGGTTAAAAATTCTTTAAATCTGATGTCATCTGATGTTCTGAAATAATAAAGAAACAGTATAAGATATAAGTGAGTAGTTAAAAATGTAGATTTAACAAAACATTTACATTAGCATACAACTAAACTGTTTCATGACTTAAAGGTCAAAATATCTTCTGTAGAATCACATCTATTGGAAGAATAATTCATTTAGCATGGAAAATATTATCATATTTATCAACTATATTATATTAATATGGCACATAAAAAGCACCATCCGATCGTGGCCGTTGCCAGCCTCGCCAGGCCCCCGTGCCGGTAGCATGTAAAAGGCACCATCCAACCGTGGCTGTTTGCCAGCCCCGTCTGGCACCTGTGCCGGTGGCACGTAAAAAGCACCCACTACACTCACGGAGTGGTTGGCGTTAGGAAGGGCATCCAGCCGTAGAAACATTGCCAGATCAGACTGGGCCTGGTGCAGCCACCTGGCTTCCCAGACCCCAGTCGAACCGTCCAACTCATGCTAGCATGGAAAGCGGATGCTAAATGATGATGATGATATTTTCCTATATTCACTTGATGAGGGGAGCCAGACTTATTGTAGTATCTTCATGTGACTGGTTACTGGTTACATACTCATGTCTTTTTGCACATTTCATCTGCAAATTATGATTATGATTATTACATAACACTGGGCATCCTGAAACAGCTGGTGAGTTAAGAAATTACATATTTTCTTCATCATCATCATCATCATCATCATCATCGTTTAACGTCCGCTGATGGCACGTTTTCTTCATATTTTATATTGTATTTTGTGGGGAACAAAGTAACAAAGACAGATCTAAAGCTGTTGTTTCTAATAGTAAAGGACTGAGTTACTGTATGGAAGGAGGATTGGCAAAATGAATATTAAAATTATCTTATATAAAGGCATGTATCACTAGGCATATGTATTCATGTGTGTGCACATATGCATGCCTGTATATATATATATTTGCGTATTATCAAATTTACATCACTGACTTATTTGATGGCCTCTCAATCCTCCAACACTTGTATCCTTACTCACTGCCTTTGTTGCTCATTCCTCTATCTCACAAGCCTATCACTCATCTGTATATTGCCCACACCACTGTTACCCAGATCCCTTTTGTCCATGACTTTATCTTTCTTGCTTCCTGAGCGTAAGTCCCTATAAGTCATTTCTTGATCTCACTGTACTAAGTTGTTGTGACCTAAAGTAGCAGTGGATCTCTCTTCCTTTCATCATACATTGCATTCTTTCACCCATACCTCAATCCCTCATTTCTTAATTCTTTGTCTTCTTGGGTCTCACTGAATTTTGCCTTCGGTGTAACTGAGAGTGGCTCACATTGCTTCCAGGGTAACTAAGGATGCCACTGCACCTAGTCTGACTCTCCATCACAGACACTCCTTTGTGCAGTTAACTGGTACAAGACCCATATACTTTCCATTCTCCTTACCACCACTCTCATCACTCAACCCCTTCAACCTATCTTGAAGGCCTATGTGTAGATGACTACACTGAGTCTTGATTGCCCAGTACCCTCTAACTTCACCCTCCCCTCCTGTCATCATGCCTGTCATCACCCCATTTCACTCTGTCAGCTATCATACTCTCTTTTTCTTCCACACATCTAGTCTTTGTCATCGCTTTGTCTCCTTGATTACATAAACTTCTGTCATCTCTCTACCATCTATGTTAAGATGCCTGAATATATGTCTCTATTTCAGAATACTGTGTACTCTTACCATTCCTTTCCCTATTACACATTCCTCTCATCACTATCATTCTCGTCTCTATTACTCATGCTTCTCACTCTGTAAAGAGGCAGGCAAATGAGCAGAGATATGTGGTTGTAAGGACCCTTTAGTCATGTCAAGGACACAGTTACCTCTCTATTGCTGATGTGACAAAAAACTCAACCAGTACACTCTGTTAAGTGTGAGGTTGTGTCTTACCATGAACACAATATTTCTCTAGTACTAGTGTCATCAAACAAGAACTCAGTTCACTTGGTAAAGTGGTTGATATTAACCCTTTTGTTACCAAGCCAGCTGAAACTGGCTCTGGCTCTTTAGTATAAATGTCTTGTTTTCATAAGTTTTGAATTCAAATCTTCCACTAAATCTTAGACACAATTTATGTTCCTAACACTAGCTTAATGATAACGATGTTATTTTACTAAATTCTTTGTTATATTTAAAATAATTGGAAGAAACACAGAGCATCTCAAAATAAATACAGTAACGAAAGGGTTAAGAAGGAGAGTGGTGGAAACCAAGCAAGATGGTGTCCCCACAACTCATTTAGAGGAGCAGTACCCCTAAAGACATATTGAACTCAAACATGAAAACCCATCTAATATGTCAGCATAGAAAATGGGTAAAAAAGCGATGATAAAAATTAATGGATGCTCACTATTTTTGTCCCCACCCCACCCCCCACTGTATGTGACTATTTCAATAACAGGTGGATTATTGTTACAAAAGTCAGAACCTTCATTAGATTTCTACAGAGTCTATTCTGCTATGAAATCTACATAGATTTCACCATACATACTGAAGTAGAATCAGAGAATCACTAATTAATCAATAAACAAAATATTAATTTATCTATTAGTCAAGCACAGAGTAAGCCAGCATTAAGACTTCATTAATAAAATACATCCTTCATAGTATTTGCCAATGTAGTGATGACTCACCACATATTTCTTAAGACATACAATTGCATTAGCTTCTTTTCCATTATAAAATACAAAACCTTATATCAAACATCATGATGAGTGATACAATAAGAATCTGTAAAATCTGGTTCTATAGAAATTGTAGTGGGGTTTCACAAAAAAAAAACAAAAGACAAAGACAGGTGATGTAGACAACAAACAGATGTATTAGTATAACGCTCGGGAAGTGAAAAAGTCTTTAACATTTCGAGCCTACGCTTTTCCACAGAAAGGAACACAGAAAGAAACAAGGAGAGAAAATAAAGAATGTGTAGTGGCTAGTGATCTATCATGGCAAAGGCCTGGACAGAAAGGTCCCACAGGAGAGCTAGGGAGAAGGGAAGATAATAAAGTGGTGGTGATCTCAAAATGAAGGTGCGTGTGCGTGTGTATAAGAGAGTTTGTATGTGTGTGTGGAAGAGGGCTGGTGATCTTGATGTGTGTATGTGTAGGTGTGAAAATGTGGGTCTGGGAAGTGGTCAGTGCTGATGTGTGCATTGCAGTATGTTGTGTAGTATGGGTGTGTAAGGTGTAGTGGTGTGTGGTGTGGTGTGATGGTGTTGGGAGGTGGGGGAGGCAGGAGTGAAGAAGAATTTATTTATAACTATATCTTTTATTTTTGAGATGATGGAAGTGATGTTGATATTACAGTAAGATAAAAGGTGGCAAGCAGGCAGAATTGTTAGCCTGCTGAGTAAAATTCTTAGCAGTAATTTATCCATCTTCATATTCCGAGATGAAATTCTGCCCAGGTCAACTTGCCTTTTATCCTTTTGGGGGTCGATAAAATAAGTACCAGTTGAACACTGGGGTCAATGTAATCGACTTAACCCCTCTCCTGAAATTTCTGGCCTGCTAAATTTGAAATCAATATTGCAGTATGATCAAAGAGATTGGTAAGATAAGATAAACCGACTTTCTCAGAATAAGAAACACTATGTATTCCGAGATGAAACTGAAATCACTATAAAGTGGTAAAGACCAAAATGTATGTGTCCTGTACAAGCCAGAAGAAGCTACAATAATATTGACCTTCCCTCAATAATATTGATCTGCATATTTACTTCCACTTAGCGTTTTAATGAATCAACAACGTACCTATTGATTTTGCTTTCCGTGTCATTTCTTAATTATTCAGTATCTAAACAATGATATTTAATATCTAAATGTTCCTAATTACTTAGTGATCCATTAATTACTACTTCAGCACATACAGTGAAGGCAAAATATCTAATCCTGGTTATATATAGTATTTTAATAAGATATGTTATCACAAATTTACTTAAAGATAAACAAATTGGAAAGAAAGTCATTGGATAGTAGAAAGAGAGAGAGAGATGAAATTAGAAGAATAAGGAAGAGAAACTTTCCGTTGATATATTATTAAGACTATCTTCATATTGGTTACAAATTTTGACACAAGGCCAGCAATTTTGGGGTAGAGGTAAGTCAAATACATCAACCCTAGTGCTTAACTGGCACTTATTTTATCAACTCTGAAAGGATGAAAGGCAAAGTTGACCTTGGCATAATTTGAACTCAGAACGTAAGGATGGATGAAATGCCACTAAACATTTTGCCCAGTGTGCAAATGATTCTGCCAGAGAACATTGCCATCATTCTTCTTGCATCTAAAGAAGTAAATTACCAGTATTTGTGTCATTACATGCATAAACTATTAACTGTGTTTCTGATATCTGTAATTTATTACTGGGATACTTAGACCAGCATCACCAGAGAAGTTGCAAAGTTAAATACTATTGGGTCATCCCATAATTAATGCGATTTTTTCAATTGCATGAACTAAGTCAGATGCAGATGGGATAAACTACCTGTATCAACTTGCTATAAAAGCAGGCATTAATTTTACTTTATTCTTAGTGCAAGTTTTGAAGAAAGCAGTTCGATTTTAACAGTTGTTCTTTCAAAGTTATAATGGAAGTGACAAAGGAGCATATTCGGCATATTTTTATTTATGAGTTCATTAAAGGCAACAACGTAATGGTAAGTGCGGGGAATATTAATGCAATATATGGGGATCAGACAATAAATGTAAGCCAGTGTCAACAGTGGTTCCAGAAATTCCAAGCCAGAAACTACAGTTTAGAAGACAAGCTTCATCTTGGAAGATCTGTAGAGCTCAATGAGGATGACATGCAAACCCTGGTGGAACAAAATTCCATCATAACTGTTGAAGAACTAGCAGAGAAGCTTAGGTTTGGTCATTCAATCATTCACCAACACCTGTGTGTTAACAGAAAAGTCAGCAAAATGGGTCAATAGGTTCCCCACAAACTTTCCTAGTCTAATCATGCACAGAGAGTGAATGTGTGCTCTTCTTTGCTGTCATGTCTCACAAATGAAGCTTTTTCAGACTGAATAGTGACTGGTGACGAGAAATGGGTTCTCTATAAAAATGTCAAGTACTGAAGACAGTCGGTAGGGAAAAGAGTAACACTGACACACCAGGCTAAAGAAAGTCTTCACCCATGTAAAGTGCTGTTATTTGTTTGGTGGGATATGAAAAGGTTTAGTCCAATTTGAACTTTTAAACCCAAACTAAATGATAACAAAGGAGATCTACTGCCAGCAGCTTGAGTGGCTTAAGTTAGCACTAGAAGAAAAACAACTATCTTTAGTTTCAAGACAAAAGGTATTCTTCCATCAGAATAATGCTCGGTCACTTACAGCAAGGATGACATTCCAAAGGCTGGGGCAGTTTGAATGGGAAACAATACCCCACCTACCATATTCACTGGACATTACCCTATCTGATTATCATTTATTTGGCAATCATCAAAATCATTTGGATGGAAAAAATATGAATTCTGTAGACGAGGTCAGAACAGTACTGGAGGAGTATTTTTTGTCACGGACAAGTGAATTTTGGAAGAGGGGCTTTGTGAGTCAACCAGATAGATGGAAGAGCATTGTAGAAAATGGAAGAGCGTATATTTTAGATTAAAAAAGAACTTTGTTTATCTTAATTTTGAAAAATGAAAGAAGTATTAAAAAACCACATGTTATGGGATGACCCAATATTTCCTAGTATGTGTGTGTGTCAACATTAAATTATGAAGCGTAGATGCCAGCCTCGTCTGGCACCTGTGCAGGTGGTACGTAAAAAGCACCCACTACACTCACGGAGTGGTTGGCATTAGGAAGGGTATCCAGCTGTAGAAACACTGCCAGATCAGGCTGGGCCTGGCGCAGCCTTCTGGCTTCCCAGACCCCAGTTGAACCATCCAACCCATGATAGCATGGAAAGCGGATGCTAAATGATGATGATGATGAGATAGCAGAATTGCTGTTAAGTTGGATCTCTTCACATCCTAAGTTCAAATGCCATGCAAGTGGAATTCACTTTCCATACTTTTCAGTCTGACAAAATAACAGTCAAATGTTACGATAGATTTAATCGATCCTGAATTTCCCTAATACGTATGCCATGAAGTCAATGTTAAAAATTAATATTTAATAACTGAAGATGACGGTTAGAAGCATGAGTTGGGAGAAATACTAGAGTTCTGGATTCATTTCCTGCATTTAGTTTTGTCCATTTACTTCTTGAGTTTGATTTTAGCTAGGGTCTACTATCATTCAGCTGAGGTTAATAAAGTAGCAGCAATGGAATTGCTACAAATGCCCACTCCCTGTTTCTACAAATAGTTGCTCCTCCTGTTACTGAACTGAAAATATAAATCATGTCCATTGATCCTGACCAACAATAAACTGAACTGTCATTAGAAAATGACTGCCAGTATAGCTTTTATAAAATCCAATTTACTAGAGAGCAACTATTTTATGTTACTCGCCAATGACTTCTAACAGTGTCATTACCCTCAACATCAGCAACTTGGAATAAATCTCCTGTCAAAACTGCCTGCCTATGGGCTCTGTCTATCATATCTCAGATTGGTGGCTTTCGATCAGATCATACAACTGCAACATACACTTGATGGAGCTCTTACACTTTGTTAGCCAGGGTTTGGTCCTCTTCCCTACACACTTTCCCCATACATTATTGACCCTACTTGCAGTCACCTTCAACAATGCCCACACTCATGTATGATATGACATTCCATTCCACCCAAACCTTCTGCACACAAATGCCATCCACATACAAGTGAGACACCTCACACTAAATCTGCAATGACCTAGTGAACAGAGATCTCAAAATATTCTCTAAGTTCAAGCCCATCTTATCTTCTTCTGCAGTAAAAATCCCCACAATCACTGCACATACCAAGAAAACACAACCACACTACACACCTGTTTCAACAATAGTAGTATGCAACCAGGGCCCTTGTGATCACTCCAAATGATGTCCACAATCATACAGGATCTTTCCATGTAAACATACACCCTTTACATAGCAATGACTGTATTTTAAGGAATGGTTTTTTTTCTCTTCAGAGTTAGAAGATACTTCTTCCTCCACCAAATACTAACCCTCTATAAAGCCCAGCTGACTATTTCAGTAGATACTCCTATATCTGAGATGATTAATGTTGGTGCATCCTAGTCCACATATCCACCAAAACGAATTTAAATAGAAGAAAAAAATTACTTGACAGATTAGCATGAAGTCACAAACATGTTTCAGCCTTTGGTCCAGAGATGTGCTGTTTCCCCCATCTGCTTTTTATCTTGCTATTTGAAAGACCACATTAAAAACTTGCTACTCCAAAGACCATTTCCGAACTGGCTAGTTCAGTCAAGTACTTTTTACTCACGATTGTCTTCTCTCATCACCCACACTGTAGCCAATCCTCATAGATCCCACACCAATCATGACACCCAGCACTTGCTCCCTAGTACACAAGATCTCATTAACTCGCTCCCAGTACATGTCTTTCCTGCAGTCATGAACTTGAAATATTTTAGGTAGAATATTAACAGCATCAACTTCACTTGTTTCACAAGACATGTAAAGGTCATAGGCCCAGCTCCTTCTAGACCAAAGATTTTTAAAAATGCTAATATTTATTTCACCCTAACATGGTGATTAAAAAGACTGTATATTATTTGCATTTTCTGTAAGCAGAATACTTAAGACTTAGCTGGCAAGTAAAACTATGTTGCGATATGAATTTATATATATAACAAAATAAAATATGAAGGTGGACATTTTTTTTGATGTTATTTGTTTTCCATTGCACTTGTTTCGGTTGCCAATGGGAATTAAAAGTATTGACATGTTAGATAGACATGTAAGGAACTTCTTATTTGAAAATCTTCAATGTCTGTCTACCATGTAAAACTGTAATTCCTTTTGGCAGGCGAAGCATGTGTAGTGAAGAGTGAATAACACCAAAGAGATTGTCCACTTTCCTGTTTTATTATACAACAACTCTGCAAATAATATTTCCATAATTCTCAATTTTAATGTATTTCGACTGACATACAGCAGCAACTGTGACCACATATTGCATTGTAATAAGGGAATAAGCAGAAGTGTTTCAAGAGGAAACAGCTGGGATTTACCCTGGTTGGCGTTAGGAAGGGCATCCAGTTGTAGAAACTCTGCCAGATCAAGATTGGAGCCTGGTGCAGCCATCTGGTTCGCCAGCCCTCAGTCAAAATCGTCCAACCCATGCTAGCATGTAAAGCGAACGTTAAACGATGATGATGATGATGATGATGGTGCCGGTGGCACGTAAAAAATACCAATCCGATCGTGGCCGTTGCCAGCCTCGCTTGGCACCTGTGTCGGTGGCACGTAAAACGCACCCACTACACTCTCGGAGTGGTTGACGTTAGGAAGGGCATCCAGCTGTAGAAACACTGCCAGATCAGACTAGAGCCTGGTGCAGCCTTCTGTCCAACCCATGCTAGCATGGAGAACGTACATTAAACGATGATGATGGTTAAATAATAAATTCCAAATCTTTTGTTTGGTTTTCTTTTTAAATCATACCTACACAATCTTTCTGTATACACCTCAATGAAATATACATACAATCTTATGCAAATAACATCACTGTTACCTATGTTCCTATTACCCAAACTTAACTACAAAACCCTTTTGTCCACATTTCTTTGTGTGGCATCTTCAGTTGTATCTTTCTTGGTTGTTCCCTTCCTCTACTTCCTTCCACATTCATTTCTATCATAGAGCACTATGGTTTTCATGTAGTTCATTGCAGTGAAATAAAATTGTGATGGCTATCATATAACTAGCAACATACAGATAAATTGCTATGGTTATCATATAACATTTTTTCACAAGCAGAAACTGCTGCCATTAAATGTTCTGTTTAAACTGTTGTAGATTAATGCCTGCAGGAAGGATATGAACAGGGAAAAGAATCCAGAGGGTTGATGTTCTGGAAAGAAGTATTGGGTGTAGTGATTGGGTGCAGAGAAAGGAATAGTTAAGTGCACAAGGGGTGGCGAGATGAGTGGGAAAGGAGTACCTTAGTGGTCAGGGTACGAAAGCAGCCAAATCTAAGGAAAGAAGGCCATTATTATAGCAATAGAAAAGGCAGAGAGAGGAGTAGCACACTTGTGAGGCCAGATGCTGGAAAGTGTCTGTTAGTGATGGGGTGGTCTGTCTCCTGATGTAATCCAGGATGTCAGCGTGCATAACAGCAACACCATCTCAGATGTTATCAGCAATGAGATAAACCACTACATTTATCATATGGTTATCAGCAGTGCAATAAACCATTAACAAAAATAATCCATCTTTGTAGTCAATAGCAACCATAAAGTCCATCATAGATTTTAGATGTGTTTCAATAGAGATACCTGTAATAACGTTCAAATCATTAACATTTGATCAACAACATTAACATGAATTTTGAAGTGATTTGAAGCTGTGTAGCTTGAGAAAGATATGATGATTAAGGTGAGTCATTTTGAGATATCATAGCATTTGGGTTTTCTAGCAGCACACAGGAGTGAGTTAATCAGTACCATGAGAAAATATGTGAAATCATTGATATATTTGCCTGAAATAACATCATACTGTTGTGTCTGGGGAGAGTCATTTTCTTTTTGTGCCTTATGATTTAACACGCTCACCGGTAAAATTTCCACTTATTTCTTAAATAAAAAAATAAATAAATAAAAATAAGAAATAAGTGGAAATTTTACCGGTGAGTGTGTTAAATCATAAGGCACAAAAAGAAAATTACTCTCCCCAGATACAACAGAATATGTTTCAACACACGAACTCATATAAAGAATCTTGCAAACCAAATCCCAAAACGAAACATCATACTGATAAATCTTAATACCAAAAACTCCTTAAAACAATAGAGTCTTTTTATCTTTTGCTTGTTTCAATCAATGGACCTGCAGTCCATGCTGGTGATATGCTGAGGCATCACCTTGAAATTTAGTTCAACAAATCAACCTATATTTTTTAAAACCTGGTACTGATTCTATCTGTTTTTCTTTTCTTTTTTTTTTTTTTTGCTAAATTGCTAAGTTATAGGGGTGTAAACAAACCAACACCAGATATCAAATGGTGAAGATAAATACAAAGATACACACATGTATATGATGGGCTTCTTCTAGTTTCTGTCTACAAGACATTGGTCAACTTGGAGCTATAATAGAAGATGCGTGCTCAAAGTGCTGCACAATGGGACTGAACTCAGAACCATGGGGTCGGAAAGTAAACTTCTTACCACACAGCCAAGATTGTCATCATCATCGTTTAGCATCCGCTTTCCATGCAGGCATGGGTTGGACAGTTCAACTGGGGTCTGGGAAGCCAGAAGGCTGCACCAGGCCCAGTCTGATCTGGCAATGTTTTTACGGCTGGATGCCCTTCCTAATGCCAACCATTCCATGAGTGTAGTGGGTGCTTTTTACGTGCCAGACGAGGCTGGCAAACGACCATGATCAGATGGTGCTTTTTACGTGCCACTGGCACGGAAGCCAGTCGGGGCGGTGCTGGCTACGGCCATGTTTGGATGATTCTCTTATGTGCCACCGGCACTGGTATCACAGCTATAATTTCCATTGATGTTGATCGATTTTGATTTTGATTTTATCAAAGCAAACTTCTTGGGAGGCGGTGGAGTAATGGCTACATTTGTAAAAAAAATGTCCGTAGACTTGCGAGAGTGATATGGTTTATGTTGTAGGCTAGTGTCTGAGAAAAATGTAGAGGTGGAGAATATTTCAAGAGATGAAGATTTATGAGGAAGTATTAGGCCTGGAAGCTGTGATGCACAAGGCAAGACAGTTCTGTAGAAAACTATGTTGAAGCTATTTTAGCAGCAATAGAAGATGTATCGAGAAGAGACCATATGTCTTTAAGGCAGTGGCTGTAATATGTTGGTGAATAGATCCTTGCCTGATGACCTTTTGTTCTAATGAGATGTACATGTGTACCAACAACAACAGCATCCTAGATACAAGAATCACCTCTTCAGTGTCACTGCAGCTATTTGACCTTATTGGGAGGAAGTAATTGGGATTAAATTATTTTTGTCTCCAAAAAGGAATGTGTCTTAGAGATGGGGTTTTGGCATAATGTTGTATGTGTGAGAAATTACAATAAAAGATTATTAGAGATTGTTAGACCTAACATTTGTAGCATGTTTAAAGGGTTTAGTTGTGTATTGCTCATGCAGAGAAAAAGTGAGGTACAACAGTGTTACCTCAATATATATAAAAAAAATGTGTATTTGTATTGTTGCTAGGGATGTGAGGTTTCCACTGAAAGAAGTTTTTTGCAGCCTCCGTTAATTTCAACAGTGTGAACCTGACATGAAGCGTATAGACTGCATATGAAGTACACCTGTGTGCAGAAAGGTAAAGGATAATGGAGGTCGATATCTCATGTGTGTACAAATATGAGTGTGTGTTAGAAGTGACAGCCAAAAGGTTGTTGGGGTACAGAAAGAAGACTGGGAGATGACATTAAACTTGGGGTTCAGAAAAGTTGAGAGAATGTAAGTTGGAGAGAAATCTGTCAGTGGAGGCTGTAATCTGACAAGTTTTCTAATCTGAAAAAGAAAAGCTGATAAAGCCCTTAAGTGAATAGCTTAGCTAAAACTTTGTCATTGTAGAAATGAACAGACCACTGAGCAGTGATATAGGGAAGCAAGTATATAATTGATCTGGTTCTACAAAAGCCATACTGGTGATAACAGAGAGAGAAAGAGAGAGGGTGTGAGAGAGAGAGAGTGAGTGAGTGAAGATGATGAAGAAATTGATTGTTAATGGAAAGCAATAGGGCTGTGGAAGTTGGCAGGGTCAAGGAGCTTGCTTTTCTTTAAAAGAGATACACTCTAAGATGTCCTCTAAAACCTGAAATAGATTTCGGTACTCAAATACTCAAGTATTTTATAAGAATAGAGACTGATACCGAAGCACAATTTAAGGATTATTGGAGAGACTTTATTTAGTTGATTTTGCATTTAGCAATTGTGCGTATGGAAGGGGTATGTGTGTGTGTGTGAGCATGTGTGTAGGATAGAGTAGCTGTTTTAGAGGAGTTGTGTTGATTCTGTGTAATGTAGGACTAGAAATAAAGTGAGCAGAAAACATGGAGGTATGCTTTATGAGAGTGTTGATAATTAAGTCATTTTGGTTGTGAAGTAGTGGGTAGGCAGTGTTTCCCACTTGGGACAATGGGGATGTTTAGATTGCATGAGGGAATGGAAGGGACATACCTAGGGAGATGATTTCAGTCATCCATTGTTTGAGTTATGTCATGAAGCACATTTGCTACTAGGGCTAATTAGTACAGAACTGGTGCAACTTAGATTAATTGCCTGACATGAGGTAGAACAGTCGTAGGGTATCAGGATGTGTTGGCATGGAAACATAATCTACTGGGGTGCAAAAGGGTTATGTATGGGTAAAGTACACATGTCATTGTAAAATAGTGTTATTATATATATATATATATATATATATATATATATATATACACACACACACACACACATCTTGGCATCACTTCACTGATGAACATTAGGAAGGCTGTTGTCCATATTGTCTACACGCTCATTCGGGGCTGATAAGGCCCGATGGGAAATTGACATATCCAATTGCAGTGATGACAGGGTTATGGTTGTTCAAGGTCTGATGACGTTGCTATATTATTTTTGGGGCAGCCAGCTTCTTTTCACACATCCCTACCTGATCCTATTTTTATATCTTTCACAAAGAAAATATCCGACTGCTGTTTGACATGGAGACCATTGAAATAACGTACCTTACTTCAAAATATATATTGTTTAGCGCCAAGAATGATATCTAGCCATAGAATTCCATCTTAAGAAGTTTTGTCTAACCCATGCCAACATAGAAAAGAAGAAAGTAAAAATGAGTGATGATTATGTATCCGAATCAAATGGATATGACATAAGTAATGCAGGAGAAAAATTAGCATGCCAGACAAAATGCTTAGTGGCATTTTGGCCATTTTACACTCTGGGTTCAAATTCTGCTGAGGTACACTCAGCCTTTCATCCTTTCAAGGTTGATAAAATAATGATCAATGGGGTTGATGTAATCAACTTACCCACTTCCCTGAAATTGCTGGACTTGTACCTAAATTTGAAAACACATGATTGTTGTATCTCAGAAGGATCATCTTGCCAATAATTGATACACACACTGGTTCTATTTCACTTCTTTACTATTTATTTTTCCGTTGATTAACTTACTTACCCATTAACTAGCTTCAGGACAGGCAGACAAACCTAGAACAGAAACTGCGTCATTGATGAGGTGGGTTGCAGATGGTAACCAAATGACTTTGACAGAACTGATTGTTTGATTAACTGAACCATTAATCAAGCAATCAATTAGTTAATTAATTAAACAGCACCAAGCTGACCAAGACTGTATATTTACCTTCAGCATTACAGAGGCTATATGTTTCCAGCTCGCATGTCTCATTCATCAATACTGCCAAACGCAATAGCAGATGCGCAAAAACCAATGGTAACCAGTTATGTGCCATAACCAGGAATATACCATTTGGCACTACATAAGTGCAGTCATGGCTTGCTTCCCAACCACATGGTTCCATGTTCAATCTCACTGCGTGGCACCTTGGGCAAATCTCTTTTTCTATAGCCTTGGGCTGACCAAAGCCTTTTGAGTAGATTTGGTCAAAGGAAACTGAAAGAAACCTGTTGTATACATGTGTGTGTTTGTGTGCTTCTCCCCCACTGCCATCACCACTTGACAAGTGATGGAGGTGTGTTTATGTCCCTGTAACTTAGCGGTTTGGAAAAAGAGAACTATAGGATAAGTACTAGGCATGGAAAGAATAAGCTCTGGGTTTGATTTCTTTGATTAAAAAACCCCTTAAGGTGGTGCTCCAGCATGGCCGGTCAAATGTCTGAAACAAGTAAAAGAATATATATATATGTATAAGGGTGAAAAGGAACACACGAGTTGATATATATGAAAAAACAAGTAAAAAATAGAAAATGCTAAAATAATTTTATAGTGAACATTTCAGTACCGGTTTCGGTCATTTTGAGACCTTTTCAACTGTAACGATTAAATAATTAAATTTAGAAAAATTAGAAGAAAAGTTTTTTTTAAACTATATATATATATATATATATATATATATATATATATATATATATATATATACACACATACATACATTTATATATATATATATATATATATATCCAGCCTCGTCTGGCCCCTGTACAGGTGGCATGTAAAAAGCACCCACTACACTCTCGGAGTGGTTGGCGTTAGGAAGGGCATCCAGCTGTAGAAACACTGCCAGATCAGACTGGGCTTGGTGCAGCCTTCTGGCTTCCCAGACCCCAGTTGAACCGTCCAACCCATGCTAGCATGGAAAGCGGACGTTAAACGATGATGATGATGATGATGATCTAAAGAACAATTCCAGATGAAGCAAGAACAGTTGATTCCAAATTAATCTCACTACACATCAAATACATTGATATACTTTTATTCTCATCATCATCATCATCAGATAGTTGTGTGAAAAAGTGCCACACCCTAGCAGTTGAGGGAACCTGTGGAAGAGGCAGACCCAGGAAAACCTGGGACGAGGTGGTGAAGCACGACCTTCGAACTTTAGGTCTCACTGAGGAAATGACTAGAGACCGAGTCCTCTGGAAGTGTGCTGTGCGCGAGAAGACCCGGCAGGACAAGTGAGTCCATAACCCGTGGCCTTCTACATGGGATGGAGCCAGCCTACGTATGCATACCTTCCCTTCTTGGGACACAAAACTCTACTTGTGAAGACCTGTTGAGGCAAGTGAGGATCAGAATCGAAATCGATCAATGGAAATTGCAGATGTGTTACCAGTGCCGGTGGCATGTCGAAACTCTACTTGTGAAGACCCGTTGAGGCAAGTGAGGATCAGAATCGAAATCGATCAATGGAAATTGCAAATGTGTTACCAGTGCCGGTGGCATGTAAGAGAACCTTCCGTTTCGCGACCGTTGCCAGCACCGCCCCGTTTCGTGGCCGTTGCCAGCCTCGCCTGGCCCTCGTGCCGTGGCACATAAAAAGCACCATCCGTTCGTGGCCGTTTGCCAGCTCTGTCTGGCACCTGTGCGGGTGGCACGTAAAAAGCACCCACTACACTCTCGGAGTGGTTGGCGTTAGGAAGGGCATCCAGCCGTAGAAACACTGCTAGATTTGACTGGGCCTGATGAAGCCTTCTGGCTTCACAGACCCCAGTAGAACCGTCCAACCCATGCTAGCATGGAAAACGGACGCTAAACGATGATGATGATGATGATGATAAATATAACACGACGATCGTTTCATGGCTGTTCAATTCTTAAAATTTTCGAGTTACAGTCATTCTTCAGGTGGTTTAAATATTTAACTTGATTAAACCTCGCCAAGTTAAATATTTAAACCACCTGAAGAATGACTGTAACTCGAAAATTTTAAGAATTGAACAGCCATGAAACGATCGTAGTGTTATATTAATTATCTTTTTTAATAATTTTAATATATATTTAAATAATATAAATTAATTAATCTTATGTATTGGCTTAAGTTTTTCATTGTATGATTTGCCTAATAGTGGTTTTATCTCTAATTTAATATAATATAATATTTTACTATAAAATTGGATTCAATCCTAAATCTGATTTTTCCCTGTAAGTTTGGATTTATTCCCTAATATTTTATTATATATTTATATATATATGTGTGTGTGTGTGGAGGTACGTGGCTTAGTGGTTAGGGTGTCAGCATCATGATCGTAAGATTGTAGTTTCGATTTCTGGACTGGGCGACGCGTTCAGTCCACTCAGCTGGCAAAAATGAGTAACGCTGTGATGGACTAGTGTCCCATCCAGCTGGGGAACACATATGCCATGGAAACCGGGCCCATGAGCCTAGTTAGGCTTTAAAAAGGGCGCATTTATTTATTTTATAAATATATATATGTATATATACACATACATATATATATACACACACATACATATATATATATATATATATATATACACACACATACATATATATATATATATATACACACACATACATATATATATATATATATACACACATACATATATATAGACAGACATCATCATCATCATTTTGCGTCCGCTTTCCATGCTAGCATGGGTTGGACGGTTCAACTGGGGTCTGTGAAGCCGGAAGGCTGCATCAGGCCCAGTCTGATCTGGCAGTGTTTCTACGGCTGGATGCCTTTCCTAACGCCAACCACTCCGCGGTTTATATAGTTGCCTTGCAGTAGAATGTAAACTGTAATGTTCAATTGTTTGTATAGGTAACTAACCAGTACTTTCATAGGATTTTGCCAACCCCCTTTGCTTGCGAAGACATGTTGGGGCAAGCTAAAGCGAAATCGAATTGAACCAGCCAGGATCCCTGGTCTGGTGGTACGTAAAAAGCACTATCCGACTTGTGGCCGATGCCAGCGCGGCCTCGACTGGCTTCCGTGCCGGTGGCACATAAAATACACCAATCCGACCGTGGCCGTTGCCAGCCTCGCCTGGCACCTGTGCAGGTGGCACGTAAAAAGCACCCACTACACTCACGGAGTGGTTGGCGTTAGGAAGGGCATCCAGCTGTAGAAACATTGCCAGATAAGACTGGAGCCTGGTGCAGCCAGATCTGGCTTCCCAGATCCCCGGTCGAACCGTTCAACCCATGCTAGCATGGAGAACGGACGTTAAACGATGATGATGATGATGATGTGTATCATCATCATCATCATCATCATCATTAACGTCCGCTTTCCATGCTAGCATGGGTTGGACGGTTCAACTGGGGTCTGGGGAGCCCGAAAGCTGCACCAGTCCAGTCAGATCTGGCAGTTTTCTACAGCTGGATGCCCTTCCTAACGCCAACCACTCCGAGAGTGTAGTGGGTGATTTTATGTGCCACCGACACAGGTGCCAGACGAGGCTGAACGGCCACGCTCGGATGGTGTTTTTTTTATGTGCCACCGACACAGGTGCCAGACGAGGCTGGCAGACGGGCACGCTCGGATGGTGTTTTTATGTGCCACCGACACACGTGCCAGACGAGGCTGGCAGACGGCCACGCTCGGATGGTTTTTTTTATGTGCCAACGACACAGGTGCCAGACAAGGCTGGCAGACGGCCACGCTCGGATGGTGTTTTTTTTATGTGCCACCGCAGTGCACAGGTGCCAGATGAGGCTGGCAAACGGCCACGATCGGATGGTGCTTGTTACGTGCCCACAGCACGGAGGCCAGTCGATGCGGTACTGGCTACGGCACGTTCGGATGGTTTTTCTTATGTGCCACGTGCCACCGGCACTGGTACACAAATATACAAATTCCATTGATGTTCATCATCTATTTTGATTTGTTTGATTTTCACTTTCTTGCCTCTCAACAGTCTTCACAAGTGTCACAAGAAGGAAGGTATGCACAGGTGGACTGGACTACGTCCCAGGTAGGGGCCATGGGTTATGGCCTGACTAGTCTTGCCGGGTCTTCGGATGGTGTATTTATGTGCCACCGACACACAGGTGGCTAGATGAGGCTGGCGAACGGCCACGATCGGATGGTGTTTGTCATGTGCCCACCGCACTGACTACAGCACTGATGGATTTCTTGTGTGCCACAGGCACTGTACCCTGGTACCAACCGTCGAGGGAGAATAACAGATTCCATTTGATTGTTCATCTATTTTGATTTGTTTCATTTTGATTTGACACGGTGCCAAAGAGGCTGGCGAACGGCCACGATCGATGGTGTTGTTATGTGCCCACAGCACGGAGGCCATGATGCTGGCGAACGGCCATGATCGGATGGTGTTTGTTACGTGCCCACAGCACGGAGGCCGGTCGATGCGGAACTGGCTACGGCCACTTTCGGATGGTTCTCTTGTGTGCCACCGGCACTGGTACCACCGGCCTGTCCACAAAGTGTGTGCCACCGGCACTGTTACCACAAAGATACAGATTCCATTGATGTTCATCTATTTTGATTTGTTTTGATTTTGATTTTGACACTTGTGCCAGATGAGGCTG